>NW_011889037.1:1144885-1148457 GCF_000151845.1 Pteropus vampyrus | reverse complement strand
GATGCATCCAGTGGGTGGTGGTGGGGACACTTCAAGAGCTGGGCCCAGGAGCTGCCCGATCAGCAGTCTTATTCCCAAAGGTGTTTTGTTCCAGGCGGGGGGGCCGCCGGGAAACTGAAGAACGCGAGCCGAACAGGAAGCAGACGCGCTGGGTCGGCGGCCCGAGTGGCGGAGCCTCGGCGAGGAAAGGCGTGTGGGTGACGGACGATGCGCAGAGCACGGGAACCAAGGCAAACGCCGTGCGGGGAGGTAAAAGCATCATCGAGGCCGCGGCCCCCACGGATTTTCAGCACCATGATAACAACACCGAATGCGGAGTTAGTGGAAATGGTGATCTGGCCTCCTGGGAGAGACAGGGAGGAAGGCCGCCACCGCCCCCCCCGCCCCGCCGGACGGTCCCGGACACTGCTCGAGGCCGGGGAAGGACGGCGGCAGCTTCGGCCGGTGGTCCGCGGCAGCCACAGAAGCGGGGAGCCTCGGGGAGGGGGCCGAGTGGGGGGCTGGCGGGGGCCGGAGGCCGGGCCTGTCCCAGGAGGGTGCAGCTGCAGGTGGACACGGGGGCACAGAGAGGGGGCGGGACTAGCCAGCAGCATTGGGGGGCTTGTTGAGAACACACCCCCCCTGCCGATGCGGGTCCCGCTTCTGGCAAGGCCACCCCCACTCTGCCACTCTGCAGCCCTATCTCGCTCCCGCTCCCTCGGGCCATGTGACTCTCCCGACAGGGTGTCCCTAGGGTGTCTGGGGCTTGGCGCAGGGCTGTTGGAGCAGATTCTGGAGCGTGATCCCTGCTCTGGGCCACAGTCGGGCTCCGCGGGGAGGAGCTGGGGTGGCTGGTGCCTATCCAGAGGGGGCGCGCCCTCCGGCCCCTCCCGGCTCCCGTGGCGGGCGGGCAGGAAGGGGCTCTCCCAGTGCCCAGCACCGTCCCATTTGCCCTTCCTAGGCCTCTAAAACGCGCCCTTCCCGCCCTGTGCTGGCCTTCTCCACCCCCTCGTCCCCCAGACCCCAGGGCCGGCAGGAGCCCCACCTACTCTGCCCCCCTTCCCAGCTCAGCTCTTTGGCTCTGCAGAGGGAGGGGGGAGGAGACAGAGAGAGACAGTGAGAGAGACAGACACACAGAGGCAGAGACACTGGCCAGCCCAGCCCACCAGCCTCTTTCCTGGGGACAGAGACTCAGTGCTGCGTCTCGAAGCACCGGAGCGGCCCCAGCCACCCGGTTCACAGTCATCCATCAGGGGGTGGCTCCTTATCAAGGGGAAGACGCACCCCCAGCTTCCAGCCTTAGATGTCAGCAGCAGCACTCCCGAGAAGTGACTGCCACTCGGGCACCGCCGTGGTGCCCCGGCCTCTGTTCCTGCCCCTTCCGCTCCCCGTTCCTGTCTGGCACTGTCACTACTTAAAAGAGAGGCGGGGGGGCGCCGAGAGCAGAGGCTGCCTTTCATCCCGAGCGAGCGCTGCGCTCAGGGCCACAGCCTCTGCACGGAGGGCGGCGGCGCTTCCCGGCGGCAGGTGGTTCTCTGGGCTCCGGCTCATTTCCTGTCTCTCCCGGTGTCCCCATGAGTCCCAGCAGGCTCTGTCCTCCCCCAGGCCCTCAGCGGGGGGTCAGCCCTACCCAGGCGGGGCTGCTGCCACCCCGCAGCCACCTCACCCCACCTCAGAGCCCGGCCCAGCATGCGCCTAGCAGAGCCGCGCCTTCTGAGGAGCAGGACCCGCTGGGTAGGTGACAAGCACCTGCGATGACAGAGGCGGTTGTGATGGGGCTTTGCGTGGCAGCCTGGCTAGGGTACCGTGCTCAGGCTGCCGATCGAACCCTGGTCCGGGTGCTGCCGGGGTCCTTCGTAGGAGCGATTGACGCTCGCCGCCCGCCGGCTCTGACGCGGAGCCCACTGAGCGGTCCGGGCTCCATTAGCCCAAGGTTCAGGCCCCTCCGAGCAGAGCTGATCCTTCCCCCGGGGCGGCAGAGTCCAGCCGGACAGTGGGGTGGCCTCGCTAGCCCCACAACGGAGCCAAGGCCGTGTAACCAACGCTCCTCCGTCCACCTCCCACGCGCCCTGCTTCTCCTTAAATGCCGGCGGGCACGAGCCCGCTCCGGGCCGCCTCTCCCTCCCCCTCGGGGGCCTGGCACCCCGCTCAGGGGCGGGCGAGGCTGGCTGCCCGCGGCGCATCAGAGTTCCTGGGCCCACCTGTGGGTTGTGTTAGTGGTGGTTCCCCCATCTCACAGATGAGGAAACTGAGGCTGAGAGACCAAGCTCAGGGTTCTGTAGCCAGGACTCGCCAGGCGCCCACTCAGCAGGGTGCCCGGGGCTCCGGGGTCTGAGAGGTCCCCCGGGCCGGCACGCAGGCCTGAGAGCTCCCGGGACCCCCCCACCACACACTCGGGCAGACTCAGGGGTGGGGGCAGGCCTCGGCCCCCTCCCAAGCCCTCCGCCGCTGCCTGCCTGGGGCCGGGGGGCTGCACGGGGCTGGCTGCCGGGAGGGGAGCCCCTAAGGCCTTCTCTCCCGAGGACCCGGGGCCCTGGCTGGCTGCCCTGGGGGGCAGCGGGGCTGGGCTCCCCCGGTCGTCAGGGTCCCACCGCCCTGCGCTGCCTCGTCCTGCAGCCCCGCTCCAGCCTCCCAAGCTGGCAAAGAAACAGCAGCACGCACGCTCCCAAATGTTTCCGTGTTTTATTAACAAAATCTTACAAAAGCGTCTGTCTTCAGGGAAGGTGGCGGGGCTGCCTGGCCTGGCCCGACACTCGAGGCTGGGTCTGTGGGGGGCCGGGGACGCAGGGCCTCCCTGCAACCTGTGCCAGCCTGTGAGTTTGGGTTATGGCTTATGTGCAAAAATAAAATTTGGGGGGAGCGGCAGGGGCACAGTGTGGAAGGGCTGACAGCATCCCCTGTAGACATCGGTCCCCCAAATCTGGGAACCCTCAGTGGCCAGGCAAGAAAGGGGATCCCAAACAGGGCCTGCTCTAGCTGCAGACACGAGTGTCGGACCGGCACCAGAGTGTTGGAGCCAGGGAGGTCGGGGTCTGGGTCAGGCCCAGTGGGCCTGGCAGAGAGCCAGCCTGAGCCCCAGGAACAGAGGCTTCGATCTCCTGGGGCTGGGGGGGGCCACCGGGCAGGGGCGGCGGCCTCATACCCCGGCTCTCGGAAAGCTCAGGCAGGAGAGGATGGTTGCGCAGGGGGCGGGGGGGCCCAGGCTGGAGCACGGTGGGGCCCGAGGTCACGGACCCCGACTCCAGCCACATTGGCCCTAGGGGCGGGCAGACTGGCGGCCAGCGGGGCGGGCATAGTGGCAGGCCCTGGCCCTCGCGCTGGCCCTTTTCACCAGCAGCTCTCCGCCTGGCCCCTCCTCTCCACAGCCCCCTCTCTGGCTGGCCTGCGGCTCCTGTGCAGGCAGCTTGCAGGGGGAGAGGGGGGCGGGCAGTGCCGGGCGTAGCAGCAGCGTTCGGTGGGAGCCTCGAGACCTGAAAGGGAAGACGCAGGACAGTCAGGGACGAGGCAGGGGCCTGGGGCGGCCTCCAGGAAGGGCAGGGGGCACCAAACGGGCTGAGAGCCCAGCCTGCCCGGAGCAGTGGGGCAGGGGCCTG
>NW_011889037.1:1142125-1143670 GCF_000151845.1 Pteropus vampyrus | reverse complement strand
CTGCCCGTGACTGGACGACGCGTGTCTGTGTGAATCGGGCTGGGAGGCTGAGGGGTTCCAACTGGACGAGAACGAGGCCGCCCACTGCACGACTCAGTCCAGCTCCAAAGTCCCAATGGGCAAAGGCCACAGGTGGGCTGTGGCGGGGAGGCGGGCGCCCGGGCTGCCCTCTATTCGGGCTGGGTCCGGTCGCTGGCCACGGACTCGTTGGTGAGGGCCGGCGTCAGGGCCTCGGCCTCGGCCTCGTCCTCGGCGGCGCGGAGGGGGCTGGCTGGCTCGGGCCCCTGCTCCAGGTCGTCCTGCACCTCCATGCCCCTCTGGATGAGCTGCTCCAGCGTCTTGGGCAGCGGGTGACGCAGGAAGCGCTTGAGCTTGGGCTGCAGGGTGCCCACCACGTACTGGATGACCTCCTCCTCCTCGGCGTCCACGTGCAGCGTCTGGTACAGGTCCCGCTTGCGCCACAGGAACTGGTCCAGCGGCTCGCCCTGCTTCTGCGGCAGGTCCAGCTCGCGCTGGATGGCCTCGCGGGACAGCGTGCCCTCGCTGTACTGCAGGAACGCCTTCTTGAACTCCACCCAGTTCCTCACCGAGCCTTGCTTGAACTCCCACCACTTCTTGGCCGGCCCGTTCATGTGGTTCTGGATCTGCGACAGCCAGTACTCCTCGGAGCCACCCACCTGCCGCAGGTACTCCTCCAGGTGGCTGAGGAACTCTCGCGGGTCCTCGAAGATCTGCGTGTCCACGCCAGGGCTCGGCTGCCCGTCCTCGCCCGGCACCCAGGGCGTGTACTGCTGGGCCTCCTCAGGCTCCTGCCCGGGCAGCTCGCCAGCGGCAGGCGGCGGGGTAATGGCGTAGGGGCTGACGGTGTAGTCGTAGCCATCGGCCTCGTGGCTGTAGCCCTCAGGACCCCCGACTCCCACGGAGACGGTGTGGCGGGCCGGCTCACTGCCCACCGGGTACTTGCCGCCCATGGACTCCAGGCGGTCAGCCCACCTCTCCAGGCGGTAGAAGACCTCCCTCCACACGTGCATCTCGCGCTTGACCCAGCGCTCCAGGTTGGCGATGGTCTCCTGGCAGCGGCTCAGGCAGGCCTTGATGGACTTCCTCCAGCGCTGCGAGTCGCTGGTGGGCACGTAGCCGTCCAGGTTGCTCTCCAGCTTGCCCACTGACCTGTGCAGCCCCTTCAGCTCCCGCTCCACCTGCTTGGACACCTCAGTCAGCAGGTGCCGGTGGGTCCTCCTCACGTGCTCCAGCATCTCAGCCCTGCACTTACCGATCTGCAGGATCACGTTGGGCTTGGCCGCCGGCCCGCCCCGGGGCCCAGGGTAGGTGTGGAGGCCGCCGCTCGTCATGTGGTCCAGCTCCATCTGTGCGCAGGTGGCCGCGGTGCTTGGACAGGCAGGAGGCGCGAACTGCAGAGTTCTCTTGGGGCCGGCAAGGGCTGCGGGGTCCGTGCGGCAGTGCGTCCGGCGGCGGCGGCGGCGGCGGCAGTGGCGGTGGCAGCTTCGGAGCCGGAGTGGGAACAGCGGCGCCAAGCTCTGCAAC
>NW_011889037.1:1136997-1140155 GCF_000151845.1 Pteropus vampyrus | reverse complement strand
GCAGGGCCTCCTGGAGGACGGGGAGCCCAGCCAGGGCCTAGAGGGTTGACCAGGCGGAGAGCAGCAGGTGAGGCGGGGCGCGAGAGGAGCTGGGGGAGGGGTGCACAAAGGCAGGAGACTGGAGCGGGGTAACCACCGCCTTTGTGGGGGCGCCTGGCCCAAGAGGGAATCTCGAGGAGGCCTCGCAGGCAGGGCCGGGCTCGACACAGACCCCTGGTGTCCCCCTTTCTTGGCCAGTCCAGCCCCGAAGGAGATGCTGGGGCCGGTCATGCGGAGCCAGCAGGACCTGCGCTGAGGCTGTACCCACAGGGCCCGCAGTGACAGGTGACAGGCGGCAGCCGCTGCTTGCTCAGGGAACACTTAATCGTTGCCCAATTATCGCCCCAGAAGCCCTCAGCAAGCCCCCGCACTGGAGCCTGGGGCACCATTCTTCTGCCCCTGGAAAAGAGGCCGGGCTGCTTCCTGCCTGGGATGGGGGTCTGCCCCCGCCTGCCCCTCCGTGCCCGCCCTCCCCCACAAGCAGGGATGAAGGTCAGATTGCCGGCCTCCAACCCAAAGCCTCAGCCAGAGCAGATCCTGCAGGTTGGGAGGGGCAGGAGGAGGGGGAGCTAGACTGTTTAGGGAGTGGGAGAGCCTGGGGGAACCCCCACTCCCAGGGCCCAGCTGCTCTGCTTCTCCTGGGCCCGCCAGCTCCGGAGGCCTGGCCTGCCTTAGAAAGAGGCGTCTCACTGGGGTGCGGGGGCAGAGGACCACAGAGCGGTTCTGCCCAGCTCTTGGATCCAGGCAGCCCCCATTCGAGCTCCTCTGGGGTCCTGGCCTTCTGCTCCTCGGGCCCCAGGCCCCCAGACCCCAGGTGCGGACCAAATGATGCTGAGATGTGCATCTCAAGCTGGGTCTCTCTCCCACATCCACGGCCTCTGGGAGCCCTGGTCCAGCCCCCTCAGACCCCCGTCAGCCTGCAGACGGTGCCGGGCTCCCATGGCTGCCCCGCGGCCACGTGCTTTCCCCACAGGGCTCACATCTGCCTCTCAGGACCCCTTATAGTGCCAGCTCCCGGTCCCCACAGGCTGGGCCCCCAGATAAGCCGGGGGTACTGCTCAGCAAGGCCGGATGGACTGCCTGTGCCCCAGTCCCCCCTCCCTGCTCCCCTT
This sequence comes from Pteropus vampyrus, assembly GCF_000151845.1. Classification (NCBI taxonomy): domain Eukaryota; kingdom Metazoa; phylum Chordata; class Mammalia; order Chiroptera; family Pteropodidae; genus Pteropus; species Pteropus vampyrus. Next base: position 1,139,004 of record NW_011889037.1, on the reverse strand, counting down.
CTGGGGGCCCAGAGTGTGGTCTGGAGGTGGAGGGGGGCTCGCCTGCCCCCTCCCAGCGGGGCCTCGGTCCCAGCCCCTGGACTCACCTCCTGGGGCTCCCTCGGGGCTCATTTCCTGCGTCAGCAGCAAGCACCGCTCAGCCCTGGTGTGAGCACCAGCGTCTTTGGGGGCAGAGCTCACGGGCCGCCTCACAAACACTCCAGCCGATCCCGGCACCTGTGCCAGGGCCCTTCGGGCTGGCTTCGTGGCCTTGTCCTTGTAGAGAAAGGCCAGGGCGGGGGTCTGCCTCTCTCTCTCACCTGCCCCTTCCCGCCTGGCCTTGGCCTGTGGTCCAGGTGTGCCACCCTCTACATGTACCACTGCCCACCCTGCCGCCCTGCGGGGCCACCCCGGCTCACATGGCCTCGTTCCATTGCTACCACACTTGAGGGAGCTGGAGAGGGACCAGGCCAGCCCCGTGCCCGCGTGGAGCCCGCCGCGGGCCCAGCTCCTTGGGCCAGCATTTCCTGGTGAACAGCCTCCGTCCCTCCCGGCCTCGGGACAGGTTCACCTGGCGAGACCCCAGCCCAAGGGTTCTCCCCAGCTCATCCTGCTTCGGGCCTCCTAACGGTCACTTCGGGGACCCCCGCCCGCGGCCCCTGTGTTCTGCTGCTTTCCTGCTCCGTCTCCTCCTTCGCTCCCCGAGGCGGCACGGGGCCTGGACGTCTGCCCCGGTGGCTGCACAGGCCCTGAGGACGTGGGCGAGCTGCCGCGAGGAGAAAGGCCTGCAGTCTGAGCCCGGTCAGCTGGGGGGACACCTGGGCCCTCCCACCGGCCCTGCCCACTGCTGCCTGCGGCAGCCCCAGCCACCATCCCTCCCCTGAGGGCACCCGGCAGAGGCGGGGACGGGGCAGGGCACAGGGCACAGGGCACAGGGCACAGGGCACAGCGGATCAGAGCTGAGGGAGGCTGAAGACCAAGGAGGAGAAGGTTGAGGTGGCGGAAACGGAGGGGCAGAGAGAGAAGCCGACAAAGGGGGACAGGGACGCGGCCGTCACTTCGTCTCTCGGGAGGGTCTCCCTCCCTTTTCACAGAGGTTCGGAGAGGCGGGGGGGACCCACCTCAGGCCACCGAGCCGCCAGGTGACAGGCTGGGCTCCTCCTGTGCAGCTGCCCGATGTGCCTGCCCAGCAGAGTAGCCTAAGAGAGACCCGGGGGCCAGGGCAGGCCAGGGCGGGGGTCTCAGGGGACCGTCAGTGCAAAGCACATGCCCGATGGCGGGAGCAGGGCTCAGCCCTGGCCGTGGGGAACTGCGGGAACATTCTCTCTCCGATTCCCACCCCCTCCCTCCCTGCTTCCTTCCCTCCGGTTTGGCAGGGTGTGTGTGCTGTGTCCTGTCTCCAGAACAGGCAGCCTGTTAGTTCCGGGCCCCCACACACCAGACCCTCCTCCCTCCTGCCTCCTTCCTGCCTCCTGCCTCGGCGCCTCCCCATCCAGCCTCCTAGGGAAGTTGGTATTTTTCCGATGATCCTGGCACTGCTGTGCCCGAGCCAGCTGCTCCTGGCACCCTGCAGGCGTTCCTCCTGGGCCGGGAGGCCAAGCCCAGGAGCCCGGGGACCGGGTGGTACAGAGCCAGCCTCAGAGGACCTCGCCGGCTCGCGCCGCCCGCAGCCGGCACAGAAGGGAAGACCAAGGCCCAGAGGGGGCCGCGGCTCTGGCTCTCGTCCCAGCCAAGGCCAAGCAGGCCAGAGCCAGGGTGCCGGGGGAGGGTGTGGGCAGGGAAGGCCCGCTGGCTCCCGCGGCAACGCAGCCCTCCCCGGCCTCTGTTTCCTCTCCTGTAAGGTGTGCGTGGCCTTCCCTGCCCTGCTCAGCTGTGAGGTGCGTCAGTCATTCAGTCAACAAACAGTTCCCGAGCCCCAGCCGGGAGGCACTGAGCGGGGAGGTGCAGATGCTCTATGAAGTAGGGGCATCACAGCGACCCCGCATAGGCCCTGGGGAACGCCAGACTTCGCATGGCCCCGCTTCACGC
>NW_011889037.1:1132226-1135617 GCF_000151845.1 Pteropus vampyrus | reverse complement strand
GGGCCACAGGGGCAGGTGTATAGGGACCTGTTTCAGGCCAGTGTCCCAGCTGGAGAGCAGGTACCAGGAGTGGGAAAAGGGCCAATCTGAGGGCTGTTTGGGGGTGGGGGAAGGTGGGGAGCCAGGGGCCCAGTCCACTCGGCTCAGAGGCCCTGGCAGTCAGGTGTGAGGGGGGGGACCCACCAGGAACAGCTGGCAGCTGCCTGGTGGTTCGGAGCCAGGCGCAGCCCCCTCCACCCTGCCCCACTGGGCCGCCAGCCAGGCTATGTGCCGGCCCCCGCCGCCTCCCTGGACGCCCAGGGACCCCAGATCGTGCTGCTGGAACCCTAAGTATGGCTGGCTCCTCATCCAGGATAGGGGGTTTTGCTGCCAGCTGGCCCTGACCAGACACCCGCAGAACTGGAGATTCAGGACGGCCCGTGCCAGGGAGGGGGTGGCGTTCGTCCACACCTCCCTGCTGTTCTGCTTCTCCAGGGAAATCTCTCCTAAATCTCTACCCAGCTCAGCAGCGGCTTCCGGAGCCATGAAAGGAAAGAGGCTGAGAATAGCTCAGCGTGACGTGCCGGGAGCTTCCCCACGCACGCAGGCTCCACGCCTGGGAGGGGCTGCCCTGAAGCGACCCCCGCCCAGCACCCCTCCAGCCGGAAGTGGCACCAGCCAGCTTGGCCAGAGGCCTGGGTCCTGTGCCCCTGCCACTGGCCTGCTGTGTGACTTTGGCACAGTGCCACCTGCCCTGAACCTCATTATCGCCCCGGCTTTCGCTCCCCATTGTGCTGGCCCTAGTGGGTCTGCCGTGCCCGCTGGGGACAGTCCTCTCAGAGCTGGGAAAGCCCTGCCCAGTGGCAATCTGGCCTCCGGCAAATCCCCAGGGGCCCTTGCCTAGGCCAAGGGAGCCTGGGTGCAACGTGGGGCCAACAGAACAGGGACAGTCGTGGCTCGCCCAGCACCTGCTGGGTGCCGGGAGCTGGCACAGCCTCTGTCACCTGGACCGGCCCTGGGCGCCATCGTCCGAGGGAGGGAGGGAAAGAGGAAGGACGCTGATCCCTAGGGGCTCACAGGGGTGCCCTGAGAGGGACGTGGCACCAGGCCAGAGGATGGCCCGGGGCTTGCGGCTTCCCTCCGTTCCCCCCCCCGCCCCCTCCAGGCCTCAGCCTGGCCACCTGTCTGATGGGTGGCCCTCCTTTGTTCCTCTGCTGGCCACTCCCTCCCCTCCCTCGAGGCTGGGCCTGAGCACCCTGCCTTCAGCCTTCACATATATCCCCATGGGTCGCTTTGTCCGGCCGAGGCCTCTCTCCTGGGCTCCCGACCTGAATAGCCCGCAGCTGCTGCCCAGACGCCTTGCCCAGCTGTAGGCGCCCAGCCGCCCAGTCTGGCGACTTCCCCCACTGCCCCTGCTTCATGGGTATGGGCACCGCCCTGTCTGCTATGGGCCTCTAGGGGGTCAGCCATAGCCATGATGAACCTGGCACTCGGGGGCCCAGCGTCCACCCGGCCGTGATGGCAGAGCACCTGTCCCCTCTCCCGGAGAACCAGCCAGTGAGCAAGCAGCCGAGCTGCAGTTTGAGTCCAGACTCCTGACCCCGAGCTGGTCCCGGTCCTACTGTCCCCTGCTGTCTGCCACTGCCAAAGCCCGGAGCCCCGGCCGTTCCCGATCCCCTCTGAGCCTCGGCTTCTTCAGCTGATGGGCAAGTTGTCGCTGGAGGCCGAGCACGGGTGACCAGCGCCAGGGCAGCCTGCACTGGCAGAACACGTGACTGGTATTATTCCCAGACCACGTCCCGTCTGGGGCAGGCGCCCCTCTAGGGACGCGTGGGGGCGGGGCCTGGGGGAGCCTCTGGCGTCAGCCTGCTCTACTGCAGGCTGGCACCGCGCCTCCTCCTGCTTTGGGACACCTGTCTGCTCCCCACGAGCCAGTGTAGACTGCGGGGCCTGGGAAGGCCCAGACCAGTGGGCTTTTCCCGCCATGCCTGGGCCTGGGCCTGGCCTGGCCTTGTCCTGTTCCTTCCTCAGCCGAGCTTCCTGTGGGCCATCGGCCACTGGGCCACGTGGGAGGCCCCCACACCTCCAGGACCAGGAATTGCCTGAGGCGGCAGAGGAGTTGGGGGCACGGCCCACACCACGATGGGTGTCAGGGGTCCCCCACTCCGTGGATTCTCATCAACACACGCTCCCCCCTCTCAGGCCAGATGGACTGGGGATCAGGCCCGGAGCGGGGCAGCCCATCAGAGGGGGCCTCCAAGGGAAGGGTGTGGGCAGGCAGGCTGGGGGCTCGGGCTGGGTCAGGCCCAGAGAAAGGAACGGGCAAAGCCAGCAGTCCTGGGGGGGGGGGTCAATGCTGCCCCTCGGCTCTGGGAGGTGGGCTGGGGGGACCCTCTGGCCAATGTCTGACCTCCTCCCTGAGGCTCCCCAGACCTACAGGCCCTGCCCAGACCTTGCCATGGGGTGTTCTAGGTCTGAGGAAGCCAAGACATGAAGCCCCACCTGTGAGGGACACACAAGGCCCTGGGCACAGCCGGAGGGATTCAGGGCAGAGAGTGGGGAGCACCCAGAGGATGGGGAGAGGGGCCCCACGGGAGGAGGCAGAGGCAGCAGGATGTGAAAACCAGCCAGAGCTTTAGGTCGGAGGGTATGGAAATGAAGTGGGGGTGCACCCGGGAGCCTGCCGAGGGTCCTGCGCCTCAGCGCAGAGTGGATGTGGGTGTGGTGGGCTGAGCTAGAGTGGGTGGGACAGTCCCTGGGGCCCTGTACCCTCACCCCAACTTCTGAGTTTGGGGGTTGGACAACTGCCCCAGAGACCAGATCTGGGGCCCCCCTTTACCTGCTCCTTTGCTCCTCTCAGTCCCATGGCTTGTACCCCAGCCCCTGATGCACCCGGAAGGGCAAGGCCTCCCCCACTTCCCAACCTCCTGGCATGCGGTGAGGACAGTGGCAACAATGACCCCTGCCGGTAAGGGCCAGGCCGGTGGGCACCAGGCCCAGAGATGGAGAGATTGGAGTAGCAGAGACATGGAGGCAGAGAGGGGGAGGGAGAGAGGTGGGCACATGGCAGACAGGTGGTGCCGGGCCTCAGAGGCTCCTGGTCCGTTCGTCACGGACCGAGGCAAGAGGGAGAGCAGCGGGCAAGGGTGGCCGTGGGTCTGGGGGAGTGGGGGGCAGTGGTGGAAACTTGGAGCCCACCCAAGACTGGAGGGCTTCAGAGGCCCCCACCTCTGGGCAAGGGGCAAGGGCGGAACAAGCCCCACAACCAGCAGCTTCATCCACTACCGTCATTACTATCATCTCCACCATGACGACCATCATAACCATTATCTCCTCTACCATCACCTCCACCACCATCACCACCGTTAATACCACCATCACCGCCACTGCCACCAACCCCATCACCACCATC
>NW_011889037.1:1127935-1131616 GCF_000151845.1 Pteropus vampyrus | reverse complement strand
CACTGTCAAAACCACCACCTTCACTACCCATGAGACAGCATCATACCATCACCACTGTCACTGTCTACGACCTCTCCACCTCCACTCCCGCCATAACCATGGCCACCCCACCACGACACCCAACATCAACACCCTTGTCGTGACCACAGTACAACTGCCACCACCTTTGTTATCCACGCGACCACCCGACCCCGCCTGCTCTGGCTGATGATGCGCTTTGCCGATGACGGACGAGTCTCTGACGGAAGCAGACCCGGGTCTACATCCAGGCAAGGTTCCGAGTTCACTTTCCTAATCAGAGAAAACGAATAAATAGCCCAATCCCAGAGTTCTGTTTCCTGCAACATGACAACTTCGAATGTGTCATACCGGCCACCCGACTCTCTGAGGGCAGGGCCTGTCCAGACGGCCCTGTCTCCTCACTCAGCCCCACGGAGAGTCTCTGAGGAGTGTGTGGCTCACAGGATGACAGCCTGGCTGACCCAGTGGTCAGGACGATGGCCTGTCCTCAAGTGTCTGGAAGGTCCCATTTCATTGGGACGATGAGACGCAGTGGTGAGCAGCGCCCAGACCTCAGGCTGGGCATGGGGAACACCGTGTCCCTGGAGGTAGGTGGCTTCCAGCTCCCGGTCCTGCAGACAAGCTGGGAAGATGTTCCTGTCACTAAAAAAGGAAGCATCTCTTCCCGTGAGGACCGGAGCCGCGGGGCCTGGTGCGTTTCAGAGCACTTGCCAGATACCCATTTTGCGTTCTGACATCGACGTTCAGTCCTCCCGATGTGAAACCACCGAACAGTGAGAACCCGCCAGTGCCACTGTGGGGGGCTGGCAAGGCTGATGGTGGACAGGAGGTGGGGGCGCTAAACCCGCAGGCCCCGCAGAATGCGCTCGCCAGATGTTCCGCACCCGCTGCTGTGGTGGCCATCACTGCCCCCGCCTGGGTCGAGCTCCTGTGGAGAATAAGCCCACGGCCCGAGGCCTGCACATGGCAGCGGCAGGCTGGCCAGAGGGTGTGGGGGCCCTGGGGGACAATTAGGGCACTGTGGACCAGGCCTGTCCTGAGCCCCCCACCCACTTCCTATCTTCCAAAGGCCGCTCCAAGTCCCCTGGTACAGGACACCATCCGACTCCAAGAGATGTCCCTACGGGCACCCTGAATACCTGTCATGCCAGGTCGCCATCGGCCCTTTGTTCCCAGCTTAGCTCCCCGCTGAGGGCTGAGTCACCTGGAGTGCATGGCGGGTGGCCACCACAGTCCCTCTCGGGCAGCATGGGGCCGGGCGCCCCTCTTGGTTGGGGCACAGCAGCAGCTGCTTCCTAGGCTGCTCTGACAGCCTCGTGCCCAGCTGCATCCCTCTGGGGGCCCAGGACGCCTGGCCTGAGCCTCAGTGCTGAGGTCACTTGCACCCCCTGGGTGGGCTCACCTCGCAGGATAGCAGGGAACGCCAGCACCCGCCCACAACAAGTAGAAGGCAGCCACTTACAGCTAGGCGTACCCCTCCTGTGAGCTTCCAGGGACACTGAGGTTTTCTCCTTGGTCCTAATACGAGAGTCGGCTCTGCGGGCTTAACGCCCCCTCCCCCCGCCATACACCAGTCACCCAAACGCGAGCCTTTGCCGGGCACAGAGCTCCCACTGCGGCCCAGGGGCTCAGGGGCCTGGATTGGTCCTGGAGGCCCAGCCTCAGGCCTGACTCTCCCAGTGCCTGAACCAGCTTCTCCCGTCCCCTCCCCCCCCCATTATGGCTGTCAAGAGTGACAGGCTGTCAAGAGTGACTGCAGCGCAATTACTGTTAATCCCCACTGCAGCGGCAGCGCTGACTCACCTCCCAGGTATCCACGGGGCCTCTCTTCAGTGGAAAGAGCACTTTGTGTCTCAGAGCAAAGCGCGTCATGGGCCCAGCACCTCGGAGCCCTTGACGCACCTGCCAGCAGTGGGTTGCCTGGGGCGTGCGTGGAGGGTGCGGCAGAGGGGGCAGGGCCTGGGGAGGGCTGCCCAGAGGAGGCCGGGACGGTCGCCTGGGGCTCTGGGGGGTGCTGCAGCCCCCCTTCCAGCCTTTTCGAAAGGCGTCTTCCCGTGAACATGCACGAGCAGGGAGATGGGAAAGGGCCCCAGTGTTCTCCAACAGCCCCCTTCCTCCTGGAGCATCCTAGAGCAAGCCCCACACCCTGCATCCTTTTCCCTGCAAATGCTTTGTTTTTCCTCTGTGGAACAAAGGCTTTGGGGACAAAACCAAACCCCCTTGTCACTGATGCAGTTTGCACAAAGTCCCTGATGGAACCTAAGGCCCAACCATGCTTAGTTTTTCCCAAGTAACTAAAAATTGTTCGCAATTGTTTTTTCAAATCAAGAATGAACAAGGTCCCCCTCTGCCCGGGCTGATCCCTGGCGGGGCACCCTCGGTCCCCAGGCCTGGAGGATGGGCCAGGAGCCACCAGCAGGTTGCTGCGAGCACGCTGGTGTAAACAAGCGGCTGGCCTGGGTGGAAAATGCCCAGGACCCACATGGTGGGGTGGCCAGCGAGGCCTCTGAGGAGGGGATCTCAATAAATGTGGAGAAATGACAAGGAGGGATGGTGGGGTCGGAGGCAGGCCCAGCCCGGAGGCCTCCCTGAGCCTGGGGGCTGCGCTCCAGTTCTCCAAGGGCCAAGGACAGAGGCTCCTGGGCCCTCAAAAGGCCTCATCCTGCTCCAGTTAGGGTCTGACCGCCTGGCCCCTCACTGCTTTTGCAGGCACAAATCCACCCTGTGGACTGGGTGAGGGGGTTTGGCAATTCCTGGCCCGTAGCAGGTGCTCAGTGAACGTTTGCTGATGGACAAGCTAAGCAAACACCCCGTCTCCTGCCCCGCCGCCCTGCACCCAGCCCTCCCTGCCCCACTGGCCTGGCTGTCCTCCCGAATTTTCCAGGCGGGGTCGGCAGGTTCTGGCTGGGCTGCTGAAGGGAAATGGGGAGGTGGGAGAGGGACAGGCCGGGACAAGCCACCCTCTGGACCCGGCCCTGGGCTCCAGGGACATCACTCCCCCTTCCCCTCCAGCGCCCTCCTGATGGAGCTGGCCTCCGTGGCCTGGCCTCTTCCGTGCGGCTCCACGGACCTCAGCCCAGGGTCACCAGGTCCCACTCCTCCGGCTCTTGGGTTTCACTATTTTTATTGCAGTAAAAACACAGAGCATAAAATTCACCGCATCTGCCATTTTGCAGGGACGGCTCGGTGGCACCGATCACCCTCGCAGTGTCGTGCAGCCATCGCCACCATGAATTCAGAGCCTTCCTTCACTGCAAACAGAAGCTCTGTGTCATCAGGGGGCAACTCCCAGCCCCTCTCCCCAGCCCTCAGGTCATACACCTGTCCCCAACACTGCAGCACAGAACCCTGACTCAGCACTTGCGGGTTCCCCTCTCCCCCCACCCCCAGTTCTGACTCAGGGGGCCACCCCAGGCTGCAGGATGGCAGGTCCCAAACAGGGAAGACTAACGAGACAGAGGCCCACGGCGGTTATTGCCCGGCAGATGGCAAGTTGAAGACGAGTCCAGGAACCGAACACCTAGATTGAGTTCAATAAACAGAAAGGCTGTTTTATTGACTTAAGTGTTTTAGCTGCAGTGAAATGTTTTTCTTTCAACTTCTGTCCTTTGAAAGTGGGAGAGGCTGCTCTTTTTGCGGCCAGCGTCCTTGGTGACCGCA
>NW_011889037.1:1124189-1126520 GCF_000151845.1 Pteropus vampyrus | reverse complement strand
GAGAGGTCTGCGGCCGGCCTGGAGGCCTGGAGATATCTGGCTTCTGCGAGTCCCCTGAGGCACTCACTGCCCACACCTGCTCCAACCCCACAGCAAGGCGGCACGCCCACCTTGGGTGACAGCCCCCCTCCGGGGAAAGGAGAATCTGAGAGAGGGAGACACCACCTTGTGGGCCACAGCGGTCCTGCCTTTGCCAAGCCCACCAGCAGCGAGGGCCGGGCGGGGGCGGGGAAGACGGAGGAGGAAGGTCGCACTGTCCCGAAGCTCGTTTCGCATCTAGTCCAGTGGGATACAATGAAGATTAGGAAAAAGGTTCTGAGGCTACGTCCTCAGACCACTCGAGCCTCTCAGAAAGGACAGCTAGTGGAGTGAATGAAGCCCCTGGGGACGAGCCCGTGGAAGGCACAGTGTCTCTGAGAGGAGCCCCAGGCGGCAGGACGGAGCGGACAGGACAGAGGCACTCACCAGGGCTGGCCACGCAGCTCACAGGACGGCCTCGCTGGGCTCTGGGCCTGTGCCAGCACTTGTACCCCGAGAATCCTCGCTCGGCCCAAGATCTCCAGAGGTGAGCCCCCGTGGGGAGGAAGGGGAGCTCACTCGTGAAGGGAGGCAAGCAAAGCCTGGTCCTGCTCCCTGAAGCACCCCTGAGCGGCAGCGGGGTGCAAGCAGGAGCCACACTCTGCACTGGTTCTGGGAGGTGGCCCCGAGGACAGACACCGCTCAGCTGGTCCCTCAACAAATGTTTATTGATTGGCCAGGACACGCCAGGACAGAAGCAGGTCTCGAGGCATGAGAAGAGTCCCTGGCCTGGGGTCTAGTCTGATGGGGACCCCGCCCCGCCCACCCACCGAAGTCCTGCTGCTCAAGAAGCACTGGGCTGGGGCTGACAGCTGACAGTAGGGAGCTGCTCTCGGCATGTCCTTCCATCTCCACGCGGCCACCGCCAATGCCAAAGGCAGCTTTGTGTGACTCCACATCTAAACTTCCTGTCACACCTCCAGCAGCCGCGATTCAATGGCATGGGGATGCACGTGAGTCCGAAAGTGACACAAAATGACACAGAAGTACACAGGTGCAGGTGCTGCCCAGATATGTGAAGGGAACGAATGTCACAGGAGCACAGCACGGAGGCAGCGTGGCCCAAAGAATCAGCAAGGAAACTTTAAATGACCTGTGCTCATTTCCTAATCTTCACACGTGCGTTCGAAACAAGACACACACACGCTCCACGCGTAGCGCCGTGTCGGCAATGGCCGTCACCCTGGTGCGTGGAAAGGTGTAAGAATAGAAGAGAAACCGAGTGCGAACCACGCACGCATGTGCCCTCGGCTCTCACGGGAATGAGTCCCCCAGTGGGACGAACAGCGAACGGATGAAAACTCTGCGTCACTCAGCTGCCATGGCGTGACTTCAGGAAGGGATGGAATTCCAGGGCAAAGCAGTGAAAAGAACACAAAAAAGTACCCCCTTCTTGGCAAGCACTGCCGACCTGGGGCCGTCTGAGTCCGGGTCTGGCAGTGCCTCGGCCACCACAGGGAAGGATCGCCTGTTGTCCATGTCCCGCCTTACCAAATCGGCCAGAACGGCTGCCGGCCCCGCAAGTCTCACTGTGAACAGCTGCAGACAAACATCTGCCTGCTGCTGGGAATCCGAGCAGCTTCCTCCGTTCTGTTACGTATGCGCAAACCTGAGACCACTCTCCGAAAGCCTGATCGAGATTTACCCACGGAAAGGCCATGAACGGGAATTCTGGGGAGCGTGGGACAGTGGACTGTCTACTAGACTCTGGGCCGAGACGCGAGAAACACCACAGGCCCTGTGGTCAGGTGACAGGCAGGCCCAGCCCGAAGTCCTCGCTTGCTCTACGGGAAGCAGTTCAACCACGGGGTATCAGCGTGTGGCCCACCCCCTGGGGTCCAAGAGCAGCGTGGGGTCGTGGAGGAACTTTCAGGAAAGACTCGTGCTGCTGAGATCACGCCTGCAGTGGGGACACGTGACCAGAGTAATGACAGGCTGCCTGCAAAACCACAGCAGACGGATCCGCTGACTCGATGGCATAAACTGAGTGCTAGCCACTGGTGACCTGTCCTTGGGGCCTAGCACAGGCATGGCTGCCAGACCAGCAGGCCAAGGCCCGCGGGGCAGAAGTGGGCCTTGAGATGTGCCAGCCTGTCGAGTGGCAGCAGGTACTGCCACCCGTTGGCCTGAGAGCCAGCTTTTCTCCTCCTGGACAGTCATCCCTACCCTTGAACACAGCAAGGCTCAACCAGGAAACACCAGACCAGAATCCGCCTGCCCAGCCCCAGGTTCCGGCCACGGAATGCTCTGGTA
>NW_011889037.1:1121482-1123489 GCF_000151845.1 Pteropus vampyrus | reverse complement strand
CTCCCGAGCTCCAGGACGTGCGCGAAGGTATGGTCGTGAGGCTTGCTTCTGGGGTGCTCGGGCTCCTCCTCAGAGGACGAGCCTTCGGCCAACGCGGCCGCGGGCCACAGCTTCCTCCAGGCCCGGCTGAAGACGTCGCCCGGCACGGCGTCCCAGGCGCAGGCCACGCTGCAGATGGCGTCGTTCACGCTGTAGCGTGGGTGGCAGCCCTGCAGCGCGACGGGGGGGTTCACGAAATTCCTCATGAAATCTCGTCGGATGCCCTGGTCCATGGGCTGGATTAAGGAGGTGACGCTGGGCGGCAGAAAGATGGTGAAGATGTTGTCGGACACCAGCTCGGCCTCCTGCGGGTGGGCCCGGGAACTGTCCAGCAGCAGGATGGCCTTGCTGTCTTCGGGCAGACCCAGGCCTCGGAAGTGCTCTCTCACCGAGGGAGCGAAGATGTGATGGAACCAGTCGGAAAAGACGGCCCGGTCCGCCCGCGCGTCGCCGTGAGCCCGGTGGGCCGCTGGCAGGTGCGGGGTGCCTCTGGCAGCCCGGGGGCCGCTGCATCTCCCGATCACCAAGGGCTTGATTTTGTGGGAGCCTGTGGCATTGGCACACATGAGGACGGTCAGCCTGTCTCTGTTCTGCCTGCCGCCGGGCGCCGCGGCCCCCTCAGGGGCGGGACCCGGCAAGCACCGCCAGAAGAGGCCAGTCTCCCCGGCGTTGTAAACCTGCTCTGGTGTCAGGCCATGCTCCGAGGTCAAGCTCCGGAAAAACCCGCAGAACTGCTCGGCTGCTTGGTGGTCAGCCACGTGCTTCTCACTGGACGCGTCCAGCTTCTTAATGCCGTGTCTGGCCTTAAAACGCCACAGCCACCCGCCGGAAAACACGCAAGGCTCGGTAAGCTGCATCTGCTCGTAGAAGTCCTTGGCCTTCTCGATGAGCATGGGGCCCGAGACGGGCGCGCCCTTGGCGCGCTGGCCCAGGAACCACTCGTACAGCGCGCGGTCCAGGTGCTCCAGCTTGGGCGTGTGCAGCGTGCGCCGGCGCTCCAGGGCCTTGCTGGAGTCGGAGCTGGCGAAGAAGCGCAGCAGCTGGGCCTTGTGGGCCCGGATGTCGTAGAGCGTGGACATGCCCACGTTGTACTCCTGCATCAGCGCCCGGCGGCTCTCGCCTTTCTCCAGGCGCGCGCACACGTCCATCTTCTCCCTCAGCGTCAGCACCACCCGCTTGCGCTTCTCCCCCGCGCCCCTCCCAGCAGCCTGCTTGGCGGCCATGTGGAGGGCGGCTCGTCCCGGGGGCGGCCCGAAGGCCTTCCTGCCTTCCCGTCCCCTTCCTCCCGCTCCCCTCTCCGCCCTGTTCTGCAGGTCCTGCGCCCCACAAGCCACCGTTCCTCCCTCCGGTGCCAGCGGCCTCTCGCCTCAGCTGTCCCTCATCTTCCGGGCCCCGAGCAGCGTGGCCGGCTCCTAGACACTCCCCATACTGTCGGAACCGCCGGCCTTCTCTGTGGGGACAGTGGCAACGTCTCTCTTCAACCAGAGACCAGGGAGTAGAGGGGCCTCCGCAGCTGGCTTCCAGCCAGCCAAGGTCGGACTGTCTGAGCTGGGGGTGCCTCTCTCCGGGGCTGGCGGCGCTGTGTCACATGCCCAGTGCTTTAGGAACTGGAAAACAGAAGGGAGAAGAAAGAGTGTCACACAGCGTGGGCACAGGCTGCCTGCACACAGATCCCCGCCGCTGCAAACCAGGACGCTGCAGCGGAAACAAGGGATCCAGAGACGACCGACGACAGGCTGGCCCGTGACTGAGCGGGGTCTGGGGGCCGCCCAGCCCCTGGCGTGCTGGACACGCTGACTCCTTCCAGCTGCTACCTGACTTCGGAGTCGTTATGGTTACTTCCAGCTGCCCAAGTCCATTCTGTTATAACCATTTCCCAAAACATCCCGCACCCCTCCCTGCACTACCGAGCAGATGTGCAGGGCATAGTGGGTACATCCTTGCTGGCCCAGGGCAGCCTGTGAGAAT
>NW_011889037.1:1115451-1118862 GCF_000151845.1 Pteropus vampyrus | reverse complement strand
CCAGAGAGTGGCCTGTGCTGGCTCGAATAATGCCCCCGCCTCGGCGGCCACATCCTCGTCCCCAGAACCCGTGAGTATGTCACCGCACATGGCAGCCGGGACTCCGCAGATGCGATTAGGTTAAGAGTCTGGAGACGAGGAGAGCACCGGGGTAATCGGTATCGTTACAGCGATTATCACGGGGACAGAGGGTCGGGTCAGAGGGGACGATGTGACGATGGAAGCCGAGGGAGGAAAGGAGCTACGACAACAGACGCAGACAGGTCGGGGCGTGTGCTTCGTAGGCGGAGGAAGGGGCCTCTAGAAGCTGGAAGAAGCCAGGAAGCATCCTCCCTCGGAGCCTCCAGGAGGAGCGGCCCTGCCGACACCCTGGGCTCAGCTCCGGGAGGCTCGCGTCAGCCCTCTGAGCTCCAGAACCAGAGTTAACAAATGTCTGCGTTGTAACGCACCAAGGTCATGGTCATTTGTGGCAGCAGCGACAGGGAGCTCCCTCCTCCTTCATTCACGTTCCTTCTTTGGCTCCCAGGACCCTGCCGCCCCCGGCCCTCCTTCCTCGCCCTCCCCTGCTGACCCCTAACTGGCCGGGCTCCCCCTTGGCCCTTGTCTCCCGCTCCCTGCGATCTTCATTCTCGAGGCTTCGCGCACCTGCGGAGGCTGGCGACTCTGCCGTCCACGGCTCCTGCGGGGACCCCGCCTGCAAAATCTAGGCTCCGAGGTGCTGCTCGCGTCTAACAGGCACCTCGAACAGCATCATTAACCTCTCGGGCCTCCTCCTTAGCCTCGCTCCGCCTACACAGCCCCCATCTCAGTGAGTGGTGACTTTGCATCCACTCAGGCCAAGAAACTCAGAGTCACCCTTGACGTGCGGTGTCCCTCACACCCCACACCCAGTCGACCGGGAGCTCCGCTCGGTGCCGCCCTCCACGGCCGGGTCAATCTCGCTGCCGGCCGTGCTCTCCCTGGTCCAAGCCGCGGTGGCCTCGCAGTTGCCTCCTCCCTGGTCTCCACTTCTGCCCTCAAGCTCCTGGATCAGCCATCTGCTGCTGCATGACAACGCACCCCAAAATTTAGTGGCTCGGAGCCGCAGCCGCCCGGCTGCGCGTGGTTCCCTGGGTGGGGAATTTGGCGCGCTAGCGTCAGACGCACTTGACAGACAGGAAACTGAGCACGAGCACAACACGCAACGGGGAGACTGGAGCCCGGGACCCCGTGAGCAGGGTCTCCTGGGACAGTGAGGTTGCCCCCAGGAAGGCCGGCTCCATCCCTTTGTATGACGGTCTGCTGCCACCTTGTGGACATGGGGTCACATGCACCAGCCTGCCACCATCCCTCCGGGCTTCGTCTCAAGGCTTGAGTCCACTCTGGCAGAGAGGGAGGGGTCAGAAAGACAGGCGGAGAAGCAAGAGGGTCCACTGGGTCCTCGGGCCTGGCGCTGTTGTTCCTCTGCCTGCAGCCCTTTGCCCGGAGCTGGCGCTGGGCCCCGCGAGCCCCTCCCGCGGGACCTGGAGGCCTCCCGTGGGAACACATCACCAGCCAGGCCCTGTGGGGCGGGTCTTGGCGTGACGAGTCTTTCACAGCAAAGAGGGGGCTCCAGGCTGAGGGAGCTTGTGAAGCCCACACCCGGCTGGCAGAGAGGGGACCCCGTTCAGGTGTGGCACTATGTGGTCTATGGTAGGGACCCCTGTGGGATGGGGTCTGCTTTCAGCTGCTGGTCCTACCGGTCTCACTTCACGTCCTGGCAAGAGCCAGGAGCCAGGGCCCTGGGCATGGCCAGATCTCCAGGGAACCTGACTGGTCTGGGCCCACGGCGTTCGGGAGAGTAGGTAGAGGGCCAAGAGAGAACAGGAAATTCTGGAGTCCCAAGAGGTGACCTCAGAGCAGGGGGAAGGAAGGTGGCCGAGGGTGAGTCCCACTGAAGCCAAACTAAGTCCACCAGGCGTGGGTGAGACCTGGGGTCCGATTCTTCCTGAGGCTGAGAATCTGCGGAACCAGACTAGTTACGTGCTTCCAAACACACAGGTGGCACGGTGTGGGGTGGGCGTCCCCACTCCGGGAAGGACACCAGGGAGGGAGAAAGGAAAGAAGGAAGGAAGGAAGGAAGGAAGGGAGGGAGGGAGGGAGGGAGGGGCAGGTCCCAAGCAAGTCTCGAGCCCAGCAGGCAGGGTTCACTAGCCCCTCAGGCTCCACAGAAGTCCTGTTTGGTTTCCCACTCCGCCCTCCCTCCGACCCACTGGGACAGCTCGAGGGTGGGATGCCTGACGCTGGGGCCGACGATGCTGTCACGGGGGGTCCTCCTGGAAGTTGGTCGCACCCCCAGGGGGGACACCCGGAGATGTTTCCAGGCATTGTCAGATGGCCCCGTCTGAGAACCACTGCCTCAGCATAAGCACAATCGCTTCATACCACGTCGGACCAGGAAGCCCTCGCACGCCTGTCAATATTTGAGGAAGGGCTGTTCTAGGTGGTGCGAGGAGCTGGACAGATAAGAAAGGCTCCAGCCCAGGGCCCCGCAGCCCCGTGAGCGGCGGGGCGGGGAGCAGCCACGGAGGGAAGTGGCGAAGTCACATTTTACTCGGCACGTGAGATGCCTGAGATCATGGGCCTGTGGCCCGGAGCGGAGAATTCCGAGAGAAAGTTCCAGTGGGCACAGTGGGCAAGAAAGGCACCCTGGGGGAGGGGCCAGCCTGACCTCCGTGTGACCTTGAGCAAGTTCCCGGCCCTCTCTGAGCCCCAGACTCTTTATCTGCCGAAAGGGGCCAGTCCCCACTGGAAAAGGCCCAACCTGACGAGGGGCAGGCAGCTGGGCAGGGGAGGCCTTGAGGTGCTGTGAGTCCCATGGCCCCGGGTTGCAGGTCACCCAGCTCACACCACCATGTTACCCCGTCCCAGGGCTCCGGGTGTGAAGGCGGCACCTGCCCTCCCCGCTGAGAGGGGTGCACGCACCCCCTGGCCTCCCCGTGCTGCCCAGGCGAGCTGGGAGACACCCTCATTGTCCCCGGCGTGCCTTAGGGCCCTTTTCCAGGGGCAAATCAAGGAGCAGGAGGGAGCTGGAGGTCAGAGATGCTGTCCACTGAAAGGCACTCTCCCCATAGGAAGGGGTGGGGTCTGTACCTGCCAGCACAAGGCCGGACACTCCAAGGAGTCACAAGGGGACTATGTGCAAAGGGGGGGGTCAGGTTGAGAGAGACCGCAGGGAATGCTCAGGCCCCCAGGCCAAAAGCAGCAGGAAGCCACTGGCCCCTGGGCTTTGAGGGGAGAGGGGAAGCTGGCCGGAGCCAGTGTCACTCAGCCAGTGCCACTGTGCCCGGCGGTCAGGAACAGCCTGAACTCTGAACCTCCTGTCCTCCCCTCACTGGCCTGATGGGACCCCAGGACATAAAGCAGGGTGGAGAGTGGGTCTAGGGTCCAGGC
>NW_011889037.1:1112841-1114351 GCF_000151845.1 Pteropus vampyrus | reverse complement strand
GGAGGGGCTCTCATGCGGACCATGTCCCCTCTGGGGCAGCACTCACTACCATCTGGACGTGGAGACGGCTCGCCCAGGGCTTGGCCCGCAGCTGTCTCCCAAGGCAGAGGCCAGACAGCCCGGCCTTCAACCTTTCACTGCCTCGTGGCCGGGCCTGGCTCCTGGATGGGCAGACGGACAGGCAGAAGCACAGACAGCCTGCAGGGCGGGCGGGAGGCACAGGGGCACAGTGCCTCAAGCTAAGAAGCACCACCCCATCCATCACTCCTCGATCCATCACTCACTCATGAAATGAAACAGGGAGGGCGGGGGCTGTCGGGAGAGGCCCCGGGTCCCGCTCCCCAGGCCCAGCCCTGGCTTCTGCTGCGAGCAGCCGGGTCCTGCGGGGCGGGCGTACGTAGGCCTGTGCTGCTCTGGTCTGGTCTCCAGGCCTGGCTCAGTCTCTCCTGGCCCAGGGTCCCTGGGTGGTCACTAAACTGCTCAGAGCCTCAGCTTCTCTTCTGGAAAGTGGGGATCATGACAATGGCCTCTAAGGCCTCTGGAGTTCGGCCGGTATGTGTGCTGACTGAGCACAGGGCTGGGGGCTGAGGTGCCTTGGGTCCCAGCTTCGTCATCGTTTTCACCAGACAGGCCTTAATCATCATCATAGCTGGAGCCGCTACTTCGAGGGACAGAGCAGGACCCGGTGGGGCCCACAGTACCGGGTCTCACTGCACTGGGGAGGCCTGACAGGGCCTGGGAGGCCAGGCTGGCCTTGCGCGGGCTGTTGGGGACAAGGATGGGGGCCTCGATGCCGGGTGCCATGTCCAGTTCTGGGAAGGGTCCTGATCACCTCGCCCTCACCTGCTCAGAGTCCAGTGGCCCGGCTGTCAGGTGGGGTCAGCCAGTACCCACATGGGGCTTGCCGGCCCCTGTCCTCTGAGAAGCACGGGCATTTTATCAGAGCTCTAAAGTCCTAAGGGCTGGGCTGGGCTGGGCACCAAAGTTGGATTCCAGGTGCTGTGACAGGAAGTGGGCAGAGAGGTCAGTCACACGGGGCAGACTTGTGTCAGCGTCTGAGTGAGGGGTGGGCTGGGCTCTTGTGCTCCTTCGATTTCCAGCAGCCTGGAAGGAGCCAGAGGGCGCTCCCGGTGGTCCCCTCCACCGGGGCAGATGAGAAAAGGAGGCTCCTCCCACCAGCCCCTAGGAGGGTGGGCCGGGCCAGCCTCTGAGCCCCTCCCCACCCGCAGGCACCGCCCTGCAGTGCTACTTCTGCGTGGCCGAGACCAGCGACAAGGACTGTCAGCGTGTGCAGAACTGCAGCGACTCCGAGACCCACTGCTGGACCCAGCGCATCAGTGAGTGGCCCCGCTACCCCAGCCCTGCCCGCAGCCCCGCCCAGAGGCCCTCAGGCTGGGCGTGGCCCCACCCGCCCCCATGCCACGCCCCTATACTCCCGGCACCCTGCCACTGTCCGGCACCCTGCCACTGTCCGCAAGGACTGGGAGAACCTCCACCATGGGACTGAACT
>NW_011889037.1:1091369-1112791 GCF_000151845.1 Pteropus vampyrus | reverse complement strand
TGTGTCAGCGTCTGAGTGAGGGGTGGGCTGGGCTCTTGTGCTCCTTCGATTTCCAGCAGCCTGGAAGGAGCCAGAGGGCGCTCCCGGTGGTCCCCTCCACCGGGGCAGATGAGAAAAGGAGGCTCCTCCCACCAGCCCCTAGGAGGGTGGGCCGGGCCAGCCTCTGAGCCCCTCCCCACCCGCAGGCACCGCCCTGCAGTGCTACTTCTGCGTGGCCGAGACCAGCGACAAGGACTGTCAGCATGTGCAGAACTGCAGCGACTCCGAGACCCACTGCTGGACCCAGCGCATCAGTGAGTGGCCCCGCTACCCCAGCCCTGCCCGCAGCCCCGCCCAGAGGCCCCCAGGCTGGGCGTGGCCCCACCCGCCCCCATGCCACGCCCCTATACTCCCGGCACCCTGCCACTGTCCGGCACCCTGCCACTGTCCGCAAGGACTGGGAGAACCTCCACCATGGGACTGAACTGCGCGCCCTCTGCCCGCCTGTCCCTCTGCCCGCCTGTCCCTCTGCCCAGCTGTCCCTCTGCCCAGTGTTTCCTCTATCCACACACAAGTGTCGGTGCTCAGCTTCCCGTCCCGCCGTCCCCCGCATCCATCGCTCTTCATCCAGCCATTCCCCCATCCACCGTCCACCCATTCATCGTCCATGCATTTATCCGTTTATCTCCCCATCTGTTACTCACCCATCCGTCCAGCCGCCCATAGCTCATCAGTCCGTTACTCACTCATTTCCGCGTTCATGCACCCATCCGCCGTCCATTCATCCATCACCCACCCATCCATTCCCGCATTCACTCGTTCCTGACACATTTCTCGAGCCCAGCAGGTCTGGGCTTGAGACTGACCCAGGGTGACCCAGATTTAGTAGGAGCGGGGCCGGGAGCGGAGGGAGGGGATGGGAGCTGGGGCAAGGCCAGGCAGGTGAGTGTCCAGGACCAGCCCTAGCCCACCTGTCTCCATGCCCCCAGGTGTGGCTGGCCTCCTCTTCCTCAGCAAGGGCTGTAGCGCAAGCTGTGAGGACAACTCGCAGAACTACTACATGGTCGTGAGCAACACCACATGCTGCTCCAGTGACCTGTGCAACGCCAGCGGGGCCCGTGCCCTGCGGCCGGCTCTCGGCCCCCTGTTGCTGCTCGCCGCTGCCTGCAGCCTGATGCTCTGGGGTCCCAGCCAGCTGTAGGCTCCAAGGGGACCCCGCTGTGTCCTGTGCTGGGCACTCCTTACACACACCCAGCTCGGCCGAGGCCCTCTGTCCTTTCCACTCCTGCCTGTCCCCACTGCCCAGCGGGCTGGGCTACAGTGATGCGGAACGGCCTGCACATGACCTGTCCAGCCCCTGGGCTTCTGCTGCCCCATATTCCGACCCACCCCTGCACCCTCACCCAGGCACCTCTTCCTCCAGGAAGCCTTCCCTGCCTGCCCCCTCTACAAGCTGAGCCAGGCCCTGCCTGTGGTGTCTCTTGCACCCAGCAAGATGCAGGCACTCAGGAGGGGCTCTGCAAAGGCTGAGATGAAATGTACAGAGCAGAATTGGGGGCACAAGTAAGAGGTCCCAGGAGCCCCAAGAGGTGTGGCCTAGAGGCAGGGCCGGCTTCCCATCATGCACAGCAACCCCAGCACACAGTAGGCCCTTAATAAAGGCCCATTGGCTAGTTGCAGAGAACCTCTGTCTTTGCATGCCCTCAGGTCCAGGTAAGGGTTGGGGTCCAGGGCTATATTGGGTTGTCACCTGGACCCACCTCAGTGGCTGTGGACATGCCCTTGACCACATGGGGTGGAATTCCATTCTGGGCAGGGACAAATGTCTGACACCTGTAAGGGTGCAGAGGGCAGGGCAGTGTCCCCAGGGACTCCCAGCTCTTGCCGTGTGGCCTCGCAAACCTCCCTGAGCCTCAGGTGCTCACCTGTGTGCCTTCTCCACTACGAGAGCTGGCCCAGAGACTCGTGGGGTGGAGGAGCTTCCGGTGGGAAAGCGTGCGTGTCCCTGCAGCTCGAGGACAGCCCCTCCGTTTGCGATTTTGTTAGTGTAAGTTCTCCACGCCTCCAGGAAACAATTCAAACTATACGAAAGGGTCAAAAGGGTCCCCAGCAACCGGCTGGCCTCCCCCAACCCCTGACTGAAGGGCCGCCTCCCCCGCTAGGATGCCCCGTCACACCCCCTGGGACTTCTCCTGGAGTGACTGTGCACTGGGACCAGCACCCCATGCACATGGCAGTGGGGGGTCTCTGGGAGGACACGGCACACCGCCTTCCATGCCTGAGAAGTCCCTTTGAGCACAGCCTAGCAGCTGCCCAGCCCCAGCCCGGACCGTGGAGCGGAGATGCCCCAGAAAGCCCCTCTTTTGAGGGGGGCCAGACCCCTGCGGCCTGAGCTCAGGCCCCGTGGGGAATGGACTAAAGGCCAGCTACCCCTGGATACGTTCTGGGGATACCCAGACAGCGCAGCAAGTGCCTGCAAGCCTCTTATCCCTTGCCCCGCTCCCAGACTCCAGTACAGACCTACGGCCTCCTGGGTCACTGGCAAGTGCTGTCATTCGAGTGCCCGGGGCGCCAGCTGGAAGAGCTGGCCTGGCCTTCTCTGGGCTCTCCCTCCCCGGCCTCGCAGAGAAGGGGGACGGGACACCGGAGCCGGTGGGACAGTCCACCGGGCCGAGTCCCAAGTGCAAGACACCTCTGAATATATTGCTGAGTCATTTACATTCACCGCCTCCCCTCCTCCACCCCAGACGTTATTTGCTCCCGTTTCTAAAGGGGCAGAGGATGGGAAAGCTTGGGAATGAGCTTGAGGCGATCGGGATATTTGGGGGGTGGAGGCCGATGTGGGTGGGATGGAGTACAGGCTAGGACCAAAAAGGTGTTTTGGGGTCAGACTGTGATGTGCCCTAAAGCCACCACATATGTATTAGGGCTGTCGCACTGTGGAAGTGGGGAGTCCCTGGAGGTTCTGGGGTAGAGGGTGGGCTTCCGAGCAACGCCCCTGGGGCCTGGCTGTGTGTCTGTTTCTCTTGCGAAGTCCCGCAGCCTGCGCCGGGCAAGTGCTGGAGCCTTTGACCCTGCTCAGATCGAGGACCGAATCTCCGCGGCCGGTCCAAGTCTTCAAGGGCCAGGGGAGACGCGAGGGGCTCCCGCTTCCGGTCAGGGCGGAGACCTTGCGGGCCGCTCCGGGCGCTCCTGCGCCTGCAATGAGGAGCGCGCCCACCAGATGCCGCTGTGGCGCTCCGCGCGCGGCCCTGAGCCCCGCCCGCCCGGGGAAAGCCACCGGGGCGGTGGGGAGGGACGGACCACTGAAGGGAGACGGGGAGCCTGGGGCGGAGGGCGGAGCTCTGGCCTACAGCACCTGCGACTTCAGGCGCGTTCACCCCTCTGCTGGCTTCGTGAGGTGGTTCGCTCCGGCCGCGCCGCGCTCGCCTGTTCCGGGGCTGGCTGGCCCGGCGCCGGCAGCAGCGCAGCGCGCACCGGCTGGCACCAGCGTCGCCGGCTCCGCAACTATGCTGCTCGTGGCTTTGCTGGCCATCGCGCTCGCCTACTTCGCGCTGCTGGACGGATGGTACCTGGTGCGTGTGCCGTGCGCCGTGCTGCGCGCGCGCCTGCTGCAGCCGCGCGTCCGCTACCTGCTAGCGGAGCAGCGCTATGCGGACCGCGTGCTGCCCTCGGACTTGGACCTGCTGCTGCACATGAACAACGCCCGCTACCTGCGCGAGGCGGACGTGGCGCACGTCGCGCACCTGGCTCGCTGCGGCGTGCTCGGGGCGCTGCGCGCACTCGGGGCAAGCTCCGTGCTGGCCGCCTCGTGCGCGCGCTATCGCCGCTCTCTGCGCCTGCTGGAGCCCTTCGAGGTGCGCACCCGCCTGCTGGGTTGGGACGACCGCGCCTTCTACCTGGAGGCGCGCTTCGTCAGCCTGCGCGACGGCTTCGTCTGCGCGCTGCTGCGCACGCGCCAGCACGTGCTGGGCGCCTCGCCGGAGCGCGTCGTGCAGCACCTGTGCAAGCGCAGGGTGAGCGCCCCCCGCCCCGGGTTCAAGTCTCCCCCCTGCCCCCCCCGCGGGGCCCTGAGGACTCCTGGTCCTTGTCCTCTCCCCTGGGGAAGGCCCACCGCTCCAGCCCTTTCCTTTGGGTCCAGGGCCCCCTTCACTGATGCTGTTCCTGGAAGCTCCTGGGGTCCCAGATCAACTCGCCGTACCTGGGGTCTGCGCGCTCCCCTCCTGCCACTTTTTAACCTGGCCCCTCAGGGCTCCATGCCCCGCTGGTGTTTTCCAGAACATGGAAGCCCAGACAAGGCCTCTCCCAGGAGTCCGAGTCCTGTGTGTGGCTCTGTTAAGCCACCCTCTCTGGTCCTTGGTTCTGAACGTATTGTGCACGGATGGGGGGTGACGGTGAAAGGAGGTGGCTGGGAGTTCTCAGCCTGAGATCCCCCCT
The DNA here is from genome assembly GCF_000151845.1 of Pteropus vampyrus. NCBI lineage: Eukaryota > Metazoa > Chordata > Mammalia > Chiroptera > Pteropodidae > Pteropus > Pteropus vampyrus. Next base: position 1,108,375 of record NW_011889037.1, on the reverse strand, counting down.
CACACCGCTTAAGCGTGGAGGGGCTGGGTCACCGTCGCCTGGGTTTGCTTTTTCCCGGTGAAGAGAAGTGGCCACAGCGCTGCCTCCCGAGGGCCTGCTGCTCCCAGCGCGGCCCAGCCGGCTACTGCAGCATGGCAACCGGGCCCTGGGGACAGCGAGGGCAGGCTCCTGCTGCAGGCGGGTTCCTGAAAACTTGCCTGGAGCTTCCATGCCCAAGCCGGGCCTGTCTCCACTCCCGGGGGGTCTCAGGCAGCGTCCTGCCCTCTCTGGCCACAGACGGGCACTTCCTGAGCAGAGGAGGGCCACAGCCTCCCCTCATTTGTGAGAAGCCAGCCTTTCCCCATGTCAGGTGGGGAGACGGAGGCTCAGAGAGGCGATGGAAGCAGGTTGAGGCTGCACCGCGGGCCACAGGCACAGCTCCTGGTCTTCTGTCTCTGTTGAGCAGCAACACCCCCAAAAGGTCTGGCTCTCCCCCCGCCCCAGACTGGCCCTGTCTGCAGAGAAGCCCGGGACTCCAGCTCTGAGTGCCCCTGCCTGGCCCCCTTGATGTCCCGAGGTGGGTGGGCACGTACCTGGGGCTCCCCTCACCTCCAGGAACTCCCAAAGCCCGTCTGCAAGGCCTCTGACCCCTTGGGCCTGGCACCCCATCACAAAATGGTGGCCAAGCATGTGCGCAGGCGGACAGCGTGGCTGAGCGGGCAGGGATGCGAACACTGTGGTCAGGCCCAGAGCTGACCTGGGGGTGTCCAGAAAGCGGGGCTCCTGGCCAGGCCCTGTCTGGCGCGGTCCCGGCCGCCGCCCCTCCTCCCCTTTCCCCGCTCCAGCCTGACTCCAGGGGCCTCCGGCTTCTCTCCCTCCCTGCGGCTCCCTTCTGTCACCCCCTCCAGCCGGCTGGCCTTGGAGGTTTGTACCTGAGTTTTGGGGACACACGGAGGGCTCAGCCACGGCTCTGTGGGGGAGACAGGCCCGATAAAGGAGCTAAGATAGAGCTTGTAAACACTGAGGGCCCAGGAGGGGGAAGGGAGCACGTGGGAGGGGGAGGGGAGGGCACCAGGGACTGGGGAGTCGCCTTCGGTGGAGGGAGGAAGGAGCGGCATCGGCAGAAGCCCAGAGGTGCAGCAGCTCCTCCCCATCTCCCTGCCTGTCCCCGCGGCATGGGGGTCACCCTCCTCTCCCCTGCAGGTGGAGCCCCCTGAACTGCCAGCAGACCTGCAGCACTGGGTCGCCTACAACGAGGCCAGCAGCCAGCTGCTCCGGGCCGAGAGTGGGCTCGGCGACGCAGCCAAGGACCAGTGACCGCCACGCCCCGCCCGCCAGCCTTGGCCTGGGAACTGCTGCCTGCTGTCCCCACCCGCCAGATCAGGGCTGGTCTCTGGAGCTGCGGTGGCCTCGTGACCGACACAGCCCCCTTCACCTGCTCGGCCTCCTTTCCCTTCCCCCATTACTGACGCCCCTCCGTGACCTTCCCTGTGCTGAGCATGGGATGGGATGACCTAGCTACCCCAACCTATTTCTCGGGGTGGAGACGACAGTGAGGGGCCCAGGCTTCTGCGGGTCCAAGTCCAGAGGGCGCTTGGAGCGCAGGGACCAGCGAGAGCCACCCTGAGCGCCAGAGCCAGCAGGCGGAGCTCGTGGGGGTGACAGGGGTGAAGCCAGAGCAGTCCTGAGGGCACAGTGAGGAGCCACCAGCATCTCGGGGCAGGTGCCTCTGGCTGCAGGTGGGGGAGGAGCAGGCCCAGGGCAGAGTCAGCAAGTCACGCCAGGCTGACTGACCAGAGAGCTCTTCGGAGGGAGGTCTGGCCACCGGGGCCAGTGCAGGTCAGATGGCACGGGGCCTGCTAAGGAGGTGGTGAGCCTCCCGTGGGTGGGGGCAACCTAGTCAGGACCTGCTGCCAAGGAGGGGACGGCAGGGGGCGGGACTGTGCCTGGGTGCTGCCTGCCCTCGCCGTCACCTGTCTGCACCCACCGGTGCCCTTGGGGCTGTGCTGTGTGGCCTCAGGTGGGCCCACCCTCCCTGGGCCTCTAGCAGCCCCCCCCCAGTCTGCCCCCCGCTGGGCTGTCCTTGCCCATCATCCTGTCCTGCTGCCAATTTTCCCCTTCCTACTCCTGGGGGTGCCTCCCTAGATGGGCCAGGGGTCTGGGGAGGGGTCTTCTTGGCCTTGCTCCAGTGGCTTGTCCTGGCAGCTGCTCTCAGGGTTCCCTGATGTTGCCTGCTCAGGCCTAACCCCTCACCTTCCAACCGGGGAAAGCGGGGGCCTGCAGAGAGACTGGCCCTGGCCCTGAGCCCCTGAGAGCATAGAGCAAGAGAACCCCAGCCCTGCCTGGTGTCCTCAGCTCCCTGGCTGGCTAGGGTAAGTGGGGTCAGGGCCCTGGGTGTGCGACCGCTGCTACCCGTACATGTGGCTGCCTGCCTGTGCCCCGCCCCCTGCCCCCGCTGGCCCCTGGAGCAGGCCAGAATGGCCTGGAGCTCCTGTCCCATCTCCAGCTGGAGCCAGGAGCTCAGCAACACCCAACTCCGCCCCAACGCTGTCGTCTGCCTTAGGGCCACCGAGGGAAAGCTGCAATGCGTTTTGTTTTATTTAAGATTAAAGCGTCTTAAACGCGAGTGTGTCCGGGACGTCCTCTGTCCGGAGCCCTGGCCCCCCAGGGAAGCAGCAGACACTCTGGGGCGTGTTCTTGCATGGGGGTCAGTCCAGGCTTGTTGGGCTCCCATGACTTAGGGACCAGGCCAGCAGGGTAGTACTTGTCCCCATGCCACAGAAAATGGGACCAAGGCCAGAAAGGTGTTTCCTCAACCCCCTGCCAGCTCCTGGCCCTCTCCCCCAGTCCTTGAGCCTCGCCATCCTGTCCAGTTTGTTCCCAGGGTCAAATCCGTTGATCCTCCGGGAGGCTTGGGGGGTCATACCCCAGGCTCCTGGTGGGGGTTGGAGGAGCCAGGACAAGTATAAGGGCTGTATTGCAGGCCCCCTGAAGAGGGCAGGGAGGCGGGACCCCCCCAGATCCTAAAGTGGGTGAATGTCAGGGGCCCAAGCTCTGACCACGTGCCCAGGGGTGCCTGGCTCTGCAGGCCTGGGAAAGAGTGGGCGGCTGGAAGCAGTTGGGCTTGCGACAGGCATGTGGCGGTGGACAGGGGCTGGCAAGGTGCCATGGCAGGTCAGTGGTCTGCAGCCAGGACGGGGGCGCCCTGGCAGCCTGAGGGCAGATGCCGTGTGGCCCCGTGGGCTGAGGCCCAGCCTGGCGGACCGCGGGAGAGTTGCAAGGGAACAGGAGGACATTGTCTGCCCAGGGAGAGGCCGTGGGTTCCGCAAGCCGCCTGGACCGTCTGTGGCTCTATGGACACAACCACGGGCAAAGCGCCGCCCGGGGCTCGGCCCCCAGACATGCCCAGGGCTGGCGGAGGAGCTCGGGTGCGTGAGGTCAGAAGCCTGGGTGACCGAGCCAGCCCCGGTCCTGCCCGGCCTCCCGTGCGACTGCACACGGGCCATGTTGAACCCTCTCTCGTCTGTAAACCAGGCAGAGGACCGTCCAGCCGGGGCAGCTGTGAGACCCAGCAAGTGGAGGTCACTGTGGAGGCAGGTGTGGCGTGGTGGCCGTGCAGCTGGCCGTGCCCAGAAGCAGGCTGCCCTCAGTGCAAGGACAGGCAACGCCACGTGCCACAAGCGGGGGGCTGTCCGGTGTGGGGAGCAGATGGCAGGCAGGGCAGGCACCGAGGAGGGTGCACACGGCTTTCAAGGTCTGTCGGAGTGTGTGTGTCTTTTGAGGCTAGAAGGCCAAGTGACCCCACCAGGTGAGAACTGTGATGGGTGACTGAGGACAGCGTCCACCCCTTGCCTAAGTCAAAGCTCAGAGTCATGGCTCCAGACCGGGGCATCCAAGACAGAGCCTGAACTCCCCGTGGCCCACCCATGGCCTGCCCGTGGCCTGCCCTGACCAGGTGGTCGGGGGCTGTGCTGTGCGGTCGATCTGTGCTAAACACACGGTGCACTCGGGCCAGCGGTGGAGGCCACTGGGCCGTGGCGGTCCTGCCCCCCGTGGGAGCTGGCTCAGCAGGAAGCAGATGTATGGAGCTCCCGGGGCCCGGGACGGGGCCTCCTAGAAAACTGGTCCCCGCCCCTCCTCAGGTGTGGGGTTGCTGTCACTCGGTGGTGCGTCACCACGGGCCCCGCGCCCCGGGACAGACCTGCTTCACATCCATCCAGGAGCGGGAAGTCTGTGAAGGGGGCAATGACGGAGGGGCAGGGGCCGTCTGGATTCAGGGTTCTGGGTCAGGGGGGCCTGCGGCGCTCCGGGGAAGGGCGCGTACGCAGCCCCGTCTCAGCTTGGCTGGCGATGCTGGCTGCGGGGTGGCCCTCCCAGGCCCCGGAGGTCATCTCGCACAGGGGCCCAGAGCATGGACAGGCAGGTCCCAGAGTGAACGAGGGCCCTGCCAGGTGACCTCCTGCCTCCTTCTACCTCCTCCTCCCCACCCAGGCAGCCCTGGGCCGCAGGGCCCGGACCTGAGCCGAGTGTTTGTAATCCCACGTAGGGCTGTGTGCACACACGCATGCGTGCCAAGTCTCCACCCAGACAGGCCCAGGCAGCCCTCTGGGGATGAGGGCAGGCGACAGGACACGGTCTGGAGGATTCGGTGCTGACCCAAGTCCAAGGTGGAGTAACAGTCCCCCCTGCACTGGAGCTGAGTCTCCCTGAGCACTCGGGGAGCGGGGCCCGGGGGAACTGTCCAAGGTGAGCCTGGAGAGGCGGATGGTGGGCACTTGGGGACTCCCTGCCAGCTCCTCTCAGCACCCTCTGCCACACGACGCAGGGTGACCATGTCACCACAGGCCAGAGCACAGTGTAAGGCCTTGCCCAGGGGCTGAGCGTGCGGCCAGTGGGGTGCTTCGCAGAGCCATCCCGGCCCGGCCCACTCTTGGCCAGCCTGGACCTACCTTTCGCCTGACCCGGCGCGTTCCCTGCCACCCAGCCAGTGTCCCCGTCATCCACACCTGCCCTAGTGCCCCCTCCTCCGGAAGGGCCCCTGGCCCAGCCCCAGCGGGGCGCACGGTCAGGCCTTCATGGCCCCCGAGGGCCCGGTGGGCAGAGCCCCATCTGGTCTGTGTGGGTGTCCGAGGCCTAGTGACTGTCTTCATGTCACAGGGGGCTAGATGGGGGGATGGCGGTGAGGAGAGAGAGCCGCGGAGCCCCGGGGGGCTGGGCTGAGGCGAACGGGGGCACAGAGGGGCTGAGAAAGGGGCCGAGGGGGACGCCAGCTTAGGGTGACGGCGGCGGAGATGCAGGTGGAGGCCCTCCCCGCCCAAGGGGCAAGCCTGAGCCCAGAAAGAAGACCGGACGCCTGGTGAAGGTGGGCGAGCTTCTTCGAGGGCATTCGGGGTGCGGGGTGCACAGGGGGTGCACCGGGGGGCTCTAGCATAGGAGGCTCAGGAGGGATGCGAGCGGGAGGGCGAGGGCCAGGCTGCGGGGGCCGCCCAGGGCGGGCGCCCCGTCCACGTTGCAGAGGTCGGCGTTGCAGCAGGACACTGGCCGCGTCAGGCCGATGCCGTCCACGTCCGAGGGCTCGCACTTTCTGGCGCAGGACTTGGTCACCGTGGAGTCCCCCAGGAAAGGGTACACTGCAAGGACGGAGCGCCGGCCTGAGGCTGGGGGGTCGCCCGCGCTCTCGGTCCCCCGACACCCAGCCCCCCGCTCCTTCCGCCAGTACGGCTGAGTGCCCACGACACGCCAGGCCACACAGCGCCCCGCACGGGGATTCCTCACTGGGGTCCCGACTGACCAGTGGGGACTGGGCTGCAGCAGCTCGCCCCCGGGACCACAGCCCCGCCCGCCCGGCACCCACCGACCTGTCTCCAGGGAGTAGAGCGTGGTCTTGCACATGGTCTCATTGACACTGCAGGTGGTGACGGTGACACAGTTGGACACCCCGGTGGGCTCAAGACAGGTGAAGCATTGCAGGGCCACCGCTGGGCGAGAAGTGACGAGGGCTGAGTCAGGCAGGCGCTGCCCCTCCCAAGCCCTCTCAGAGGCCTAGGTGTGAGGGGCCGATGCCACCCCGGGCCCGGCCATTGCCCACTGGCTCACACTGGAGGTCCCGAGGCAGAGGTGCCCCTGGGGAGATGGACTCTCAAAGCAGGGACAGGCAGCTTGGGAACTTTTGGGGGGCACTGGTGTCTGCAGGGGCAGGGAGCCTTGGCGTGGCAGGTCACGCCCTCGATGTCCTCATCAACAAAATGCAGGACCACACGGGGGTCTCTAGATCAGACGAGGAGTGATGTGGCGTGCCGGCCGGGCTGGGCCCAGTGTGCTCGCAGGCCGGGCAAGGTCGCCCCGTCCAGTGGGACCCAGGCAGGTCAGGGCGCAGGCTGGCAGGGGTGGCCCTGGCTGTCCCTCTTCTCGGCCACAGGGCGCCACCCCTGCACGGGGGCCCAAGTGGGCCCTGCCGGCTCCAACTGGCCCAAGCAGCTCATGCACACAGTGAGGCCACAGGCTCCTCCAGCCCCCCGGGGTGTCACTGTGTCTTGGGCTGACCTCGGTTTCTCTCTCTGGGAAAGGGACAGAGCCATCTCGACCCGGCGCCTCCCCTGGTCGGGTGGGGGGCCCGGGGGCCGGGACGTCTCCGCCAATCGTTCCTCAGGCCCTCGCCCCTCCACGTGTCTGCGCCTGCCGAGCTCTTGTCCATCCCCTGCCGCCCCAACCCCAGCGCCTCCCCGGTCTACCCAAGGCGCCCCCTGAGACCTGCCCCCCACTCTGTCCTGCACCGTGGCCCCAAACGGGAGCGGGGTTCTTGCCCTGGGCTGAAAGCCCTTCCTGGTGCGTGTGGCCCCCAGGGAGGGGCAGCCCCCACCCCCCCCAGGGCCTTCGCCAGAGACACCAGGCTGGGTCGGCCCCCTCATGCCACACCCCTCCTTGCCCTGGCTCAGGCCAAGGCGCCCTGTCTGCCTGGTGGCAGCCTCCATCCTGTCTCCCCGTTTGCCCCACAGCACCGCCGCCTCCCCAGCCGCCTGCCCCCTGCTCTGGCCGTCCCACGCCGGGCGCCGTCCCCTTCCCTCCCATGCCTTGCCCCTCACCAAGCTTGCTGCAGGAAGCCAGCACCAGCGCCAGCAGCACCAGCCGTGTGCCCAGCATGGTCCAGTCCCCACAAGGCCACTCCGCGCTTGCCTCTGGTCTGCCAGGGACCACGGGTACACAGCGCAGCCGCCCAACCAGTCAGCCCAGCAGATTAGAGGGATCGGTTTTCTAGTGGGCGGTGGGGGTGCCGAGACCCGCCCCCCGGGCCCCTCCTGCTTCCACCTGGACGCCCCACTTCCCTATGGGTTTTTCTCCACCCCTGCCCCCTTCCTCATTCCTCCGCTCCTGCAGGTTAGAGCCCCTCCCTGTCCCCGTGACCTCCCTCAGGGTTTGGGCTCATCGTTCCCTCTGGAACTGCCACTGGGGCACTTCGCCTCCGGCCTCCCCTCCACCTGGGAGACGTGGCAGGGGATGGGGGCTCTCCGGCCCCCGCCTCCCACCTGCATCAGTACCTTCCTGCCTTGGGTCCCTCCTTCCATCTGGTCCAGTGGCTCTGGGTTCAAGGTCTCCTAGGGTGTGGAGCCCCACGCCCTGCAGCCTCGAGGTAGTGGCAGGTGGAGCGTGGTTGGTAGGGATGCCTCCGAGTGGACTGGGGACAACCAGCCACAGTCCACTCGGAGGCTTGAGGAGACAAAGTGCTGGGTCAACAGGGAGATCTTGATTAAAGGAGGGAGGTGGGCACGGGACAAGTTCACCCTGCGGACGCCAACCCCAAAGTCCACCTTGATCTCTAGTGGGGCCAATGGGGCCGCCCCTGAGGCAGGGCTCCCCTCGCCCCACTGCAGGCCTAGAAGTTGATGGGAGGTTCCCTGGCTAAGGCCGAGCTGGGAAAGAGGGGTACTTGACTTGGGTGATTCAAGCATGGCTCCAGCCACATATACCCCCAGGGCAGGGTGCCTGCGCTTCAGCCTCCACGGGGTGTGCCCGCCTTTGACCCTGTCACCCCCTCCAAGTCCCACAGCTGCCAGAGCAAACCCTGGGGTGGGGCTGAGACAGTGCCTTGGGGCCTCTCAGAGCGGGTCAAGGCCAGGGTCCTGCTGGGCCGCGCCCAGACCCACTGGGCACTCCGTGCACCCCACCCAGCCCCAAACCCGCTCCTCTCCCAGCGCCCCCTCCTGCGAGATGCCCTGCTCCTGTCTGGGACCCCCCCACCCCTGCTTTCCCGGGAGATCAGGGATCGGCTCGCTTGGGGTCCAGTCTGTGCCAGGATGGGAAGGCCTGTGTCTCATGGGCACCGGGCGGGGCCTGGGCGGATGGGCCACCTGGGTTTCCCTCAGACCCTGCACATGTCTGACACTCTCCTGGGGACCTTATGCTCCTCGCCACGGCTCTGGAGGTACCGGCCCTGGGGACTGTGCCGTGGATGTGGGACCGGGGGCTCCCGGCGGCTGGCTGGCTGGCGGGTCGCCTGGGGTGGGCTGAGCCAAGGCAGCGGCCGCCGTCGGATTTCACACTTGGCCTCGCCGCCTCGCTGTGGTCGGGCACTGATGGAGGTGAGCTAACTGGATTAGACACACACCACACACACCCAGGTTCCTCCTAGCCCATCCCTTTGCTGTGGCCCAGCCCAACGCCCTCCTGTCCCCAGGCCCGGGGACCCAGCCTGGACTCCCCTTGCGGAGCAGATGCCCTGGCACCACAGCACTCGCTCCTCCTAGAGCTTCTGCCTGAGCCCCGCTGGGGAGACCCAGGCGGAACCTTCTGCAAAGCCGCAGCTGCTTGCTGCGGGTGGGGCCACGTGGCTGCAGGGCCCGGGCTGGCTCTGCCTGGGCGCCCGTGCTGCAGGCTCCGCCCTCGTCTCCTTTCCTCCAGGGACCTCCAGGGCCGGGGCTCATGTGTGACCAGGGTCGGGACCCAGCATGTGACCAAGGCCGGGGCCCAGTGTGTGACCAGGGCTGGGGCCCAGCGTGTGGTCGCCGTGAGGGCTCAGCCATTGTTGCCCCATCGGCCTGGAATGGCCTCCTCCCCAGCCTGCCTGTGGGGCCGGATCCTTCAGGCAGCCCTTGCAGAGCCCCAGGTAGGCGAGGAGCGTCCCCACCTGGGCTCCCGCTCACTGCCCCCCTGTGGGGCACCCAGCAGAGCAGACCCATGGATCTTAAGCCAGTGCTTCTGGCTGTGAAGAAGGTACACGCGGCGTGAAGGGCTCCCAAGGCAGCCGCTGAACCCGCCTCTTCCGACCCTTCAGAAGGACCCCAGTGTGGCTGGCTCTCGCCGACGAGCTCCTGTGTACCAGCGGCCCCTGGGCTGGTCACAGTGCTGACATCACGCCGCCGTGAGCGCCCCCTGTGCACAGTCCGCACACCTGTCTCCAAGAGCAGTGGGGCGCGTGCTGGGACAGCCCGTAGTCTCCCCGATGGCCACAGGGCCCCTCGGCATCAGGGCCGCCACAGCCCCGTCTCCATCACCCCCGCTCCACCCTTCCAGGAGGATAAAGTTTGTTTCGAGCAAAAGTCCAGTGGAGGAACTTGAGAGCTGCCGGGCGGCCGCAGGCAAGGGCCGCTCGCTGCTGCCGGGCCCAGGGACCCCCAATGCCCCACCAGCCCACGCGAGCCGCGCTGAGCTCCTGCTGCGCCCCGAAAGACATTTCCTGGGCTCATGTTCACCTTGACCGAGATGTTTCTTCAAAAGCATCAGGGTTTCCGCATTTACTGGTTTTGTCCCTGGATGCCAGGAAGGACGCTTCCTGGTTGTCATGTCCCACATCAGAGGGAACACGTACGGCGACTGGACAGCGCCGAAGGCCACATCTGGGTAACGGGGAAGGGGGAAGAGGGATCTGATCCCGCTCAGGGTTCCTACCTCGTCCAGGTCATGAGCACTGGATGTCCCCTCGAAGGGCTGGGCCAGCATCGTCCTACTGGGGGCATCGAGTCCACAGAGGTTCAATAGGCAACCAGTACAGAGTTTTAAAGCAATTGTCCAAAACAAAATGAAGAGCAGAATAATAAATCTAGTTTGCACGATGGCCCTGAGCCAGGAGCCCGAACCCGAAGGTGACCAGCTAAACCGCTCAAGAGGCCAGGGGTCAGCGACACTCCCCGAATGTTCTAGGAGGGGCCTCCGATTTCAAAGGTCCCGCTCATGGGGTGGGGTGGGGCTCATGGTGCTCCACGGGCAGAGCTTACACGGATGAGGGTGCGAAGGAGGTGGCTGCGCACAAAGTCCCCCACATCTGGTGGGAGGCTGCTGTCGTCGCCGGGTGTGGGGGACCTCGTGTGCAGGGGCCATACTCGAAAGGTGACATCCAGGAGACCCCGCGTGAGATGAGCGGCCGCATTAGGAACAAGTGACACATTGGTGGCAGGGAGGAGGCGGGGTCACCGCCTTCACAGGTGGCTCGAGGTCTCTGACGCCAGCCCAGCGACCAGGGAGGGGCTGGCAGGTGCGGACGAGGGCGCCATCCTTCCGGGAAAGAGAAGGCGTGTGCAAACAAGCAGTGGGGAGGGTCCGTAGGCCTGCGCCGGTCACCCCGGAACGCCGTGCCTCCGGTGCCGGCCGTTGCAAGTCCCCGAACCTCTAGTTCTAGATCGCCGGTTGGGGAGCAGGGCCGTGCGGTTCTGGGGGCTTTCTTCAGATGTGAGCGTGAATCCGGGCATCTCTTCCTTAGAGCCAGCGGATACAGGGGTTGTTAATAGCACTGATACAGACCTTTCCTTCGAGGGTGGAGAGAGTCTTTTTGGCGGTCTTTTCCGATAAGCAGCATCTGCAGGTGGCAGAGTGACAAGGTCTGTCACACGGTGAGGAGACCGCTTTACTGAAGTGTGGCTATTTTTAAGGGTATGGTTAGACCTTTAAAATATTCTCATAACAGTGAAAAGCTGGCTTCGGGGCTCCCCATAATTATCCCCCGTAGTTAGAAGGACCATCAGCGATGCCTCTGGCCGAGGCGTTGGGAGGGCTTCACCAGCTGCCTCTGATGATGCTGGCCACAGAGACCGAGGGTGATGAGCACAGCGGGAATGCCGCGGCACTGGCCAAACGCCCTGGCTTTGCCGTAATAGTTGACTTTCTCGAGGGAGGTCCCCCAGGTAGGTCCCTTCCAGGAGGATTGGAGCTACAGAAGGGGCAGTGGCTTGTCTGCATGGAAAACAGACGAGTCACTCCCAAGACAAACTGTGCGCACGAGATGTGAGTAGCTAGATATAGTCTGTTGGGGAGTTTAACGTGTCCCGGGTGGGTTCCCAAGATTAGGCTCCTGGGGCAAGCAAAGTGAGTGCTTTTTGAGGCCTTATTAATGTTTCCCCAGCAATACTGATTCATGAATGACATCGTTTTGTCAGAAGACCAAGGATTTAAAGCATTACAGTCGTTAATAATGAAAGTTGTCAAGCTTCTGCCAGGACGGGCTTTTATTTGGTCCAGTCCAGAGGCCCGTCTTCTCATCGCGCCCACGGCCATTGGATGGCCAGTGCCGTTGTCCCCTTCCTAGACCTTCTGCAACTTCCGCGGACCATCTGCAACTTACTCCATCCAATTAACTTCCATCCGATCTTTCCCTTTCTCATTCTGGAACAATCATTTCACTCTAGGGCAAAATTACCTTCTTTTTCTCAACAAAAACGTGTCTCTGTCCCTCACACCAGGTAGCGCTGGGGTCCGGCCTGGCCCCTGGGGCCTGATGGCTGAGCGTCCTTGGGTGCGAGGAATGTGGAGCCCACCCCTTAGCGGGGCTCAGGTCTGCAGACCCCTGAAGCCACCGCCAGCACCATCCCACCCCTGCGGGGTGAGCTAGACGACCAGCCCCCCGCCACCCTCCGAGTGCCCTCAGGTCCCCATCTGTCGATGGGTCACCCTCCAGAAGCCGCAGCCTGACTCGCCGGCAGTGACGGGGTGGTGGTTATCAATCACCATGATGACACTGCCCAGGACCCGTGGGTATTTCCGCAGTTGGGGGAGGGGCAGCAGAAAGGCCTTTGGTATCGAAAGGGGCCTGATGACCTGATGACGGGTGAGAGCCCCTGAGGGCAACACCTGAGAGCAGAGGCCAGCTGCGGAAGTGACCGGCCATCCTGCCGGGAGCTGGAGGGATGCGGGCACCATGGGGCAGAGCAAATCGGCTCACAGGTGTTGGCCCAGCCAGCGCAGGGCCCCCGTGTGTCTGCTCTGGCTGCCCAGTGGCTTTTGTCCACCCTCTACCCGGTGGGCTCCTTAGGGCTGGGGGCTGCTCCCAGGTGGAATGGGGTCGGGGGCCAGAAAGCTGGGGCGGGTGGGTTCCTGGGGTCCCGCCTCTCAACCTCTCAACCTCTCTCTCTCTCCTTCTCTCTCTCCTCCCCCCGCCCCCCGAGGGTGAGGCGGGGCACCTCGGGGAACCCCCTATTTATCCAGCTCACTCCCGTCCCACGGGTCTTTCCCTCCAGCTTGCTCCAAGGTCAAGACTGGATAAGCCAGGGCGAAGAGCCAGCAGGACCAGCCAGAGCAGCCCAGAAAGGCGAGGCGGAGCCCAGCCGAGTTGGCTGGCGGGGGCAGAGAGAGGGGCGGACTCAGGTATTCATCCATTTACTCACTGCTAGGTGAGATGCTGACAGGACCTGTGATCTGGGAGGTGCACAGCGTGAGTCAAGGAGGGGACCGTGGCCTAAAGGCAGATGCCCGTACTGGTCGGGGTCAGAGTTGGGTCAGGGCTTGGGCTGAGCCTTAGCCAGGGGCTGGGGCATGGCCCTGGGAAGTGCCCAGACCTCGGGAAGCCGGGCGGAAGGGGAGGGGTGCCCTCCATCTACTGGTCTGTCCATTTATCCATCTGGGGTCCCCTGTGTGCCAGCCCCGAGGCTGGACGCTTGCACCCACAGCCTCATTAATTCTCATGAGGCCTCAGCTCAGTGGGGACTGTCATTTCATTCTGTCGGTGAGACGGCGAGGCTCCGATGAGCTCTGGACCACCTTGAGCTGTAGGATCCGACAAAACTCGCCGAAGGGGGAGCGTGAAGAAGGACGGGGCCTCTCAATTTCTTTTTACCCTTCTCAGCGTTTCCGAATTATGAATAAAATACGTGTTCATCGCAGCAAGTCAGACGCTAGCCGGGGGGAGATGGAGCAGCTGTCGGCTGACGGGCCCTGCTTCTCGCTGCCTACGCAGCCTGACCAGGCTGCAGGTCGATGCCTGCGGCCCCGGCCCCGCCCCGGCCGCATTCTAAGGCGAATGTGTAATGGAACTTTCCTGGGCGGTGCCACAGCACAGTCCAGCCGCTCCTGTGGCACTCAGGCTGCTGCCAGATTCGAGGCACCACACAGGGCTGCAGGCGGAGCCCGAGCAGCATCTGTACGGAGGGGATCTCATTCAAGTTGGAGAGGTCCCCAAAGTAGGAATGCCCACTGCCCGCCTGGCAGCCCTGCACCCACGGTCCTGACAGGCGTGGGGCAAGCCCTGGCCGCCTGGCAGCCCCTGCCCCCTTCTCCCGCCCCTCCGCCCCGCGGCCCGGCCCCCAGACCTGGGGCCGGACGCCTGACCGTGGTCCTCGAGGCTTCCCGAACCTCTGGTCCCAGCCCCCTCCTTCCAAGCTCTCCTGACCCTGACTGAGCTCTCACACTTACCTAACTCGCCAAGAAGCTCTTACATTTATAAACCCGCCTTCCCAGCCTCTCCCTCCCCGGGCCTGGGGTGCTGAGCCCCCTGGCTGGGGTGGTCAGCCTGCGAGCAGCCACTTCACCCCCTGCCTCAGTCCCGTCACTGGCGGAAGGGGCGTAATAGTGGCATCTGCCCTGCAGAGTTGTCGTGGAGCTTCGAGCCACCACCACGGGGAAACCAGACAGATGCGAGTGTGGCACAAGCTGACGGGCCTGATTTCCACGGATCCTGTTATCATGCAGTGATGCACACTCCCCACCAGAGGGCTTGGCCTGGCACGTTGCATGCCTTCTGTGTGCTCCATGCTGGGTTCCAGAGCCCCTTCAGAGGTGGGGGGACGGCAGCATGGCCCCGTCAGAGGTGTGGGGACGGCAGCATGGCCCCGTCAGAGGTGGGGGGATGGCAGCATGGCCCCGTCAGCGGTGGGGGTCGGCAGCACGGCCCCCGGGGCTGGGGGAAGTGTCATCGGTGTGGGATGGGAGAGAGATGGACAGATGGACGTGGGAAGCGGGTATAAGACGCTCCCCATACTGCAGCACACCCAGCTCCCACTGGACTCCTGCTCTCAGTGACCCCAGAGCCCCCCAGTGGCCAGGCAGAGCTCTAGTCCATCACCCACGGGGACGGGAGGGAGGGAGGGCCTGGGCCCTGGGCTCCTCCCAGCCCTGGCCAAGGATGCCACCTGAGCCAGGACAAAGGACTCACACCAGCAAAGCAGTTATGTCTTCCCAGGCCTCTCCAGCTGGATCAGGAGATCAGGGGCTGCTGGGGCTGGAGACCCACATCAGTCCACCTCTGCCCCCCGACCCCGTCCCGGCCAGCATCCTGACGCCTGCGCCTGTGCGGGCGAGGCAGCCAGCTTGGGGTGGTGGGAAGGGGGACAGAGCTTGGTCACTTCCCTGAGGCCAACAGCTCCTGGGGTGGGGTCTGGCTTCTACCCAGCCTCCCCAGGGAGGGGCTCACACCTGACTGGGCCTGGGGGCAGGAGGAGGAGACAGTGGGGTCCTGGCCTGCAGCCTGAGCTGGGCACTCATCCAGCCCAGGGGCTCCTTCCTGTCTCCTGGCCCAGAGTGAGGCTGGCCTCTGAAGACCCTCTGGGAAGTGCAACCCAGGCCCCCCCCAGGGTGACCCGGTCCCCTGAACCCCCATGGTCTTGCAGTGAAGCTCTCAAGATGGAATTTCCAGCAGTCTCCCCTGACAAGGGTCATTTTGGGACTAACAGAGACCCCTACCACGTGGGCACTGCCACTGGGGCCGGGGCACTGGTCAGGTGAGGAGGCCTGAGGCCCTGGGCGCCACCGCCGCACAGGAAGGGTGGCCACCCGTATCCAGGATGCCCAGTGCGGGGCAGACCTGTACTTCCCGAGCCTGGCCGGGGATGGGCTCACCTGGTGGTGGGGGGGGCTTTAAAAAATGATTATTCTTGGGTCCTCGGAGGAGCCCCAGCACCCGGCTGGGTTCGGGGCACCTGAAGGCCACTCTCCGATTTACCCCATAGAAGACTGGCGGGGCCCACAGAACCGCCCTGCCCTGCCCTGCCCTGCCCTGCCCTGCCCTCCCCTCTCCTCCCCTCCCCTCCGGCCGGTCCCTGCAGCCTTGGGGCCAAGCCGGGGGCGGAGCTACCTCAGGAACCGCCCCCTTCTCGGCAGCCTCACTCGCCCCTCCCACAGCCCCCAAACCAGCCCCCAGCTCCACCCCACGCGGGCGCCTACCCCGGGCCGTCTGAAGTGGGCGGGCACATCCCCTCCAGGGCCAGGTTATACGCAGCCCCCGTGGTGAAGGGCGCCCTCCTTGGGGCTCTGCAGGCCTAAACACCAGACTTGGGTGGCCCACAGCCCTGCTCCCTCCTCCCTGCCCAAAATAGCCCTGGCTGGGGTTAGCTCTCCGGCCCGACCAAATATAGCCTGGACAACCCCCTGTCCCCCCTGCTGCACCAGCCAACTGCCTCTGGAGGAAGTGGGGGAAGGTCAAGGGTTTGGCTGAGCAAGAAGGGACAGTCTCCTCCCACGACCAGGACACAGCTTCTGGGGCTGGAGGGGCCTCAGGGGCTTCTTCAGGTGAAGCCACTTCCTTCTCTGCCAATGTCAGGGAACTCGAGGGGCCCACCGCTTGAGGGTTTTCTACTCGAGGAGACCTGGCTGTCCTTGGGTAGTTTTATTTACTGGCAGCAAGTAAAGGAGGGGGCTCTGGGCAGGGAGGCTTAGCCATTGCTTACACACATAGTTTTGTTAACAGCGTGTTAACGTCTTCATTGCAGGTGGCTAAACTCATCTGGTTGCTGCTCAAGCTCATCCCGTGACAGCTGCGTCTGTAAACACTGTGCTAGTTTTGGCATTTCTCAGGAACAGCATTTAGTAAAAGCCGCCCAGACCTTGGGACCTTTTCCTGTCTAACACCAAGGCTGCCCAGAGCTCTTCCCTAGGACAGCTGGAAACAAAGGCCTTCCTCCTCGCTCGGCCCTCCGGCCACACCTGCCCGCCCCGGGACTGCCAGGGAGCTGGGGCGCACCTCCCTGGCATCGGGGATTCCTTGGCTGAATGACCTATTAATAGCCGCACTGCTGGGGGCCCATCCTGGGACGGAAGAGGCAGCTCCTGCACTGAGGCCAGCCACCTTTGGGAGGCCTAGTTCCAAAGCAGCCTTTTGAAATGGACCGCGAGCCAGGCCACATGGGTGGGGAGGCCAGAGGGGGCCGGGGCATGTAGGGTGGCTGGGGGGCGGGGGTGCGTCTTGTGCCTCTCAGAGCTTTGTCTTTGAGTGGGTCCTGGGGGGAAGAGGGGACGGGCAGGGCTTCAGAGAAGACCCCAGAGGGTGGCCAGGAGTATGGGGGCCAGGGCCAGGGCCCCTGGGGTGGCGAGGCCGGCGCCGTTACAGAGGTCGTACTGGCAGCAGGAGGTGGTGGACGCGTGCTTGGAGTAGCCGTCGTACACGGTCTCGAAGCAGCTGGGCATGCAGGACTTGCTCACCTTCATCTTGGTTGGGGTGTAGTCTGCAGAGGACGGGAGACCGGCAGGGACCCTGAGAAGGGCCAGGAGGCTGGGCGCCCCAACCCCGGCATGCAGGGCCATTAGCGCAGGTACCCACTCATCTGGAGGGCTCCCAGAAAGGGTCCTGTGGCCCACGGGAGCCTCATCCCTCAGGCTCCCCAGGAAGGGCTGTGGGGACACCCCGCCGACTCACAAGTGCGTGTGGTCATGCAGTAGGTGACCATGGCCGGGCAGCGCATGGGGTTGAAGCAGTTCTCCCCGTTGTAGGAGCACACGTGGCAGTCCAGGGCCTGGGCTGGGGACCAGGGACAGGGTAGGAGGAGGGCGGGGTCACACACAGGGAGAGGTCGCCGGTCCCATCGCCTTCCCCAGGGCAGAACAGCTAGAAGGAGAGC
>NW_011889037.1:1087859-1090104 GCF_000151845.1 Pteropus vampyrus | reverse complement strand
CCGGACGCTGCGACACCGCCGACAGCCAGCCGCGCGCAGACGCGTACGCGGCCGGCCGCGTAGTGACACCCACGCGACTCTCAGATGCACTTCATGGGCCATGTCCGCGGAGCCTGGGCGCGGTCACCGCCTCTCCCTCCGGCCCCTCCCTCTCCTTTCCCGGCTTCAGCCGGCCTCCCTTCGCCCACGCACGCACCCCGCATCGCTCAGTACCCCCGACGCCCCCGCCGGCCGCCGCGCCGGGTTCCTTCAGCCCGGTTCCCCCAGGACCTGCAGGGAGCGGCGCTGGGCTCACGGTCCCCGTCTGGCCCCGCCTCACCTACTCTGCGACCTTGGCAAGTTACCCGGTGTCTCTGGGCCTGGGTCCTCGCACCTGGTCCCAGCTAACAAAGGGTAAAAGCCAGCCTTGGAAAACTCCCATTTTTCCACGGACCCTTCCCAATATCAATATTAGATCATCGTTTTTTATATAATTTTACTGACATGTAGCCTTCGTTTTGTTTTTAAGATTTTCATGGGCCTTAAAATTTTTATTTTTTTAAATGTGAGAAATAAAAACCTTAAAGGTTTTTTCTTTCTTTCTTTAAAACAGATGACCATTTGGGGGCCGTAGGCTCCAGCTCCAAGCAGACAATCCCTCCACACAGATGGAGTTGGTTGGTGACCCCGTGTGCCACATAGTCACGGAGATGTCCCATGCGCCCAGAGTTACCACAGGAGGGAATAAAACCGACAAACATTTCCAAAAATTCTCCCCCTTAAATAAGTTCACACTCTAATGGGCGTAAAAAAAGACACACAGGTCAAACCCAGAGCATGCCGTGGGCTTCGGCCTCAGACCGGGACAAGTTAGTGGGGACTGGACTTACCGCCCTGCCCGAAACAACTAAAAAAAGGGGCAAAGACCCCAAGCAACGTTCTTCAGACATTGCATCCCAGGCAGCTCAGGCAATGGGACCCTGGAGTGAAGGGAAACTAACGAGCTACAGGCCACAGCGGAGGACGGAGACCCAAACACAGCCACAGCCTCCTGACTGAGGTGGGGGACAGAGGGAGTGAGAATTCACAGGGCAGAGCACAGAGACAGGACAGCCGCCTGCACCCAGCGCTCAGCAGGGGGTCTCGAGTCTGCAGCCGGTGCCCACCGGGGCATTCGCGGAACCTACCAGACAGGTGCAAGAGGAAGCAGACCGTTCCCAGAGTTGGCACAGGGCTGGCAGGAGCTCACCTGTGTGAGGGGGGAAGCGAAACCTAGAAACAGGGGCACAGAAAGACGCTGCCTCGATCCGCCGGCCCACCCGAGACCACACCCGGCCCCACCAGCAAAGCTTAAAAGCAAGCCTCGAAAGGGTCCGGTCATCTCTGAGGAACTGAATTGCATCCGAGGAGCAAACACAAAGTTATTTAAATGAGAAGATAATTCAGCACCCAACGATGTAAAATTCACCCACGTAAATGTCTGACAGCCAGTTGAAAACACTCCCAGGTAAGCAAAGCAGCAGCAAAATGCGAGTGGGGAGTAAATGATGTTAGAAACGGAGCCACGAGCGACACAGATGATGCGCTGTCTATTTCAATGTCCTTGATGGCAAGGATATTAACATAGACGTTGCTAGTGTATTTCATATATGCAAGAAGGTGGGGCATAGGAGCGTGGGAAACCACGAGAAAGACAAATTGAACTTCCGAAGATGAAGGGTAGGTCTGTGATAAAAAACACACCGGATGAGATCAACAGCAGATTAGACTGCAGACGAAAGACTAGGGAACCTGAAGATAAAGCGTTAGACTCTACTGAAAAACTGGATAAAGAACAGAGCTTCAGGGAGCCGCTGGCCTCAGACGCACAGTCGGAGCCCCAGGAGAAGCAAGGACCAGGGAAAAGAAAAACAATTCCGAAGAAATAATGGCTAAACTTTTTCCAAATTTGGTGAAAACTAGAAACCCATGGAACCCAGAAACTGAATGAACCCCAAGCCCAAGAAATATGAAGAAAACGACACCGAACCACATCGCGATCAAATTGCTTAAAACCAGTGATAACGAGAAAACACGGAATGCAGACGTTGCACAGAGCACAGCGTGGAAGGTGATGACGGCGGATTCTCGTCAGACGCAGCGCGGCCCAGTACAGGGAAGCGACGTTCGAAATCCCCCCGACGGAAACGAAATAAACGATTGGGAATGATACGCTCGGCGAAAACACCTCTGAAAAGTGAAGGCGAAACGAAGCTTTTCCCGACAC
>NW_011889037.1:1082451-1086529 GCF_000151845.1 Pteropus vampyrus | reverse complement strand
GTCCAGGCGTCACCTGTAGAGAACGCTTCGCCCAACAGGACACATTCTTTTCACATACACACAGAGTGGTTTTTGCCAAGGCGGACTGTATTCTGGGCCGTAAAACAAATCTCAATAAATTTACAAGCATTCAAATCGTGCAAATTGTTTTCTTGAACTACAGTGAAATTAAACGAGAAACCGAGAACAGAAAAATATCCGTAAGATCTCTGAATATTGAGAAACAGAAGGATGCATTTCTAAATACCTTATGGGTCGAAGGAGAAATTTAAAAGGAAATTCGAAAGTATTTCCGACTGAATGAAAATGAAAACAATACATCAGTTGGTGGATGCAGCTACAGCAGTGTTGAAAGGTAAGGTTTGCGCTAATGCTTGTATTAAAAAAAGATTTTCTTGTTGACCTTCAAAAGAAAACAGTCAATTATATCTTACCAGCAAAAACAGGTTTATGTGGGAAAAACACAGAATTGCAATTCGGGACACGCAACCCATAGCAAAAGCCATCAGCAAGTCCAACGAAGGAGAGGAACAGTCAACAGTATTTTATAAAAAAAAAAAAAAAGGAGGAAATCGAGAGGGATCGTTTGAAAAAGTCCATTGGGTCGAAATGCAGGAGTTCGCAGTCTGCCATTGGCTGAGCGGCTGGCCCGTCCCTTACAGGAGATGCAGCGTGTGAGTTTTCCTGCTGCTGCTTCGCGTTGGGTCTGCGATTGCTAGTGTGTCCCGCGGCTAACACGGGGTGCCGTGCAAGCGCTCCCCCTTCTGGCCTCCTGCCTACACTTCAGCCCGGTTTCCCTTCATTCTGTCTCAACACGATGACCTAAGCGGCTGCCTTCCGAAACTAGGACAAAAAGAGCCAATAGACCCCAAGCGAGCAAAAGGAATAAAATAATAAAAACGAGAGCGAAAATTAGGTTTTCAAGGTTTTCAAACCCCTCATCAGACTGATCGGAAAGCACAGAGATGAGACAAATCGCCAGTATCACGAGAGAGAGGTGACCTTAGGACAGGTCGTAATGACGTCAGAAGGATGCTAAGAAAACCTGAACCACGTTATGCCAGTAGATACGAGAGCAGGTGAAATGGGCAGGTACCAAAGACACAGGCTAGCAATGCCCTTCGAGAAGAAACATACAACCTAACTATCTGGCTTTTTGAAGAATTTGGAATTGTAGTTAAGTCTTCCCACGAAGAAAGCTCCAGTGGATTCTACAAAGCACTTAAAGAAAGAATAATACCAACTTCACACAACTCCATCCAGGAAACAAGGAGGCGAGCCTCACCCCGATACCCAGACCAGACAGACAGCACGGGCAAAACAAGCCGCGGACCAGCATCCCTCATGGACACGGATGTGAACCGTATCCGCAGAGCGACCCCTGGCCGGCCTCTCCGCCCGGTCGCGGGGTCAGGGGTCGCCATCCCTCACCTTGGCAGACCCCATCCCCGGCCTGTCGCCTAAGGTGGGACCTGGTGAGGGTCAGGGTTGGTGTCGGGTTGGGTCTAGGATTGCTGAAGGAGTGGGTGGGACCCCCGCCAGGTGGATGGGAGGCGGGATGGGGACCCTCGGGGGCTGGAGGGCAGTGATGGGCTGGGAGCCACGACTGGAAGCCATCCTGCAGCCTGTGACCTCCAACCCCGAGTCTTGTCAGGTCACAGATGCTGCTCCGGCCACAGGGGGCGGCTGGCCCTCCCTGGAGTGTGCGGGCGCCTCCCACTTGCTGGCTTCTCCCGGGCCCATGTGGCCACGGTGGGCCCTGCAGGGACCATGCTCTGCAGAGTGGAGCGGGTCCTCCTCCTTCCGTCCTGCGGCCTGTGGGAGGGGCCTTCTCTAGAGTCCAGCGCCCTGAAGGAACTGCCCCCCCCTGCCTTGAGCTGCACCAGCACAGAGTGTTCTCCCCGCCCCTGAGGTAGCTGTCCCTGCTCCCCACCCCCCTTGCCACCCCCCCCCATTGATTCAGCGCCCAGCCCCATGTCCAGCCTGCTGTGGGGCAGCTACCAGCAGCTTGGCTTCCGCTCGAGGAAACAGGGATGGTCTGTGGCCTTTGTGCCCTGGGGCGTCTCGGAGCCACCCGTGGGGGCGGGCACGGAGGGGGCTCTTTGTGAGAGGAGGGTTCCCCTTGGCAGGCTCCTCCCAATGCCCCACTCTGCAGTGGCTGCCATGGGATGTGCTGCCCGAGGAATATTGCATTGCCCTGGGAGCACCGGGCGGGATTTCAAAGCCCCAGGGAGCATGGCAGAGGGTGCCAGGCAGGGCCACCAACCCGTGCCACAGGTGACAGAGGGGCGCTGGCTTCCAGGCGGGTGCCAAGGGCAGATGTAGGGAACCGAGGCCCTGGGAGTGTAGTGCCGTTCTCAAGGTCACTGGTGAAGACAAGGTGGGGCCTGGGCGACCCTGGGCAGGTGGGGCTGGGATGTAGGGGGCGGGGGAGGGACTCTCAGGGGCATGGAGGGCAACCCCGCAGGGGTGGTTCTGTGGCGGCCTGTTCCAGAGGCAGATGGCCTGGAGGTGAAGAGAGAAGGCCTCGCCGTCACGCCCCTACTCACAAACATCCAGGTCCCCAGGGACCCCCACAGGGACTGCGGGGAGCGACTCATCTCCCAAGTAGGGGCATTAAGAGGTGAGTGCTGGGCCCAGGGTCAGAAATGCCACCAGCTCCTCCTCGCCAGCTGCCACCCCTCCACTGTCTGCTGGGGTGGGGCGCCCCACGGGTCTGCAAGGGTGCCAGCCCCGGGGGATGCAGGGCTCTGTGCGCACCACAGTGAGTGTGGGAGCTAGCCCGGGAAGTGGGCCCCTGAGCCGTCCGCTCCTCTGTGCTCGGCCATCTGTGGCCAGAGGGTGCTCACAGAGATACCATGATGCAGATTACTCAGAGCCCAGACCCCGGGCAGCGGGCCCAGAACCCAGGCAGCGGGCCCAGAACCAGGCTCCCAAATGATCTCTCTCACACACAGACACAGCCCTCTCCGCCTGGGTGAGGGTGCCAAGGGGACCGCTGGGCTCACCTCATGAGGTCGACTCAAAATAGCTGGACTTACCTTGGCCACGACTGGACAGGCAGTGTCTGTACAGCTCCAAGGCTCAGCTGAGCCTGGCGTGGCCCAAGCCGGCCTTTCTGGAGGCTCTTGGACCAAGGTCTGAGCAGAATTTCCTCCTCCCACTATGGGTAGGAGGGGCCTGGCCTCCAGTGGGAGGGGCCTGGTTTCAGGTGGGAGGGGCCTGGCTTCCGAACTCCGAACTCCGAGGCCTTCTGCACTATGCTCCCTTCTGATCGGGCCTCCTGCAGGAGTGTGTCCTTCTGGGGTGTCAGAGGAGGGCCCTAGGGAAGGTCCTGTCCCCTCTGAGGGTGTAGAATGATGGTGGCATTTCAGGCAGCACACATGCCGCCATGACTGGCCCTGGGTGACCGTGCCCTAGGACTTGGGATCCTGTGTGGCTGGGTGGCCTCCACCCCACCCCCTCCACTCCGGGATCAACACGGACACAATAGTTCATGCTGGTTTTCATTTATTCCTATGCGGAGTTCTGAGTAGAAAAATAAATGGAAATGAGGCAGAATGGAAACGAAATCAGAAGGGGTCAGAATGCTCTGTCCCCTGCCCTCCCGCTGCTCAGAGAGCTGCGTCTTCGTCTCGGGGGAGGGTGGGCTCTCCGTGCCAGCAGGACCTGCCTCCAAAGCCTTCGGAGAAGCTTCCAGCCCAGGGCCTCTGAACCCCCGTCACAGCCGGGGAGTGGTCACGGAACTCCCCGGGGCAGGAAGAGGAAGGAACGGGGGCATGGGAACCCCCAGGAAAGGAAGGGAGGCCTTGCTCTCAGGGAGGCGGGTCACAGGCTGGGGGCCAGGACGAGGGCGAGGAGCCCCAGGGCCAGCGCCAGGCCCAGGGCGGTGCTGGTGAGCAGGGTGTGGGCAGGGGCGCTGCTCAGCAGCCCCGCGTTGCACAGGTCACTCTGGCAGCACGAGGTGGCGGACGTGCCGCTGCGGACCTGGCCGGGCGGGCTGTAGGTGGGAGTGCACCAGTCCACGCGGTCCTTCTCCACCGGGGTCCCCGACAGAGGCTCCACTGGGGACCACGGA
>NW_011889037.1:1078939-1079316 GCF_000151845.1 Pteropus vampyrus | reverse complement strand
CCAGTCACACACCTGCACACACAGACGAGGCCTGCCCTGGACCGCACAGAGAGGGCAGGGCCTGGCCCTTGGTCACCCAGCCCTCCAGTGAGAGCTGGGCCTGCCCCCGCCTGGGGCTCTGCTCCACACCTAGGCCTGGCCACTCCGCCCTCCTGGAAGAGTCACCTCGACAGACAAGGCCAACCGCCTAGGCAGGGTGTCCCTCCCTCGCTTCCCAGGGCCTGACGTGGGGACACCCTGGGAGCCCGGACGCCCACAGTTCTTCTCCAGAAACACCCTCCCTCCTTGCTGGGGGTACTCTGGGCACAGTTCATGTCCTTAGGCTGGGGTTCAAGGCCAGCTCTGCCCTGCTGCGCTGGCGCCTCGTGCAGGCAGGG
>NW_011889037.1:1078546-1078889 GCF_000151845.1 Pteropus vampyrus | reverse complement strand
TTGCCTTCCCTGGTGTGAGCGAGACCTAGATTTCAGACGTGGCCAGCTTCTACCCAAAGCCTACGTCTCACGGACGAGGTCACCGACGCTTGTCTGAGGCAGGACGAGGCAGCCAGCGGGGCCACATCTGCATCAGCCGGGCGGCCTGGGAGCTGAGCAGGCTCTGTCGGCTCCTCTGGCTCAGGCAGCTGGCGAGCCTTGAGTCTGGAACAGCGCAACTCGGCCTCCCTCTGCTCAGCCTGGTAGCCTCAGGGACGAGCTCTGGCACCCGTTCCTGGGCCAGGAGGTTTGCGTGTTGTTGCAACGTGCTCTGGGTGTGGGGACAGGCACCCGGGGGAAGGTG
>NW_011889037.1:1077983-1078496 GCF_000151845.1 Pteropus vampyrus | reverse complement strand
GAACCAGAACACCCTCCACAGAGCCCGGCACAGGCCCTGGTTGTCGGCTTCTCTACCTGTGTTCCTGGGGTACCCTGGGACTCAGGGGGCTGGGGGTGAGGAAGAAATCCTCAGGGCCCGCGCTGTGTCCTTCCGTGACGTTGGGGAGAGAGCCGGCAGAAGGGCACGGATGGGCACAGAGCCACGGGGACGGTGAGGAGCTCCAGGCCCCACTCGCAGGCTCTCAGAAGCATGGGCCACAAAACGCGGAACCCCAAGGCCCCAAGAGTCAGGTGGCCGGGAGGGGGTTATCTTCCCCACGTTCGCGCGAGCCCCCTCCAGCGTTCTAGGGAGGGAGGGCGTATGTCCACACCCCTCCTTCTGCTGTGCCGCAGCTCAGCCTCCCGCTGCAGCCAGCAGCTTGCGGCTCTGGACCCTCGAGGGCCATGACGGTGCAGGTGTGGGTCGCAGGGCAGCGAACACCAGCCGTTCTCACCGCTCTTTCTCACTCCTTCACCCTCGTTTGCTCCAGCA
>NW_011889037.1:1059396-1076773 GCF_000151845.1 Pteropus vampyrus | reverse complement strand
TCAGGGACGAGCTCTGGCACCCGTTCCTGGGCCAGGAGGTTTGCGTGTTGTTGCAACGTGCTCTGGGTGTGGGGACAGGCACCCGGGGGAAGGTGGGTCCCAAGCTGGGCCTACAAGGAAGCTCATGACTATAATCCCAGGGTTTAGGGGATCAAGGGTTTGTGTCATCTCAACAGGGGGATGTTTTGCGAGAAGGAGCATGGGCGGCTCCTTGTGGGGCAGGGGATGCCGGGTGGAGGAGGGTGACACCTGGAGGCCCGGGAACCCCTGAGCCAGGCCCAGGACAGAAGGGCCAGCCCTGACTTCCAGCCCCAGGTGACGCAGAGCTGGACTGGTGTGAAAGGGCCGGAGAAGGCCTCCCTGCTGGCTGTCGCGGCGTCTCTGCCCGAGCTCTCTGCGCTCCAGCCCGCCAGGCCTGGCATAACAGGTCGCAGCCAGCACCCTCCCCGACAGCCCCGTGCTCGTGCCTCCCAGAATCTCCCTAAACTGGCGGCCGCAGCACGGAGCCCCTCAGGGCCGAAGCCAGCCGCCCTGGCCAACGGCCCAGGGGCCCGGCTCGGCCGCCGGCCTGGCACGCCCTCAGTGCTCCCGCTTCAGCAGCTCTCCCTGCAGCCCCTCCGGCCCCTCCGGCCCCTCCGGCCGCCGGGCCTTTGCACCTGCTGCCCAGCTGCGTCCCACGGTCGGATGGCGGCCCCGACCTCCCCCCCACAGGCCAGCATCCCCTCCATCACTCCGCTCTCCTCCACGGCCCTGTCAGGAGCTATGGGGCCACGTGTTTTTGTTGGTTGTTGGCTGTGGCCCCAAGTCTGCGTCCACACAGCCCTGGTATGCAGTAGGCGCCCTCTGAGTGTCTGTTGATGAATGACTGTGGGGAAGCCGTCGGAGGTGGGCAGGGAGAAACTCAGACTTCTGCTCCGACCGCCCTGCCGACCAGCAACAAACCCAGACAGCTTTTGGTGCCTGGGTCTCCCCACCCATAGTGAGGGAAAGTTGCTGTCTCGTACACAGTGTCCCAGCCCCACCCCGACTTCTGAGCACAGAGGCTCCTGGAGGAGGAGCTGTCGTGTGGTACCCAGGAGGTTTTCCACCTGGGCGTGTAAGGGCGGGGCCTCCTTGGGAAGAGCGGCCCCCAAGCATCTGAGGCCCGACCCAAGCCCCAGCCTCTCTCTGGGTACAGATGCCCGCAGGCGCCTCGCCACCTCCCCCTGGCTTCCCAGAACCTGCCAGCACGGCCGTGCAGAGAGATTGTGCTGGAGGCTTGGAGGGTCCCCGAGGGAATCACAGCATCGTGTTCCACAGCAGGTCACCCCAACGCGGCAGGATCCCCCAAAGCACACCTTGGCTTCCAGGCCGGACAGGGCAGAAGGCAGGCTCTCCTGCCGGCCTGAGTCCTCTGCTGCCTACGGCCTCAGGGGCACTGTGCTTCCGGACAGAATGGCTGCTACAGCACTGTCACAGGCACAGGGGACCGATGGCAGGTTGTCCATGCGAGCACTGGGGGACAGCAGCGCTGTGAGCCCAGAGAGGTGGCTGCTGGGAATAGGAAGGCCTTCATCTCTTGGGGGCATCAGGGGATGCTGCATGGGGACATCAGGGGACGCTGCCACCAGGAGGCCAGGCTTTGGGAGGGATGGGGGCTGAAGGGAGGGGTGAGGCTGGGTGTGTTCAGTGCCCAGAACTGAGGCACAGGCCCGACTGGGGAGACTCTCGAAGGCCATGATGCCCCTTTCCTGGCACCTGGGCTGTCCTGGCTCTGCCAAGCAGGTGGAAGGCACACCCCACTCACCTGGCCTGGAAGCTTGTCGTCTGGGCAGGAATGTGAGGGACGAGGAAGCAGGGGGACGGAAAGGACTTGGGGCCCTGTGGAGGAGGCAGGGAGGCCAGGACTGGGCCCCAGGGACTGGGGGCAGGGGTGCACGAGGGAGGTGCCAGGGCCTGGGTGGGCTCCTGAGCAAGGGCCCTGGGCAGAGGTGCGGGGGCACCGGGGAGTCGGGGGCCTCTGGTCTGGGAAGAGACTTGGAGCCCTTGGCACCTGATTGTGCCTTGACCAGAAGTACAGGATAGCACTGGGGACACTGAGGCTCGGAGGTCTCTCAGCCCCGCAACTTGGGGTTTGCCGAAAGTGTGTTTCTGCTGCCCTGGTCACCGGGTGGGCATGGACGCTGGGTTTTCAGGTGAGGAAAGTGAGCTGCTTCCCCGCCGAGCTTGTGAGTTGCAAAGTCTACCCACCCCTCTCTAAAGTGTCCTCTGCCCACCTCTGAGGTGCAGGGGACTGCTCCCCAGGACCAAGACAAGAAACCCCTCCAAAAACTTGACATCTCGGAGAACGAGGACAGAGCAGGATTTGTAGCTTTATTCTCGTCCCATGAGACACTGGGGGTGGCTGACAGAGGTGCCCCTGGGGGTGTAGGGAGTCCCTCCCCAGGCCCAGCGAGAGTGGGTTCCTACACCCCGACACTGATCCCCAAAGAAGCCTGGCTGAGCCCCACAGCTCGTAGCGAGGGGTCACTGGAAAGGCCTGCCCTCACGTGGTAGGCGGGGCTGCGCTCACATGGGAGGCGGGGCTGCGCTCACATGGGAGGCGGGGCTGCGCTCACGTGGGAGGCGGGGCTGCGCTCACATGGGAGGCGGGGCCGCGCTCCGTGGGAAGCAGGCGGCGGGGCACCAGTCAGCACCTGAGCCCCACAGGGAGAGGCCTGGGAGGCAGCCCCCAGCTGGCTCGCCCCAGGGCACCTGGCCCCGAGGAAGCCCCGAGGGTTCGTGAGGAATGAATGCACCAGCTGAAATGTGAGCGAATGAGAGAAAAAGTGGGCGGTGGGTGAATGAATGAATGAATGAATGATCACAGGAGTGCAGAGGAACCTTGAGAGGTCCAACACCCAAACCTCTGATCTGCCTCCCTGGCACGAGAGGGTCGTTTGGGGTGAGGTCTGAGAGGGAGGACCCCCCCCCAGCAGAAGCCCCTGAAATGGGGTAGACGATGCTCAGGAGAACTGAGGTGCTCTTCCCACATCCGATGGCCAGGGTCCCCAGGACCCTAGCAGAAGGCTGAGGGTCCCCCAGAAGTGCGAGGCTCAGCAGGTGTGCCCCGGGGTTAGTGGGTTCCCAGGGGCTGGGGGAGAACCTCCCTCCCTGGGCTAGGAGCCTGAGGGGGCTGGATGTGGCCTGGGGCAAACAGAGGGGCGTGACAGGAGAGATGGGGGCCATCCCTGCCAGTGGGGCGTGTGCCGGGAGCTGCACAGGCTGGAGGCAGAGCCCGTGCAGCCTGCACCCATGCGGAGGGGACAGGCGAGAGTCAGGGCCGGCCTGTGGCGGGCAGGCTCACCAGGCCACCCAGAGCAGCACCCAGAGCAGGCCGGCCGAGGCGCTGACCCACAGGGCCGTGCGGCCACCGGCCAGGCCCGCCGCGGCACTGCGGTTGCACTGGCTGCCCTGGCAGCAGGACACGGAGAGGGTGCGGCCGTCCGCGGACACCGTGCTGTTGGGGCAGGTCGGGGCGCAGGATTTCATCACCAGGATGCCGCCAGGGTTGGCTGTGGAGAGAGGGGCGAGGGCTGTGGGTGGCACGCTCTGTCCCTGGGAGGGGGCTGCAGCCCGGCCGCCCGCACAGCGGCCACAGCCTGCTTCCAGGGCCCCTGGGAGCTTGCCGTGGTGTGTCAGAGCCTTGCGCTCTGTGTAGGGACCTCGGTCCTCAGTACCGTGAGCCGGGGGAGTCCCGTCTCCCCCTCAGATCAGCCTCCGTCATGACATGACACGGGGCATTGGGGCCAGGGAGCGACGCGGGACTCCCCTCGCCCCGACTCTCTGCCCCTTCCCGCTGACGGACGCCTGGGAGGCCTCTCTGCTCTGGGCTTCAGGGTCCAGAGGGAATGCCAGGCCCTACGCTCACCCTGGTCCCTTTCTGGGACTGGAAAGCCTCAGGAAATGGGGGGTAAGGGGCGTAAGGACACGGCAGAGCCCCCGGGGAGTGAGAGCAGGCCTGAGCCATTGCCGCCATCTGCCCCAGACCCCCGGCTGGGCTCCTGCACGTGTGCAGTGGGGACAGCTGAACGGGGTCCTGAGGTGGCAGGAGACCGGAGCTGCTCCCCTCAGCCCACGTCACTCAGACGGTGCTTGACGCTGTGACCCTCGCCCAAGGGGACTCCCACTGGCAGCTGGCCCGGAAACCAGGACAGGCTGAGGCTCTGTGTCTCGAGGCACCCACGCTCCCTGCGCCCCGATTTCCTGGAAAACGTGGACGGTGACAGCCGACCCCCGCGGCGTTTGGGTTAAGTGAGCATGGTGTTGGATAAATGCAGGTTTTCAGTCGTGTGCACTTAGCAGTGCGGGACAGAGCCCTTCCAGCTGCCACAAAGCAGAACAGAGCCACCAGCTCCTGACAGATCGAAGCTGCACGGGGACATCAAAGGCCAGGGGACCCACTTGAGTGTCCTCAGCAAAGGCCAACTGGCCGGGGCAGGAGCAGTTCCCACCCCCTCACAAAGCCACCTCAAGGACAGACCCTCTTCCCCCAGCCGGGGGGCAGCACGGGGCAGGACACCAGAATGTGGCGTTTCTTTACCTGCCCCCTCAGTAATGAAATCTCCGATTAAACGCCACGATTAGTCACTGTGTTCTGCAGCTAGAATGTTAACAGGAGCAGTGTTTACTAAGTTACTCAGCCTTTCTGAGTTTCTGCCAAGGAGGCATGGGCAGGCATGCCTGCCATGTGTCACCACCAGCACCTGCTGACATTTACGCACAGCCCCCTCCTTGCTGGGTGGGCTCTGAGCGCCAGGTCCCTGGCCTGAGCAATGGGATATTAAGCTGGGACTGCTGGGGGACCCGGTCGGAGGACAGACCCACGCCCCAGGCCTGGCGCTCAGCGGGGCGTAGCAGTGGACTCTGCCGTTTATCTTCGTTATAAGCCAGAGCTGGTCAGCTCTTCGCTGGGCGGCCTGCAGCGGGACGTGTCCCCAGAAAACGGGTCCACGGAGGCCCAGGCCCAGGGCTCGTGTCCCCACAGTTGCTGCTCTGGGACCCCCTCCCTCTGATCCACGCAGGTCTGCTGGCACCCTCTGCACTTGGGTGGGGTCCCTGCTCACCGCCCCTCCTGAGGAGCACACCCTCCCCAACAATCAGCCTGGCCCCCTGTCAGCACGCGGTCAGGTAGTCCGGCTGTCCCCACGTCCGCTGGAGGGCAGGCATGGCCTCACGCCCAGAAGACGCTCAGGGAGTGCTGCCTGGCTGGACAGGTGGACGGACAGCCAGACGCTGCAGGTGGCCAGGGAGGGGCAAGCGGGAGGTGGGTGAGGGCAAGGACAGCAGGCCAAGGAGTCTGAGATTTGAAACTCGGGGCCCTCAGGTAGGAACTGGGGCATCAGGGCTCAAGGGAGCCTGCAAGGGTCCCAGGCCTGCTGGGGGGGCACCACCAGGGGGCAGCAGTGCTATCCGATTCGTCTGCCCCTCTCACTTAGAGGTTCCTGCGCCCTGGAGACCAAGAACCCCAAGGTCCCTGCCTTGTACCAAGGCCAGAGCTGGCAGCGCACAGTGGGTGCCAGACCCATTGCCAGGTGGCTGAAGGGAAGAGAGTGTCTGCCTGTGGCCTCTGTACCCAGGGCTCAGCCAAAGGTGGGCAGCTGTCCCCTAGCCCCTGAGAAAGTGACAGGCCGGTTCACCACCCAGCCAGGGAGGCATTCGAGGGGGCGCAGGGCTCCCTTGTGGCGTCCCTGGGCTGAGGAGGGCGAAGGTCGCCTGGGGGGGTGGGGAGACAGACCCCAGCGTGGGTCCTGGCCCTGCCGTGCACTCAGGGGGATCCTGGGCCAGACACTGTGCCTCCCCGTAAGGGGGAGGGGCTCCGAGTCCCAGCTGGAACAGCCTTTGTCAGCATCAGGATCCCTAGGGAGCTCTGGCTCAGAGGGTGGCCTGGGACCCCAGAGGACCGCCCTCCCCCGACAGAGCCCCTGTTTTGTGCAGCGGGGCTGGGGACGCTGCCGGGGCTCCTCGCTGCCTCAGAAACGGACCCTGCTACCTGCCCAGGTGCCCGACCGCACACAGCCATCCACGGCACGCATCCTTCTCCCTCGGGGGCAGGGGCAACCCTGCAGCAGCTTTTGGGGTCCCCTTCATTTCAGGGTCCCACCTACCCCTGCTGTTCCTTCCTGACCAGCTGTAAGGTTTTGAACTCCCCAAGGTTGTGTCCTGGCTGGGCTCAGACTCCTACGATGTGACCTCCCATGGCCCAGCCTACACCTGTCACCCTCAGGTCCTACTCAGTATGGACTCACTCTGAAACTGTAAAGCCCACTTTTCAGTTTTGAGGAGCTGGCGGAGCGCCAACCCTCCCATGGACACAGGACTGCTAGGGACTGTTAGGGACTGTTAGGGTGGCCGCGTTCATCCCTGCCACCGACAGCCCCGGGGCTCCACTGGATTCCTGGTGGAAAGGGACGCTGTCCCCAAGGGCCCGGCCAGGGGTGGGGCGGGACGCAGGCAGGCTCCTGGGGGCGGCCAGGCGGGCGCAGGGGGCTACTCACTGGCCCGCGTGATCACACAGTACTTGTCCGTCGGGGCACACTCCGCCAGCGACTCGCAGTTCTCGTGGCCGCAGCACACGTGGCAGTGCAGGGCCCGGGCTGGGGGGAGGGAAGTGCAGGCCATCAGCGGGGCGGGGGGGGGGGGGGGGGGGGGGGGGGGGCCTGGCCTGGGGCTGCGCTGTCCCTTGGACACCGCTGCCTGCGCATGCGCATGGCCGCCACCTGCTGGCTCTCCCTGAGCCTCCTCTATCTCCCCCACTCCTTCCCTCCCTCCCTCCAGAGGTGCTCCTGGTCCCCTGGGAGGGGTGGAGCTGGGGACACTGTGGCGGTGACTGGCCCTGTGTGTGTGAGCACTAGCCTGACAGCAGGCGTGGGGGTGAGGGTGGGGCGTGGGTGTCTGCAGATGTCCTCGGGAAAGAGGACGTGGGGCAGCATGTCAGCTTCCGAGGTGGCCGAGGTCCTACTTGTCATTGTCCCCTCCCTCTCCGAGCCGCAGTGTCCTCACCTGGAAGATGAGGCCTGGGCCCCTGCCCCACCCCCTTCGCGAGGCGCTGGTCTGGGACTGCTGTGGACCAGAGCACGGCCGCGGCGACTTTGCACACACAGGCCGGCCAGCTGTTTGGTTCATGGGAAGGACCCGCCCGCCCTTCATTGCCTGGGGCTGCCGGCGACCTTGCCCCAGGCCCATCCATGGCCAGGAGGCGAGTGGTCAGAATCGAGGGCAGGGGCCATCTGGGAAGACATCCTGCAGTGGATGGCCCTGGAGCAGGACGTGCACAGGTGCATGGACTTCTATTTGTCACCTGGGGAAAGGACCCTCAGGCAGAAGGTGCAGCATGACAGAGGCCGGGCCAGCTGGGACCAAGCTAGGAGGACCCAGGAGCTGTGACGGGGCAGGTGGCAGGTGGGCTAGCCAGGAGCACCCTACTGCGGGGCGGAGGGGAGGGGTGCCTCTGTGCCAGGGCTGGGAGTCCTGCGGGGGGGCCCACAGGGGGCTTCTTGCAAGGGGCGCCTTTGAGGGTGTCCTGTAGGACTAGGCACGCCCACCCTGACCTCGGAGCCAGCACCTGTGGAATGAGGTGACGTCCCCTCAGTGGGCCAACCGGTGTCAGAGCCCTCGTCCTGGCGTGGAGAGTTGGGGATGCTTTTGGCTGAACCACAGGCAAGCGATGGGTCAGGCTCAGCGCCCCCAGTTCAGAGACCTTGCTTCCCAGGTTAGGGTTCTGAAACCCCCAAGAAGGACAGGTCTTCCCATCAGGGGGTGGCCCCTGTCCGTAACGATGTCCTGGGTGCTGATGGGGGCAAGGGGACTCTCCTAGGTCCCCCCAGGGGCCTCTGGGACGTCCCGGTGTCCTGGGGCCGTGCTGAGACTTCATGGGGCATCTCTTCAGGCCCCTGGAGCAGTGGCCCTTCCTACAGGTGCCATCCGCATCAGCCTCCCAGGAAAGCCAAGACCGGAGGAAGGGCGGCCCAGGGCCCCGCCCGCCCCCTCCTCGCACGGCTGTGGCCGGAACACAGGGGCTGGGGGCTGCCTGCCAAGCACCTGCGGCCCCTCCCGCCTCTCGCCTTTGCCGGTCTCTCTTCTGACGTGCCACCTTGCCCTCTGCCCTGCCCCAGACCAGCCTGCGTCCTTGCCCAAACGTCCCCTCCATCCGTCTCTCCAGCCTCCCCAGGCTGGGACAGATGGCCAAGGGGCCTCCTTCCACCCACGGGTCCCCTCCCCGTCCGCTCTGCACCCCCAAGGGCTTCCCGGGGCAGCTGGAGGCTCACCTCAGCACCCCACTCTCAGGGAAGGCTGATGGGGCTAATTAACCCTGGGTAATAATTGTTTAGTTGATAATCACAGGCTGTGTCACCCCTCCCCAGGCCTCATTTCCGGTGGCCTCAAAAGCTGCAGATGCTCTTCTGGTTCAAGATCGCGCAGCCAGGTCATCGGGTTGGGGCTGAGCTGGGGCTGGAGGGGCGACCACTCCGTTTCCCTGGTCTTGCACTGAGTCCCACTTCCCAGAAATCCCTATGTCCAGTGAAAACGCGGCTGATGGGACTGTGGCTCGAACCCAGATCCCTCCGCCCAGCCCGGGACTCTGCAGCCCGCGCCTCGCACCTGAGTCTTTCACTGCCGCCCCCTCAGAGCCAGATATGCCGGAAACGGCCCAAAGGAACACAGAGGTCTCCAGGTCTGGCTGGACGGAGCAGCCACGAGGGCCGCCCCTCACTCCCCGCAGCGCCCAATCCAGGCTGACACTGCAGACCCCTGAGACCAGAGGCAGCCCCGCCAGGCAGCTGTCTGTCCCTGACCCTTCCGCCCAGGTCGGCCACGCTTACCCAGGTCAGTGCAGAGAGCAGCCAGAAGCAGGAGCACCAGGAGCGGCCTCATGGTGGGAGTCTGCTGCAGGGACTGTGGCTGGGCTGTGCGGGCGCCTTTATACGGCCGGCCGGCCAGACCCGGTAATTTAGCTGGAGACGAGCTTGGGAGAGCGGGGCCAGCCTGACTCATGTGCCTAGGCCTCTCTTTGCCCTGCCCCCGGGGGCCCCAAGGGGCTCTCAAAGGTTACCTATGCCCCCTCATGCCTGTCCCTCTGTCCTGGGCCTTGGCTTCCTGTCTCTTGTCCCATGAGGCCCCAGGTTGGGCTGGGGAGGAAGGAGGAGGCACAGATACAGTGGTTTATGGGTGACAGCCCACTCTGGGGCCTGGGAGACACAGCCTGCCCGGCCCGCTTTCAAGTCAGCATCGCCACCTCCTCTGGGCCAGGGCAGGCAGGGAGGCCCCAGACCCGTTCAACGGAGGAAACCGAGGCTGGCTTTGCACCCAGTGTCTCGACTCCCCATGCGCATGCAGACCTCCGGGGCTCTGGTGAGTGCCACTTCGGGCTCAGAGGCCCGGCGGGGGTGGGGGGACCTGAGACTCTGCATTCTAGCGAGCTCCCAGGACGCCGGTGCTACTGGTCTGTGGGGCCGCCTGAACACAAAGGGGCGGAGTCAGAGGTGCCCTGACATCCCAGGGGGCACTCATCACGGCCCATCCAGCCTCTGGGGACTGTGGGTGACGAGGGTGCCCTGGGGGGACACGGGAAATGGTCTGCTCACAGCTAGCTGCCCCAGTGTCTGTGCAGGGGTCTGGCCGGGGCTCCAGAGGCTGGCACACGGGCCCTCGCCCCTCGTGGAGTGTCCGCTTCATCCCCTCCCAGGGGCGCGGGCCTCTGTCTACGGCAGCTCTAGTCCCCTCCCCAGTGGCCACAGCCACCCCTCTGACCTGCGACAGTCTTCTGAAAGTCCCCAGGCGCCTGCTCTCTGCTAACTCCGCCCCTCTGCCCACTCCCCTCCTGCCTCGACCACCCTCGGCCTCCAGGCCAGACTCCAGGCCACACCCGGGCCCTCGCCCAGGCCTGCTCTGGCTGGGACATTGTCCCCTCCTTCCCCTCCCTGGCAGATCATCCTTGCCTAGGACACGCTTAGACCCCCTGCCCCGGCCTGCACCCTAGGGGGGTCCGCCTGGAGCCTGTGCCCTTCCCAGATCCCCCACAAGCCTCTTCTGCACCCACCCGAGGAGAGGGGCTGAGCTGCTGGGTGCTGACTGCCAGGCCCAAGGACAGCAAAGCATGGCGGGAGGAGTGGGAGGGGGGGCTGGAGCCTGGGCTGGGAGCCCCCTGCTTGCACGTGGGGCTCTTGTGATGCAGCGTGGGTCACGCTGGGCACGGGCTCACCGAGCAGCCACCTCCAGCATGGGTGACGGGGAGCCTGGATTCCAAGTTCACACCAGGCTATCTGGTTTGTTTTGACAAACCAGATGTATTCCTCAATATTTTATCTGACCAGATTTTAGCTTCTTTTGGAACTCACATGTGTTTGGCCATACGATGTATGGGCCCCCGCTTGCCGCAGCCCCCCAAAATAAAGGTAGACCCACCAGGTGGGCCCACCTCATCAGGGCACGGTGAACAGCGGCAGAACCCAGAGCCCTGTCAGTCACCTTCCCTGGACTTGGCCTGAGTGCTGAGACAGGTGAGTGCTGGCCGAGCTCCCAGCGTCCACTCTGGCCACCCCGGCTCACTCCGCTCTGCTCCGTCCACCGCGTCCTGCCCATCCATCCCGCCTCCAAGCTTGGACCTCCTTGGAGCTGTCCTGGGACAGGGGGACTGGCCTCTGAGGCCCAGACGCCCCTCCGGCTCCACCTCGACCACATGGCTGGTTGGGGACGACAGACCCGAGACCGGTGCCATGAGACTGCCAATGTGTCCGGAAGGCCGGACACAGGCTGGCCCTGGACCCAGCTCGCGGGCCAGCAGGGAGGGGCCCGTTGGGCGCCCAGGGCCAGGAGAATTCTCCAGTTCCTGGCAGAGCCCTGCCTGGGCTCCCCGGAAGGGGAGCCCCTCACCACACGTGCAGGCTGCTACTGCCACCTCGGGTGGCTCTGTGACCAGCCCCCACCTCACTGAACACAGATCCGCTTCTCGCCCTGCCCCCACCCAGCACCCAGGTAACCCGCCCAGACCTCTGCGAGTGAGTGTGCAGCCGTGGGAGGGGCCCTGGGCTCCCCCGCCCAGGAAGGGAACAGTCTGCTGATTCCTACTCGGTGCCTGGCTGAGTGTGGGGGGTGGGGCACCCACGTTTACAGAGGTCAGTCGGGTGGCGACCATGGGCCCTGTGTACGGCCTTGGTTCTTCCCAGGCAAAGGGCCTCTGCCCGGAGACCGCATGGGGCGGGGAGGGGGTGGGGCGTGCTGCCTTCTGAAGTAGGGTTAGGAGGGGAGAGTCTCGACGGTAGAGGAGGAGCCAATGGCAGGGAAGAGGGCGCGACGAGCCCACGATGGGTCCCCCACACTCTCACAGGCAAAGCCGGCTGGATCTTCCTCGGTGGGCACGGCGCTTCTCAAATTGGGGTCTACGAGTTTGGGGGTCTGCGAGAGCTTGTTTCTCCCTAACAGAGCGACCTGAGAGGCACTGACCTCTGGGGCTCTCAAAGACCTTTTAGGGGCAAAACTTCTGCCGCCCCATGGGGCCGGGCTGAGAGGGGCCCTCGCATCCGGGGTCTCCCTCAGGAAGCGGGGGCGGGCATGGCTGAGGAATGCAGAGCCCTGCGCCCAGGGGCTGGGGACGGCGGCACCACCTAATCAGGCGTCTGCTGCTCCTCTCCTACAAGCCGGCCCCTCCAATTAATGCCCTGACTCGTGCCCCAGGTCACAATTAACCTGGTCCCCAGCCTGGCACTAGACTCCACCCACAGGGCGGCTGAGAGGGAGACACACAGGGCTCCCTGTCCCACAGGTGTGCAGGGCAGGTGAGGCCTGGGACTGCACCTCCAGCATGGACCCTTCCGGCCCAGCGGGGCTGGGTCCCAGTCTCCGGCGAGAGCCCTTGACCTCAGCTAGGAACCCCAAGAACCAGAGCCACATGCACCAGGCCCGGGTCCTGCTCCCCTGACCTGCTCCTCCCTTCCCCTCTCCTGTGCTGAGGACCGGGAGGGGGGCCAGAATGCAAACTCGGGCCCCTCGCTGTCAGGCAGGGACTGGAAAAGGGGTGCTCCTGTGCCTCCATGCCCCAAAGAGGACTCTGCACCCTGGCCCCGGTCACACTCCAAGCCCTAATCCTGGTCATCGCCTTGGCCATAGAGAGCTGTTTGAGTCTCAGACCTATGAAAGGCGAGTTCTCTGTGGACACAGAGCACCTCGCGAGGGGCTCCAGTGGCAGCTGGTGGGGTGGACGGGGGGGCCCCGCGAGTGTCACGAGCAGGTTTGGTGTTCCGAGCTGTGCTGGCCCACGCCGGTCCCGCCCCTCCCCTCCCATCCCTCACGCCCAGGGCCCGGCCCCCGCCCGGCGCTGCTGCCGTGCGTTTCCGGCAGTAGGGAGGACACCAGCTTCTCTGCAGCACCCCAAGGGACCCCAGTCTCGGTGTGGGGTCTCCGAGTGTGCACACAGCAGCACAAGGAGCTGCTTGCCTGGCGCGTTCCCATCGGCCCCTCGCAAAGCCTCCCAGGCTCCCTAAAGAGGAGGGACTTGGGGGGAGGAGAACAGGGACCAGCGTCCCAGGGGCCCGCGTGGCCAGCTGCTCCAGTTCCGGCCGTCTGCGCAGCGAGGTGCGGGGAGGCCCGTGTTCTAGCGCGTGGGCGGCTGGTACTCTCTAGGATCCAGGACGTGGCAAACTGGATCAACGGGGGTATCCCAGTCGCCAGAGCGCCATAAGCTACACCTGAGACAGGCCAGCCTGCCAGTCCACGCGCGCTGGGGCTGAGCCAGGGCGGGGCCCGACAGCCCACTCCCCGGAGCGGGGGCACCGGAGCTCGGCCAGGACGGGTAAGCAGCAGCTCGCCAGCCAGAGCGGCCCGGGCGAGCAGGCCGGCCGTCTCCGGGGACCTCTGCGTAGCAGCAGCTCCCTCTCTGGCCAGGGCACCCCGAGTTCTGTTCCAGTGGCATGCCGTGGAAATTGCGGCATCCCCCGGGCAGATCGTGGCTGTGAAATTTCACACTCCATTACCCTGTTTCATGCAGCGCCAAGGGATGGCTGTGCCACAGTTACAGCTCCCGCTCTCGGTGCCCGGCACCCTCGAGCACCCCCTGCTCAAGGCAAGGCAGACATGTGGGAGAGGGGAGCTACTGGAAGCTGGGTGCTGGGGGTGGGTGAGCACCTGAGCCCGTGTCTTCGCCAGCAGCACTTTCTCTTGCGGCAGAGGCATGCGCCCCTCAGGGCCCCCTCAAGCCGTGGGGAGCGGGGAGCTCTGAGGCCGCAGCCACGGGCCAGGTGACTCAGACGGGCAGCGGGAGCCTGGCCACCCTATCAGAGAGGCTCCGGGCCACTGAAGTCGTTCACTGACTCACTCGCTCCATACCCCCTACACGCTGGGCACCGCCCCTGTATTGGCCACGGTGGCCCTGGTTGGCTTTCACTGGAAGGGGGTTCTGGGGTGACAGCCGTGCAGGCCTTGGGCTCTGCACCTGCTTCCCACAGTCCCGGGCAGCGGACAAGACCTACTCAGGAAGCCCTGCAGGCTCAGGGGCCAGGCCTGCTTGGCTCTCACGCCCAGCTGTGCCCTCCTGCAGTCAGGCCTTGGGCAAGCTTCCCACTTCGCTCCCGTCATCTCTCTCTCGGGGGGCCCCTCGTGGCCACTGTGGAAGGCACTTACGCAGATCCAACGTGATGATGCCAGCAGACAGCGTCACTGCCCA
Source organism: Pteropus vampyrus (assembly GCF_000151845.1). Classification (NCBI taxonomy): domain Eukaryota; kingdom Metazoa; phylum Chordata; class Mammalia; order Chiroptera; family Pteropodidae; genus Pteropus; species Pteropus vampyrus. Next base: position 1,063,098 of record NW_011889037.1, on the reverse strand, counting down.
CCCGGACCTTGGCCTTGCTCCTGTGCCCGTGCCCGGCTCCCAGCGTGGCAGTGCACTTCAGGCCCGGGTCCCCCTGAATTTGCTCTCCACCCTCGCCTCAGGGTCTGCTCCTGAGAAACTCAGACTCAGCTTCTTCCCCCTCGGTGCTCGGACCATCACCAACTGGCAGCAGTAGCAGCGACCATGAGGGTGACCCGGTCACGAGGCCCCCGGGGAGGCTGCAGACGCCTGAGGAGACCAGACCTCTATCTGCATGTGGCCTAGAAGCCAGACAACTGCATTCTGAGCCACCCCAGGCTGATCCCCAGTGGAAGCTGAGCCCCGCGTGTCCCCTCCAAGGGCAGCTGGTCTCTAGAAGCAGCTGTGGTGGCGGGGGGAGCCCAGGTGGGGCATCACAGGACCCGGGTCCATGGCCTGGCTCTGCAGCTTCTTAGCCGGGGGACCACTGGGTGACGCCGAGGCTCAGAGCGGGAGGCAGGGACTTTACTCTGTTCGCCTCTGAGTCGAGTCCGGTGGTCTGAGCAGGTCGTCCCGGTGAGTCCGCGTCTCGTTCCCTCCTTCCGGGGCCAGGTTACCGGGTTTCTTAGTGCCCTTGTGAGAACTGTGACCGTCTGCCTGCTCTGAAGGTTTCTTTCCTCTTCATCCTTGGTGTCCGGCAGGTTGATCGTGACGTGACTAGGCAGGACTTTTGTCACCCTGCTTCAATTTCTTAAAGACTTTCATCAATCGATGGGCCGTGAATTGGATTCGGAGCATCGTCAGCACCTGGATCTTGAAACGTGGCATCCACCCCGTTTCTTCTTCTTCCTCTCCGTGGATCCACACGTTGTCGTTCGCTACTGCTGCCTGCCCGAGAGCCCCCGACGGAGAGCACTGGTCACCGTCACCCACGTGCCCGTGCGGAGCCTGGCTTCAGCCGGGCAGCTCCGCTTCTCACGACAGATCTTGGGCCAGCTGGGATGGTTCTGCTACATGTGGGCCTCGTCCTCCTCCTGCTAAAGTGGACGAGGGAGCATCTCCTCAGGATGACGGCTGAGGCGGGAGGAGGTGACCCCAACCACGCAAGCTCACGCCAAGTCTCGGCTGGGTCACGTCTGCTCACCTCTCATTGCCCACCGCTAGTCACGTGATGGAGCCCAAAGCCAAGGTCAGGGAAGCAGAGCCAGCCGTCGGTTGGCGGACCTGCGAAGCTGAGTGGCCAACGGTGCTGTAGGTTCGGTAAAGCGGCGGCGGCGATGGCCACGTCCACACGCAGCGCGTCAGGCCGCCTGCCGCGCCCCGGTACCCACCCCACCCACGTTTTCCATCCTTGTAAGAATGGTGCTGTCTCGAACCCGATTTCCACCTCCCGCTCCTGTTCCCTGAAACCCCCCTCGTGGGTTCTGTCTCAGCTGCTGGGTCCTTTCAACGTGACTTGGAGTTTTATTTCATTCATTTCTGCTCTTTATAATCTTCTCATGACCGATTTCCGTGTATTCTCCTTCCTAATTCTATTATAAACATTTAAGTTGGGAAATGGTTAGCAGTTTCCCCCTAGATGCTGCTCTAGCTTTATCCCGAAGTTGGTTTTTTTTGTTTCCTTGGATTTGTTAGTTTTCTGACTTTTGTCAACTGTTTGATTTCTAGTGCTTTAAAATGTTCGTTATGGTGTCTTGTTTTTGAGAGGGATGCCTAGTCTGTGATTGCAGGGTATGATACACGTGCGTTAGATCAGTTTGTTAGTTGTGTTGTTCAATGTTCTTATTAAACTTTTGCCTTTGGGTCTGTCCATTATCGGGAGGGGGCATGTCAATATTCCCGTTTCTGATTCGGTCGGTCTCTTCTTGTGGTCGTAATACTTTTAACTTTATGCATTTCGAAGCACCTGTATTCGTTACCTGTTAAGTTTTCAACTATTAAAAAAAGTTTTTCTCCTGGTAAGTTGAACATTTACTCATTTCTGCTGTTTAGAGATTTTTGCTGTAGTGAATTTCCGTAAAATTAACAAGGTAAGTCCACTATATCTTCTTCCATCTTTTATGATCAATTTTTCAGGGGTCTGATGTTTTGAGTGTGTCTTTTTCTAGAGTGACCAAAAAAATTCCATCTGATCATCTGTCTTTGGGCGGGTGACATTTCTCATTGTGGTTGCTAGGACATGCAGATGAATTTCTATCATCAATTATTTGGTGTTTATTTCTTGTATCCATTTTCACTCAATTAGTGACTTTTTTCTGTCTATACGTGGAAGGGAAAACTCCATTTCCATCATTTGGCATTGACCCGACGTCCAAATTCTGTCGTGTCACCAGCCTCTTCGTTAACTGTATAGAAACCAGAGAATGCGCCGACCTCGATCAACTGCCGCCTCGCGCCCTTCCGTACCCTTCTCTGTATCTTGTTTTAACAGCCCCCAAAAGAGGAGCTGTTATTGCTGAGCTAGTCCATGTCTGTTCTGATTGAGCCCCGTCTCAGTCGGCCTGGGGTGCTACAACAGGCGGTTCTCACACCCTGGAGAAGTCCAGTCCAGGGCCCGGGTGTGGCTAACTCCGTGTCTGGTGCGGGAGGGGCTGTTCCTGGCTGGCGGATGGCCACCTTCTCCCTGCGTCCTCACATGGCAGAGGCAGAGGGAGCTTTCTGGGCTTTCATCTCACACTACTCCTCTTTCCAGTCAGGGTGACGCCCTTGTGACCTCGTTTGACCTTGACCCAGTTTCTTTTTGCCTTTCTTTTCCTCTCCCCGCCCCCTTTGTATTTTGCCTCTGAAGTGTTCACATTGGCTTGGCATACAGGTGGAAAGTATTAAAAACATTTTTCACTCGATGGTTTTGAGCGTTCGGTAACAGGAGGGTTTAGCTCCGGTGTGAGCGCTGCCGGGCAAAGCATTTCTGTTCCTTCCTGCAGCTCTCCGCTCTCGTCCCCCGAGTCACGTGGCCACCTCGTGCTACGAGCACTTAACGTCTCCCGTCTCCAAGGCACTGCAAGTGCCTTCATCACATCACCAAAGACCCCCCAGGCCCCGTCTGGGATCCCCACCTTCTCGCCCTCGCTTTCCGGTACCCCGCACTGTGCACACCGTCCTCCGGGGGAGGCCCCAGTGCCGGGCTGCTCTGAATGCACCCGCGTGGATCCCCTCCTGCCGCTCTGGCTCCGGGGGCAGTGCCCACGTGGGCCTGGACAAGCCACCCTGGTGCTCTCCAGACTCCACCCGAAGAATGTGAGGCAGGGTGCGAGGGAACACGGTCCCGGGGAGGGCACGAGCTCGAAGCCTGCGCTTAAGAAACGTGCACACAGCAGGAGTCTGACAGACGCTGCAGTCACTCCTGTCCTCGGGATGCTGGTGAGTGCGCAGGGGACCAACCTAGCCTGTTTCTCCAAGAGGGACTGAGGCCCCTCTCTGGTTGGGAGAGTTCAGATGTGACAGAGACCGCTCTCCACCATGCTCAGAAATGACACAGGAATCACACTCTGCCAGCCGCTTCTGTATCCTGGGGTCTCTGAGACTTTCCGCAAGGTTACCAGGTGCCCCACCCAGCAGCCTCCGTGCAGCAGAGCAGGTGGGGGCTGGCCCAGGGGTGAGGAAGGAGCGGGGAGAGGTGCACAGTGGCCGGGGCTGCCCCATGCCCCTACACTGGGCCCACACCACAGGCGAGAAAGCCCCGGGTTTGTGACCTTGAGTCTGCCTTTTCAGCTCTCTGCGTGGCTGCGTCTCAACTCAAGGAGG
>NW_011889037.1:1053545-1059346 GCF_000151845.1 Pteropus vampyrus | reverse complement strand
GTCCTCCGGGGGAGGCCCCAGTGCCGGGCTGCTCTGAATGCACCCGCGTGGATCCCCTCCTGCCGCTCTGGCTCCGGGGGCAGTGCCCACGTGGGCCTGGACAAGCCACCCTGGTGCTCTCCAGACTCCACCCGAAGAATGTGAGGCAGGGTGCGAGAGAACACGGTCCCGGGGACGGCACGAGCTCGAAGCCTGCGCTTAAGAAACGTGCACACAGCAGGAGTCTGACAGACGCTGCAGTCACTCCTGTCCTCGGGATGCTGGTGAGTGCGCAGGGGACCAACCTAGCCTGTTTCTCCAAGAGGGACTGAGGCCTCTCTCTGGTTGGGAGAGTTCAGATGTGACAGAGACCGCTCTCCACCATGCTCAGAAATAACGCAGGAATCACACTCTGCCAGCCGCTTCTGTATCCTGGGGTCTCTGAGACTTTCCGCAAGGTTACCAGGTGCCCCACCCAGCAGCCTCCGTGCAGCAGAGCAGGTGGGGGCTGGCCCAGGGGTGAGGAAGGAGCGGGGAGAGGTGCACAGTGGCCGGGGCTGCCCCATGCCCCTACACTGGGCCCACACCACAGGCGAGAAAGCCCCGGGTTTGTGACCTTGAGTCTGCCTTTTCAGCTCTCTGCGTGGCTGCGTCTCAACTCAAGGAGGAAAACACTGCCCAGCTGCTGCCGCCCCAGGCCGAGGTCCAGACATGGGACACGCATGTGGGAGCATTTGTGACTCCGCACCTGTGCCCTTGGTGGGTGAAGCAATCATGCAGTCAGAGGGATTCTCTCTCTTCTGTCCCCTGGATTCTGGCAGGAAGGGTAGGGGGAGATCAGCCTTGGGTCCCCATCAGAACAGCGGTGACCTCGGTGGACGTCCCACCACCCCACGCACGCTGGGAAGCCCTACACAATGAATCCATTCTGTCTCCTCCACTCGCCCTGGGTCCCCTGAGGTCTGGAGCCGCTGAACACTACCCTTCACGGGTGGCGCTCCGCTCCCCAGCACCCGCATCCTGCAGCTCTCGAGGACGACAAGGAGCAGCGGAAAGAGCGGCTGTCAACAATGAGCAGTCACGAGACTCGACTTCAGAGACACTCGTGACCAGAACTGCTGGCAGGAGCGCGGGGACCTCCTTTGAATGTCAGCTGCCGCCACAGCCAGGGGGTGCGGTCCCACCTCCGACTTCAAGGCCCCTCGCAAATGAGACCATGAGTCGACCGATGCACAACGAGTTTAATGCCGCGGCTTCCTGCCGTCTGCGGTGCTTCTCCACGTCTGTGCGACGCCAAAGGGCCAGCCCGAGGCCCGCTCTGCGGCTCAGCACAGTCCGAGGGCCAGCGACGCAGCGGCGAGCGCCAGGAGCAGCACCAGCCCCGCGCGGCCGCCGCCCGTGTGGCCGGCTCCTCTGTAGTCTAGCTCTGTGTCGTTGATGAACGGCGAGTGGATGTTGCACAGGCTTGACCGACAGCACATGGCGAACAGGAAAGGCATGGGCTTCACGAGCACGAACGGCCTGACCACCACTTCCTGGACAGGAATGACGGGACAGGACTTCGTGCACTGCCGCGTGACGTAGATGTAACGCACGAGAACTCCTGGTGGGGGACACAGACACACAGAGGGAGGGGCGCGTGAACCGAGCCCAGTGCTGCCGGGGTTGTTGTTGTTGGGGCTTGCCTGGCCCGGGCCTTCTTGGGGCCGGCCCCGGCCCGGAGGCCCCGGCGGGGGGGTGGCCCCGGGGGGGTTCGGGGGCCTTGGCGGCGGGGGAGGGGGGCCCGGCCCCGTTCTTCCGGGCGTTTCTTGGGGGGTTTTGTTTTGTTGCCGGCCTTGGGGGGTTGCCCGGGCCCCTTGGCCGGGGTTTTCCTCTGGGTGCAAACAGGCCACCTAGGCCTCAACGTCTCAGACACGGGGCCGCTCAGAGCTCTGGGGTCACGGGCAGACACAGGGGAGATGGAGACCCCCGCCGTGCTGGCCACTGCCCAGGGCTTGGAGCTGGCCTCAGTGAGCCGCTGCCCAGAGCCTGGGTGTCAGAGCTGTGACCGTGACCCTGCCACACAGGCACGGCTCGGTGATGGGTCACGCCTGGGCTCACAACTTCACCTCGCCTTGTGTTTCATGGTGCAAATCACATTTCTGCACTAAGTTCTAAGGTCCACGTGAGGCTAAAATGAGGCTCCAGCCTCAACGCAGCACCCCACGTTTCCTGGAACGTGGGAGGCCCCCCCGAAACTGCTGAAGAACCGAATCTGAATTCCCTAGCCCTGAAGGGGCAAAGTGGGGAGCGACGCCAGGCCTTCCAGAGTTCGAGTGAATTGCAGAGGGCAGGCAGGGGTCGACAGATGTTTTAAAGCACACACGCCCCTCGCCCCTGGTTACCTACGTCCTCCTGAAAGCTGCTCTCAGCGGGACGTCTGAAGTCACTGCGACCGCGTTTCCTCATTCAGAAGTAAATGAAAAGAAAGTCCTGCCCTTTCCTCCCCACACCCCACATTTCACCTTGACCGACGGGTGCCGCGTGTCGTCGCTCTAGGCACCGCCTTTCCCGGCGGCACCCGCTGTCACCCGCTGCCACGCCTGGCTTCTCAGGACTCCCTGCTTCTAGTTAAAACGAAGGGTCCTTCACACGACGATCACTCTCTGCTGCCCACACCAAGACAGGCCCTACTTCTTCAGCGTTTTCCATGGCCTTGCCTCTGGGGCCCAGTGTCGCCTGAGGTACAGTCGACCCTCACGCCACTCGGGGCTTAGCGGGGCAGAGCCCTCTGGCAACGCACACCCCAGCTGTAGTGACCGTCGCCCCACACGTGGATTCCCAGCTCGGAGCCCGGCTGCACGGACGGGTCTGAACCGGGCAGCTCAGCCGGGAACCTGCCCGAGTGGTCCCGTGCCCTGCAAGCGGGCTGTGCGAGGGCCAGCTCTACACTCACGCACGGCAGCGGTGACACAGTAGATCTCCTCTCTGTCACAGGTGACTGGATTAAAGCAATTGAAGCTGTTGTACGCTTCGCAAACGTGACACTGTATCTGACCTGAAGGAGAGACCAGAGAGACGGTGGCATGCTGCAGACCCCCGGTCCTGCCGGGGCGACACCACCAGACTCCTCTCTCCATCCTTCAAGGGGGCACCAAAGCGGTGGGTCCCCTTTGCCCCACGCCCCACAGCCCCCACCTCATCCCAAGTCCTCTGTCTTCTCTCCTGAGCATCCCTCAGGCACCCGCACCCAGATACACAGCACAGACACAGACGTGCACCGCCGCTCGCACACGTGCACACACACGTGCACACAGCCCTGGCTCCTCGCTCTCTTCTGCTCTAGGAAGAGAAGCTCCAGACCTTTGCGTCTGCTCCCATGTGCCCTCTGCCTTTGCTGGCCCACCACACCTCCTCCAGCTGCCAGCTCCCCGCTTCTGGTCCCCCAGGCCCCACGTCCTCACTCCAGCACAGCCACCTCCCATCTCTGCCAGGACAGGAAGTGCTCCTGGGGGAGGACTGCCCACTCCTGGAAGCTCTCCTGCTCTCAGAGACAGCGTGCAAGGCCCAGCCAGGACACGGCCAGGCTTGGGGACAGCCTGATGTCTCCCAGAAGGACAGGGCTCCTAAAGAGGGAGCAGACTGCTAGGGAGCACACCGGGGTTCCAGCTCCGCTGCCTGCCCTCTGGATGGGGCTCCTCGGATCGAGAGGACCCCCGTTGGGCTTCCAGGGCAGCTGGCCGTGCTCCCGAGGCCGTCTTGCTCACTCATCCCTGGGTCCTGCAGCTACCCAGACCTCCCGAGGCCACGGCAGTATCCAAGCACAAGCGGCCCCTGGGGTCTGCACAGGCATGCCAGCCGCCTCCTGCTCCCAGCCCAGCAGCCCATGGGACCTGAACTCACCTTGCTTTCCGGTCACAGTGACGTTCGTCTCTGCCTGCGTCAGGCCCATGACCAGGAGCAAAGCAAGGAGGACCATCATTTCCAGTGGTGCCTGGCCCTGGACATGAGGGGCAGGGCCACTTGGTTATCTCTGTGGCTTCAAGGTCACACCTGGTCCCCACGTGTCCGCCACCATTCAAAGCCCTTTGTCCCTGGACACCAGGACATCCCACCTGCTCCGCAGCCACAGCCCCAGCCCCAGCCAGGTGTGCCCTGTTGACGCAGGGTGGCCTCTCACCACTACCAAGGCCCTCCCCCCCACCTCCGACTCTGCGCATGCTCATCCACCTGCGCAGGGGCCCCGCTGCCCCTCCCCGTCGGCCGCGCCAGGCTGCCCTCGGCCCTGCCTGGAGCGGCTGCTCTCCCGGGAGCCCCCAACGGGCCCTGCCGCCCGGCACTGCCTCCCCGCCGGCCCCTTCCCCGGCTCCGTGCGGGCCCACCGGCCAGGTCGCACCGCAGTGCACTCTGACCTAGTGTGTGGGGAGGCGCGCGCGCCAGCGGCACCTGGGAGCTGAGGCTGCTTTTTGCCCCGCGCCCCACCGGCTCTGTAGCACGGTCCCCTCGCGGGAGTTCCTAGGCCCCTTGGGGACGCTCCCCGTTCGCACTCCCTTTTCCTTGCTGTCTGGCGCGGGGTGGGGGGGGGGGGGAGCGGTCTACGAGGACGAGGCAGGTGACCCTGGATTTGGTGGCGGCGGGGCCCTCTCACGACCCCCAGGCGCATCCTAGCGCGGCCACGTCGGGGCCCGAAGGAGCGGGCCTAGGCCCTGTCCTCCACCTGCCTTCTTCCCTGCGGCGCCGGACCGCGTGGGAGAGAAGCCGAACCCTCTAGAAAGTGTGCGCAGCCTGACCGGAGAGGGGCTCCAGACCCACGGGAGACCCCTCCCCATCAGGGCGCCTCCTGCTGCGTCCCTTCGGCTCCCATCCTGAAGGTACCCCCGGTGCACCTGCGATGGTTTTGCTCCCAAACCGTCACTCTGTCGGCGTCCTCTAGGCTCTGCCGGCGCGGAAGGTTCCAGAAGATCTGGGCTCTTGGAGAATTGTGGGCAGATGAAGCAGAGGGTCGCAGACGTCTGAGTGCTGAGCCGGCGCAGGTTGGGGCGAAGAGGGTTGGCCGGAAAATTCCAAAGGCTCAGGCAAATCACCGCGTGGGCGGGCGGCTGCGAGGGTTCCAGAAGGTTCCAGAAGGTTCCAGAACCTCTGGGCGCGCCACGGACGGAGTAGAGAGGAAGTTTCCCGAATGTCTGGGCGCGGAAGGGCGGGGCGTGGTAGACTTTCTGGAAGGTTTGGGCACTGAGAAGACTGGGTGGGAGCAGAGAGGAAGGTTCCAGAAGGGCTGGGCGCTGAGGGGAGGGATCGCGAGGAACGGCAGCGCTGAAGGTTCTAGTGAGTCGGGCACTGATTTTCGGGGGAAGAGGAAGTGAGCGGAGCGGAAGGCCTCGGAAGGTCTGGGCACTGGGCTGGTGTGTGGGGCGCGGAAGGTTCCGGAAGGTTCCAGAAGGTTCCAGAAACCCGGCGCTGAGGGGCGTGGGGGCGAGGCGGGTGGAGCGGAAGGTCCGGGCACTGAGGCTGCTGGGAAGGAGGCGACAACTAGAGCAGGAAGTTACAAAGGGTCTGTGGAATCGCAAGGTGGGCAGCACGGAAAGTTCCAGGAGGTCTGGGCGTATCACGGAGTTAGCGGAGAGGAAGCTTCCGGAAGGTCTGGGCACTGAACTTGAGGGGGTGGGGCGCGGCCAGCAGAAAGTTCCAGAAGATCTGGGCACTGAGGAGACCGGGGGTGGCGCGGAAGGTTCCAGAAGGTTTGGCGGCGCTGTGACGGTTGTGTGGGTTCAGAGAGTCTGGGAACTGGGCGGAGGGAGGGGCGCTGAGATGGAAAGTTCCAGAAGGTCTAGGCACTGAGGGGT
>NW_011889037.1:1050409-1053040 GCF_000151845.1 Pteropus vampyrus | reverse complement strand
CGGCCCGGTGCGCGCGGCACTTGTCCGGCCAGGGCCCTGGGGCCCTGAGGGCGGGCTCCGTTTCTTCTCGTTTTTATCGTCGCTGTGCCCCAGCCGTGCCTCCTGATGGCCGTGCGGGCCTTGGTGTTCGGAAGCGGGTCGCTCTGAACACGGGAAGCTGTCCCCGCGTCCTGAGACGTTTGTCGCTGAATGCCTCTGCGGCCAGCGGAAGGGAGAGGAGGCCGCGGCTTGAGTTCCACGGGTCCCTTCTGGCGTGAAGCCGCCAACGCTCTCTGTCTCCTGCGGCCCTTTTGTCTTGCCGTCTGCCCCGGCTGGTACTAACCGGTTCCCTCCACCTTTCCATCCTGTTAGCTCCTCTGCCTGGGGCTCTTGGGGGTCCTATGTTTTGCGTCTGAATGTGTCACACACTCGGTATCTTGGGGCGGCGTATGGGCTGACCAGGCGGACCAGCTACCTTTGGGGCGTGTCCGTTTCCTTTCAGGTTTGGGGGAAGCAGCGAGGAAGCTCTCGTGCCCGCGCTCGTTCTGTTCCTGCCGGTGTGTGCGACAGGCCCGGCCACGGCTGTGACGGCTGCTGCCTAAGAGGCTGCCTGTCCCCTCTGGCCGCCGTTCGGGCTTTCACTCGCTGAGGGTCCCCTTCCGCGGCGCCCCAGGTCTTCCTGGTGTGCGTTCTCCTTCGGACCCGCTGCGCTGGACTCCGCAGGTGGCAGGCCGGTGGCCCGCGCTCATCTCGACACGTTCTGGGGCTGCCCTTGTCTCTTCAGACACTTGCTCTGTCCGTTTTTCTGTCGTCTCCTCGGAAGATTAGGCCACCTGGGAACCAGGTGTCGGACAACGCGAGAGTCCCGTCCTTTTTGTTGCGTGCGCCCCTCCCTGTTCTCTCTGCGGTCAGTCCGGGTACGTTCTGTAGCCCTGTCCTCGGCTCCTCTTCGCGGAGTCTGCTTGGCTGTGACTGTCATCTGAGGGTTTACTTCTAGGTCTTGTGCTTTTCGGTTCTGAAATATCTGCTGGGCGTCTTTCTGGGTGTCGTTTCGTTTCCTGTTGAACAGTTTAGTTTTTCTCAAAGTCTGTGTCATCTCTTTTCCCTTTCTCATGCTCATACGGTGGCTTGAAAGCACTTGTGTGCTGACATCAAGCTTTGAGTCCGCTTCAGCTGTTATGATAAACGGTCCCCTAGTGCCGCCTGTCACGTGTCCTGAGAATTTATGGAAAGTCTGGTGTCGCGCATCAGCTCACCAGGTTGCTGGGGGACAGTCGCACGTTCCCACAGGGACTGCCTGCCCTCTTCCCTCCCGGAGAGGCAGTGGCAAGCCTGGCCCAATGGCCTGCTCAGGGACTGAGCCCGGTGGGCTGGGTGGGGCAGCTGCAGCACTGGCCAGCCCCAGGCCGCCCCTGGGCCGGCCCTCCCGGGCTTCTGACTAAGAGCCTGGCACGGCTGCATCTCCTGGTCCCGTACCCTGTGCGGGCCGTAACTTCCCTTCCCAGCTCCCACGTCTGCAGGTGTTTCCGGGGAGGCCACCTCGCTTGTGGCCAAGTGCACGAGATTTAGTCTCCGGGTGATACGAGGCCAGGAAGAGTCGTCTCTGTCCCAGCAGGTCGGACAGTGTAGCTCGTCTCTGGACCCTCAGCTCCAGGAGATTTTCCCAGTCTGCGTCTTGGCTTGAGCTCATTCCCCGCCCCCTACCCCAGGCCTGTTCACACCTCGATCGGCAGCTTTCGGCAGAGATGAGTATGACCCGCGCAGGCTCCTTTTAGGAGCACGTGGGCTCCCAGGATCCACCCGCTGCGGGGGACTTTACTGGGCCTTTCCAGATCCCCGCAGCCCGTGGAGGCTCCCGCTGGGAAAAGTGGCTTGGTCTTTGGGGACCTTGGAGAATGTCGGCCACCCCGGCACAGGCAGCTCTCTGGGTTTATCTTCCCTGCTAGAGCTCCTCGCCTGTGGCCAAACTGAGCGAAGGACCTGGAACGACAGTGGCTCCCCTGGGAAGGGTTCACCCGTCTTTGGAATTGTAGGTCATCCGAACCTGCAACCTCCATGTCTGTCCAAAGGCTCTTAAATTAGGACTGCCACCCCTGTCCGCTGCCCTGGTCTCCGCAGTCTGAGGCGGGTCCGCCGCTCCTTGTCCTTGGTCGTGAACCTGCCTGGAGGCCAAGTATCCTGGTGGAGGGGGTGTCCCTCGCCATGATTTCTGGTGGCTTTCGTCACATTTCCCAGGACGAGGAAGGTTCACAACCACTCAGAGTGACTTTTCTGCTGGAGGCGTCCAGTCCCATGGTCTCACCCGTGCCGACGCCGGGCCTGCTGTGGAGAAAGCGCTCACTCACACATCGTCTTGAGGCCGAGGCCCAGACCAAGCAGCCTGGCACCTCACGCTGTCCGGCGGCTTCACCCTTTGAGGGTCTCGGTCTCTGCGAGGCTCGCAGACTCCACCTCACATTGTCAGGGGCCCTGGCCTCGTCTCTAGGACCTGTTCAGCTGGCCAGCGTGACTCTAAGCTCTGGGCGCTGGCGACTGGCGCAGGAAGTTGTGTGGTCTGTGTGCACTTTCCAGCTAGGCTTCCCCTACGTCACTCTAACTCTGGGGTGTCTCACCACGTGTCTGAAGCCCTCAGCAGGCGTCCGTGAACACACG
>NW_011889037.1:1049621-1050183 GCF_000151845.1 Pteropus vampyrus | reverse complement strand
GGTCCCGTACCCTGTGCGGGCCGTAACTTCCCTTCCCAGCTCCCACGTCTGCAGGTGTTTCCGGGGAGGCCACCTCGCTTGTGGCCAAGTGCACGGGATTTAGTCTCCGAGTGATACGAGGCCAGGAAGAGTCGTCTCTGTCCCAGCAGGTCGGACAGTGTAGCTCGTCTCTGGACCCTCAGCTCCAGGAGATTTTCCCAGTCCGCGTCTTGGCTTGAGCTCATTCCCCGCCCCCTACCCCAGGCCTGTTCACTCCTCGATCGGCAGCTTTCGGCAGAGATGAGTATGACCCGCGCAGGCTCCTTTTAGGAGCACGTGGGCTCCCAGGATCCCCCATTGCAGGGGACTTTACTGGGCCTTTCCAGATCCCCGCAGCCCGTGGAGGCTCCCACTGGGAAAAGTGGCTTGGTCTTTGGGGACCTTGGAGAATGTCGGCCACCCTAGGCCCTGCCTGCGTAGGGGACCTACAGGTGGGAAGGGCGCCGACAGCCACCGCTGGGGGTGCCGGGAGGCCAGAGGCCCTGTGGACGGAGCCCCGCCCTGCTGACATGCGCCCGGCTCC
>NW_011889037.1:1048644-1049004 GCF_000151845.1 Pteropus vampyrus | reverse complement strand
GCGTCCGTGAACACACGTGAGGGAGTCCGGCAGCACCTTATCTGGATGTTTGCAGCGGAAAGTGTTCAGGGTGTCTGGGGTGGCCGGCCTAGTGGAGGGAGGGGGCCTCTGGGTCACCAGCTACCTGTGCGACCCGCCGTGGAGCAAGTGTGAGATGAGGGGCGGATCGAGAGACGATGACTCGGGCACGTGACGGTGTGAGCAAGGCGAAGGCTTTGGGGAAAGGCTGGCCCCCAGGCCCTGCCTGCGTAGGGGACCTACAGGCGGGAAGGGCGCCGACAGCCACCGCTGGGGGTGCCGGGAGGCCAGAGGCCCTGTGGACGGAGCCCCGCCCTGCTGACATGCGCCCGGCTCCCGCCA
>NW_011889037.1:1045238-1047822 GCF_000151845.1 Pteropus vampyrus | reverse complement strand
CCCTCCTACCAACTGCCGTTACCCTGCAGGCATCTGCCAGTTTGGGACAGTTTGGGACACAGGCAGGAGCTACGGATGTGTGCTTTGTCCCTGCAGTGGGCACCTGTTTTCATGTGTGTCTCAGCCAGTTGACATCCAGTGTCGCGCCCAAACCCACCCTGTGATTCTTACTGTGACTGCAGAACGCCCTTCCGTGGGCAGCTTCAGGAGGCATGAGCAACAAGGCTCGTTACTGACAACCCCTGGAAACTCCAGGGCAGGCCTGGGGTACGGCGAAGAGCTTGCAGTCATGACTAGGGCGAGCTTGGGCCTGGGGTTCTGCTTTCATTGGAGTGGAGGGTAGGGACCTGAGGTTTTGAGAGTTCATTCTTCATTGGTCAATTTAAAACGTAAGACTGGCAATACTTTTATTTGGGACAACATGGACGGGTCTTCAGAACATTCTGTTTAGCGAAATAGGTCGAGTAGAAGAAGTCAGGAACCATGTGCTTTCACTCCTGGGGTCCAAAACTGAAAGGAACAAATAAACAAAACCAGTAGGGAAACAGAAACTCGCAGACGCAGACGAGAGTTTAGTGGTGACCAGAGGCGAAGGGGAAGGGGGAGGTGGATCAGGGTAAAGGGGGTCAAATAAACGGTGACAGGAGATTTGACGTTAGGTGGTGAACACGCAACGCAATATTCGGACAGCATGTTTTTGAATCGTATACTTGGAACTTACGTAATTTTATTAACTGATGTCACCCCAGTGAATTTAATAAATGGAAAAAAAAAAATTTAAAGGGAGGGAAAAGAACAAATGAGACCCAAATGGTCAGTTATGGAAACCAAGATCTCTAACACAAAGGAGCTGGGGTGGGGGCGGAGGCTCTCCATCTGGTCCGGTGGCCAGCATTGCGTTTATTGGAGATAGCCCCCTGGCAGCGGTGGCCTCTCCGAAGTCCTTGGCAGTTGAACTTAAGTCAGGCACTCGCGTTGCAAAACGGAAGATGGACTTTTGGGGCGACACTGCGGTGCCTGTGTCGCTCCTGAAAGGGGCTGGGAACTGTGTTCCCCAGAATCTCATTCCTGTAGGGCTCTGGGTTCTACTTGGCCAAGAGTGCCCATGTGAGATTTGCAAGGCAGAGGCGAAGCAGAGACTGTTATTCTTGAAAGTCACGGTGTTTGACGCAGTCACAGTGGTCTTAGACAGTGAAGGACACTGGGGGACCCCAGCCTGTTCTCGCACTTATGCTTCAGTCCATCCAGTCATCTATTCCTTTAAACCTAAAGCACAGCTTAAACCCCCAACAGGTGCTCCGAGGACGCACGTGACACATGTCTTCAGGAGTCCCCTCCGTGCGGGCCAGAACGGGGGGGACAGAGGCGCGTGGTTTGGCTCCTCCACCCTGGCTCTGCTTCCAGTGGACCTGGCTCTGGACCACCCCTTTCCTCATCAGCCTCCCCTGATAACCCCCATTTCTCAGCCTCCCCCCACAGTTGTGGAAGCTGAACACTTGGATTCAATAACTTATTTCCATAGAGCTTCAGGGGTTCGGTTTTCCTGAATGACCAGGATGAGTATTGGGACAAAGAATCTGCGAGAGCGTTCGAGGCACTGGAGAGTGCAGGATGCTCACGTAGCTCCCCTCAGGACCCTTGCTGATCCCTGGGGCTGGACGAGGTAGTAAGTAAAACCCTCTGTGGGAACTCTGAGTGTCAGACTGAGCGTCCACCCTCACTCGGAATCAGCGAGGCACTGGTGGACAGATGGACACGCATCCTGTGGGGCAGAACAGATACCCTAGAAATAGCCCCCCCCCCAAATACGCCCAAGCAACTCCGGACAAAGATGCAAAAACAATTGATGAGGAATAGCTTCTTCAGCATCTTCAGGCAAGAGTGAACCTCAATCTAAACCTCAGATCCGTATTGAAAACTAACAGATGGACTTAAATATAAAAGGTAAAACTCTAAAAGTTTTGGAAAAAGAAAATGCCTAGGAGAAAATCTTAGGTATCTAAAGTTAGACTCGATGGGGAAGCATGACCGAGAGAAAGAAAACTGGTGACTCTAGACCTCCCCCAGCTCTACGTATTTTTCTACTTGAAAGACCCTATTCAGAGGATTTAAAGGAAAAACAAAACCAACTACCGACTAGGAGAAAGTACATGCGAACCACATACCCAACGGAGGACTAATATCCATCTCCGGTACACGGGGCTCCCAAAATGCAACAGTAAAGATGCGGCCAGTCTCACCAGAGAATGGGCAGTGGATTCACACGTGGCACGTAAGCACGTCAATAGACTTTCAGCGTCTTTATCCACAAGAGAAATTCAAATTAAAACAGCAGTTAGATATCAGGAATCGGAGTGGCCAAATGAAAAATAGTGACCGCATCAGATGCTGGCCGGGATGCAAAGAAGCCAGACTGTCCATTCGTCGCCAATGACGGGGACAAGGTGCAGCCAGTGTGGAAACAGAGTGGCAGTTGCTTTAAAAACTAATCGTGCACCTACTGTAAGACCCCGAAATTGCACCTCTGAGGATATTTCCCAGAGAAATTAAAACTTAACACCGCACAAAAACATGCACATCAGTG
>NW_011889037.1:1041402-1044098 GCF_000151845.1 Pteropus vampyrus | reverse complement strand
TAAGTCAGGCACTCGCGTTGCAAAACGGAAGATGGACTTTTGGGGCGACACTGCGGTGCCTGTGTCGCTCCTGAAAGGGGCTGGGAACTGTGTTCCCCAGAATCTCATTCCTGTAGGGCTCTGGGTTCTACTTGGCCAAGAGTGCCCATGTGAGATTTGCAAGGCAGAGGCGAAGCAGAGACTGTTATTCTTGAAAGTCACGGTGTTTGACGCGGTCACAGTGGTCTTAGACAGTGAAGGACACTGGGGGACCCCAGCCTGTTCTCGCACTTATGCTTCAGTCCATCCAGTCATCTATTCCTTTAAACCTAAAGCACAGCTTAAACCCCCAACAGGTGCTCCGAGGACGCACGTGACACATGTCTTCAGGAGTCCCCTCCGTGCGGGCCAGAACGGGGGGGACAGAGGCGCGTGGTTTGGCTCCTCCACCCTGGCTCTGCTTCCAGTGGACCTGGCTCTGGACCACCCCTTTCCTCATCAGCCTCCCCTGATAACCCCCATTTCTCAGCCTCCCCCCACAGTTGTGGAAGCTGAACACTTGGATTCAATAACTTATTTCCATAGAGCTTCAGGGGTTCGGTTTTCCTGAATGACCAGGATGAGTATTGGGACAAAGAATCTGCGAGAGCGTTCGAGGCACTGGAGAGTGCAGGATGCTCACGTAGCTCCCCTCAGGACCCTTGCTGATCCCTGGGGCTGGACGAGGTAGTAAGTAAAACCCTCTGTGGGAACTCTGAGTGTCAGACTGAGCGTCCACCCTCACTCGGAATCAGCGAGGCACTGGTGGACAGATGGACACGCATCCTGTGGGGCAGAACAGATACCCTAGAAATAGCCCCCCCCCCAAATACGCCCAAGCAACTCCGGACAAAGATGCAAAAACAATTGATGAGGAATAGCTTCTTCAGCATCTTCAGGCAAGAGTGAACCTCAATCTAAACCTCAGATCCGTATTGAAAACTAACAGATGGACTTAAATATAAAAGGTAAAACTCTAAAAGTTTTGGAAAAAGAAAATGCCTAGGAGAAAATCTTAGGTATCTAAAGTTAGACTCGATGGGGAAGCATGACCGAGAGAAAGAAAACTGGTGACTCTAGACCTCCCCCAGCTCTACGTATTTTTCTACTTGAAAGACCCTATTCAGAGGATTTAAAGGAAAAACAAAACCAACTACCGACTAGGAGAAAGTACATGCGAACCACATACCCAACGGAGGACTAATATCCATCTCCGGTACACGGGGCTCCCAAAATGCAACAGTAAAGATGCGGCCAGTCTCACCAGAGAATGGGCAGTGGATTCACACGTGG
This sequence comes from Pteropus vampyrus, assembly GCF_000151845.1. NCBI lineage: Eukaryota > Metazoa > Chordata > Mammalia > Chiroptera > Pteropodidae > Pteropus > Pteropus vampyrus. The sequence goes on along the minus strand of NW_011889037.1, from coordinate 1,042,787 downwards.
CACGTAAGCACGTCAATAGACTTTCAGCGTCTTTATCCACAAGAGAAATTCAAATTAAAACAGCAGTTAGATATCAGGAATCGGAGTGGCCAAATGAAAAATAGTGACCGCATCAGATGCTGGCCGGGATGCAAAGAAGCCAGACTGTCCATTCGTCGCCAATGACGGGGACAAGGTGCAGCCAGTGTGGAAACAGAGTGGCAGTTGCTTTAAAAACTAATCGTGCACCTACTGTAAGACCCCGAAATTGCACCTCTGAGGATATTTCCCAGAGAAATTAAAACTTAACACCACACAAAAACATGCACATCAGTGTCTTCGGCCATCGCTTTGGTAATAGGCCAAACCTGGGGACTCCCCAGATGCCCTGTGGTGGCAGAGGCAGGAGGCGGAGCAGAGCATAGACGCCCGCGCCTCCCGAAGCGAACATCCAGGGAATTCTGCTCGGTGGAAAAAAGGCAGTCTCCAAAGGTTCCTTTTATGTAACATTCTAGAGATGACAAACTTACAGAAATGCCCAGCAAATTTGTTGTGTGGGGTCGCGGTCAAGGGATCTGGGTGGAAGAGGCTAGCGTGTGCATGCGACGGATTTTGGTGGTGGCGAAACTTGCTCTCCTCACTATTTGGAATGGTAATCGCCCAGTAGTTGTGATATTGCATGGAAGTTTTTCAAAATGTTACCTTGATGTTACCTGTAACTGAGTAAAACGCCGGTCCCCAACTTTCTCGACATCAGGGCCCGGCGCTCCCATGAGAATCTAAGGCCTGATGATCTGAGGTGGGGCCGAGGCGGCGATGCCGGCGCTGGGAAGCGGCTGCAGACACAGACGAAGCTTCACTCACCTGCCCACCACGTGTGTGTGTGACAAGTTAGTTGCGAAGGTTAAATGCTCACGGATCTATGAAGGGCGAGGAAGGGCGAAGGCGCCTTGAGGAAGAAGAACACGGGTAGGACTTGCACTCTTGGCATCGAGAGTATTTGTATAGCTTCCTTCGGACAGTGCAGTGTTCGTGTCAGGATTGAAAAATGCACCAACGGGAGAAAAGAGACCTCGGAAAAAGCCACGTACGTCTGGTCACGTGCTTGCTGACATGGTGGCCCTGCGATGAGGTGGGGAGTGGCACTCGTGTCTGTGAATCAGCCGTGGATGGATGAGAGATCACGCATAATAGCGACACTGTGCGAAAGAAGCAGCTTCTGGCGGTTTGTAGATCTCAGCGTAAATACGAAAAGTGAAAACCATTTTCAAAGAAAATGTAGAAGAATATGTCCTTTGGATAATAAAGAATTTTTAAAAAACTGAACAAAACTGTGCTAGTCACATCAGAAAAAAATTGATAAACGAGATCACACAAAAATGCGCAACTCTGCCCCTGAGGATACA
>NW_011889037.1:1038324-1041352 GCF_000151845.1 Pteropus vampyrus | reverse complement strand
AAGGTTAAATGCTCACGGATCTATGAAGGGCGAGGAAGGGCGAAGGCGCCTTGAGGAAGAAGAACACGGGTAGGACTTGCACTCTTGGCATCGAGAGTATTTGTATAGCTTCCTTCGGACAATGCAGTGTTCGTGTCAGGATGGAAAAATGCACCAACGGGAGAAAAGAGACCTCGGAAAAAGCCACGTACGTCCGGTCACGTGCTTGCTGACATGGTGGCCCTGCGACGAGGTGGGGAGTGGCACTCGTGTCTGCGAATCAGCCGTGGATGGATGAGAGATCACGCATAATAGCGACACCGTGCGAAAGAAGCAGCTTCTGGTGGTTTGTAGATCTCAGCGTAAATACGAAAAGTGAAAACCATTTTCAAAGAAAATGTAGAAGAATATGTCCTTTGGATAATAAAGAATTTTTAAAAAACTGAACAAAACTGTGCTAGTCACATCAGAAAAAAATTGATAAACGAGATCACACAAAAATGCGCAACTCTGCCCCTGAGGATACACTAATCCGCCAGCACGCCAGCCACAGGTGCGCAGAGACCACTGCCAGACACACACCTGCGCAGGGCCTCCCTGCTGACGAGAGAGCGCGCTCCTCCCCGCGAACCCGAACCGTGGCGGAAAAGCAGACCAAGCAGCGGGAACTGACACAATGCCCGAGGGCGGTTCACCAGAGCGCGACACCGAATGGGTCGGAAAAATAAGAACGGTCGTTCGGCATCACTCTTCTTGGCCGAAAAGCGACTTAAGACCTCACCACAGTAACACCAGGAGGATGACACACCTTGAAAGCGACCAGCAGGGCACGACGTGCGCACGACCCTCTGCGGCATTGGTAGCACGACCAGGCCGCAAGGCACACCAGGACCTGCGCCAGCCGCAGCACCGGGCGGGGACACGAGTCAGACAGGCACTCGGCCTCGCTCAAGACCAGGACAAGAAGAGCCACTGCTGCGCGGGGGCGGGGTAGACGCAGCCGGAAACCACCTTAACGTCCTTCGGCGACCAGCTGTCGCCTGCTCGTCAGCAGCAGAGCACACAGCTGCAGAAGAGCTACCTGCGACAGCGCCCGGCCACGGGGCTGGAGCCCGCGGCACCAAGGGGACAAAAGCCGAATGCGAGAGCGGTGTCGGAGGTCATTCTCCTGGAGTTCAGGAAGAGGCCAAACGATGTGCAGGCCTCGAAGTCCAGGCGCTTCTCATCTGTGGCCTTGACGCTTCGAGTCCCACCTGGAGGAACGGACGTGGAATTCGGAGGTTTCGTGCGGTTGAGTTTCTTGAGCTGGACGCTGCTGCGGGGACAGGCGCGGTGCGGGAAAGGCCGTGAAGCTGTCGACTGACAATCACGAGCTCTCGTGTGGAACACGGGACTTTGCAAACACCTTTATGTGAGAAATGGCCAGGTGAGCGGCTGGAGCTTGGTATCGGTCCTTGCGGGTGTTGAGGCGAACCCAGAGCCGCGAACGGGGAACGCCACCGTGGTAGGTTCCAGGGGAGAGCGTCCGGGTGAGCCCCGCGGGGCTGCGAGGGGAGTGGCACCCGTGCATGGAACTCAGGCATTCTAGGAGGAGGCCTCGGGTGGAGCCTGGGTCGGGTGTCACTGGTGGGCCGCGGCCGTGGGGCTGGCTCACCAGTGGAAGTCCTCACAGTTTCGGGGGACCCTACTTGGGTTGGCACATCTAGTCTGTGATGCGGAGCGGGGCAGCGTCAAGGGTGCATCAGCGTTTAAAAGTAGGGCCAGGAGCTGGGGACTCCAGGGTGAGGGGCCCAGCAAGGATCTCATCCTAAAGAGGCCACACCAACCGCAGGACATCACCGAGGATACACTGACCGTGGACTCCCCTTGAGGCTCGGCATGGTCTTGGTGCGTGAGCTAAACGTGGTCCTGCTGTGCGTTGTTCCTGGAGCCCAGAATCCTCGTGACAAAGAATGAACAGGGCGTTTCCTTAGCGTGGCCCCGTGACAGGGTGCTGCGTAGCACTTAGCGAGGGCCAGAGCAGAGATGAGGTGGCTGTGCAGATGGAAAGCCATCCCTGGAGACGCTGCTCATGGAGTGACCGGACCCTCTGGCAGACTTGGATGTTCTTTCTCAGTCACGAATTCTATGACGTGGTAACATTCGAGGGTGGAGAGTGTGGGTTGGAGCGAGTTATGGTGAACGTGCTCTGATGTTTGCAAGCAGATTATGTGAACTTGATGATCGCCATTTCTTCTCATCTGTTCTTTTAGGTTTGAGCAATCGCGAATTACTCGTTTACAAGAACTGTACGAGCAACTGCACGTTTCTGTATAAGGCAGAAACGCCTCCTGAAGCCCCGAGAATGGTGACGACAAATAATTTCTATTGGGTGCGTTGCTGTAACTCCATGACTTGCAACGAAGGAGGGCCCACCCTCGAGAGAGACATCTTAACCGAGGAGACGGTCGAGGAGGAGATCGAGGGCGCCGTGCGCTTCGGGGAGTCAACGTCCTTCTTGATCTTTGTCTCCACCCTGGTCAGCAGTGTGTTGACGTGAGACGCCCTCTTTGGAGGGTCTCATCTCGACCCTCACCCCATTCCTGAGCGCAAGTTCACCTTTCTTTGCTCTCTGTGAACCAGAGACACTGACTCCCAGGGCCCCGCACTGGCGTGTTCCCCATTCACGGCTTATTTCGAGAGAGAATAAAGAACATCATATTTGAGCGCTGCGAACTCGGAGTGCTTTGTGGTTTTAGTATCCGATGTGTTTTGTCTTTGGCCATCGTCTCGCACGTAGACCAAAAACATCTCGTCACTTCAGCATCAGAGATCTAGATAGAGATGCCTGCCTTCTATGGATGTCATTGTCCCCGCCCCTTCTCATAAACACCCCTCGCCTTCGTCTCCTTACCCATAACATGTTTGGGTTTCTGCCCAAATTGGGGCTTCCCAGTCGCTTTTCTCTGGGATTCAAACGAATGCCTCTTGGCCCACTTTGGCCTTTTGCCTTCAGGTTAACAGATCGAAAGTACACGTTATGGAGATGGTCACACCCCAGGCAACCAGC
>NW_011889037.1:1033119-1036919 GCF_000151845.1 Pteropus vampyrus | reverse complement strand
AGGTCACTTTGCCCCTAGCCTCGCCCCGTGATGCCTCTGACCTGTGTTCTTGTGCATACACCACCGGCAGGTGCTCAGCAGGGCAGAGGGTCAGGACTGAGGACCGCCCCGCCCCCCCCAGGCACCTCTGTGCGCTCAGGCGGTGGGCGGAGTGGCACGGGGCACAGGACGTGGAGCACCTTCCGCGCTGTCCGCGTCGGAGCCGAGGCTCTGCAGGAGAGTCCTGGGACCCTCCAGCTGGCTCGCGGCTGGGGGTCTGGGAGGCACCAGGACCTCAGCACTAGGACAGGAGCGTTTGGTGCTGGCACATCCTGGTCACAGCTGTCTCCGCAGTTCCCCTGGACAGGAGAGGTGGCTTCGGGGGCCGACCCGCATCCCCAGCTTCCTTGGGGCACGCTGCATTGGGTCATGGAAAGCTGGCACATGTCTACAGCCCCAAGAGCCCCAAGAACAGGCCAGAAGAGAGCGACGGGGTGGGGTGGCAGGCAGCACAAGGGGTGTCTGGCGAGGCTGGGCTCATGCACCCATGCGTCAAGGGCAGGCTGCGCTCCAGCCGCGTCCCTGCCCAAGGACATTTGGGGCTGAGGCGCATCACGCATCTCCACCGGCTGAAGGCGTCATGGCAGGGTCTGACCCACGGCCGCAGCTGAAAGGGCCCCCAGGAAGGATCAGGAGCGGGCAGCGGGCTGGAGTGCAGTGAACGAGGACCACCACCCAGGGCCTGGCCCTCCCTGCTGGGACTCACACGGCCCCCGCGTCCGGCCTTCAGAATCAGAGCCGCGGCCCCCCTGCCCCAGCCTGCCCATCAGGCCACCCAGAGAGGGCACGGGGCCCTGGGCCTGTCTTCTCATCTGAAAGTGGGGACGGCGATGGCCATACCTGTCTCGGGGGGATGCTGCCGGACGTCGGTGAGACAGCGGGACCGAACGCGCGCCGGCCCTCCCCGGGCCTGCCCAGCTGTGTGCCTGCCAGGGGAGTCCAGGGGCTCGGGAGCCATGGCCACGCCCATCCCAGCCGCCATGCTCCTGCCCTTGGCCGGAGCTGGGAGACTGCACCCCTGAGAGCCCACTGCGGGGTGGGCAAGGAGGGCACGTCCGCCGAGCACAGGGCCCCATGCAGGGCAGGTGGGGACAAAGGCCAGCGGCACCCGTCATCTTTCGGCCGCCCCGCCAGCCCCCCAGATCTCCTGGGTCTTCACTGCCCCTTAGCCGGACCAGACAGACGGGGCCCCGGCCGCCCTGCTGCCACCCCGAGTCGTGTCTCTGGATTCTTAACTTCCTCCAGGGGGCTAAACGCCCTCACTCGGAGGGACCCTTGGTGGCCCCAGGCTGCGCTCCCCACTGCCAGCATGAGGCATGGGTCCACAGAACGTGCGTGCGTGGAACGGCCGGAACGCACAGCCCGCCTCGCTGCTTCCTGCTCTGGTCCTATTTTTATCCAGGAGATAAAAATACCCAAGGCTCCCGGTCATCTCTCGATAAGACAAGGGGCTCATCCCTCCTGCTTCTCTCACACATGGAGAGGACGGAGGGGCCCCGCGTCCGCCCCAGCCTGCTTCAGGCCCGTCCTCCACCCGCGCCTGCTCTGGACGCCCGCCACCGCAGGCCTTGCGCAACTGTGGGCCAGGCGGCCGGCCAACTCCACTTCCTCCGCGAGCTGGAGGCCTCTGGCCCTGACCCTGTCCCGGGCTTCCTGGCCCAGTCCAGGGACGGCCACTTTCTCCCGTGACGCCATCAGCCTGCCAGGCCAGACCAGGCCTCCCCATGAGATAAAAGGCCGGGGCCGAAGGGTGGAGGGGCACAGGCATGGCGCTGCGGGCCAGGGCAGGCGTGTGGAGGGCAGCGCCCCGGCTGTCCCCGGGCTGGGCCCGCGCGGTGGGCGCCGCAGCAGTGGCAGCCCCCAAGGCGGTGCTGCCCTTTGAGGCCATCCCCCGGTGCCCAGGCAACAAGTGGGTGAGGGCGCTGCAGGTCTGGAGAGAGCAGGGCTTCGAGGACCTCCACCTGCAGATGCAGCAGACCTTCCAGGAGCTGGGGCCCATCTTCAGGTGACGCCCTCCCTGCCTGCCCCGCTGAAGGCGCCTGACTCCCCACGCACTGGCTGCCGGGTCTTTGCAGGGTGCCCTGTGCAGGGTGCCGTGACCCCGCCGGGCACCTGTGCCCTGCACCCTCGGGAAGGCGGGCCCGGTGGTGGAGGGGCTGCGCCCTCGACAGTGGAGCCCACGGCTCTTCGTGAGGACGGAGCGCCCCACGGCTCAGTGCTGACGGCGCAGCGCAGACGCGAGAATGGGCGGGAGGGTGCGCCTGCTCAGGACCATGGGCCGGGGGGGGGGGGGGCCCGGGTGGGGCGGACAGGCCCTGGTAGCAGGGCTTCGACTCTGTCCCACAGGTACGACGTGGGAGGGAAGCACATTGTGTATGTGACGTTGCCCCAGGATGTGGAGAGGCTCCAGCAGGCGGACAGCTGCCAGCCCCAGCGGACGGTCCTGGAACCCTGGCTGGCCTACCGACAGCAGCGCGGGCACAAGTGTGGCGTGTTCCTGCTGTGAGAGCGCGTCTGCGTGCAGAGGGCCTACCAGCTCGGACGAGCGCCCGTCCGGGCGGTCCCCCGTGCCCTGGGCTAGGGAGGGGAGCGAGGCCACGCCAGGGGCCTGAGCAAGGCCAGTCCTTCGGCCTGCAAGGAAGCAGCAGCTGCCACTCGGGAGCACCCACTCCGTGCAGGCCTCTCCCGCAGGTCGGCCTCCTGCCCTTCTACAGGTCAGGGGGCCCAGGCCTGGAGAAGGGGAGTCGCTGGCCAGGGGCACACGCTGGCATGTGCTGGAGCCTGAGGGTCCACCAGGTTGTCAGCCTCCATGTGGGGACCCGTGGGTCCTAGAGTTGAGGCAAACTTCCCTCAGGTGGGAGAGCCCCAGGCCCCATCGCAGACATGCGTGCCCCGAGCACAGCACACTGAGGCCTCCACGGAGGAGGGTGGTCTGGCCCGGCTGGAAGGCGGGCAGCCTGGCCAACTAGAGCCAGAGGCAGCTCCCTGCCTCGCCTGTGTCCCTTTGGGGATGAGGAAGATGGCCACAGAGCTGGGGGCCAGCTGTTGGCTCGGGCTGCCCTGAAGCTTGCTCTCTGCTCTACAGAAACGGGCCCGAATGGCGCTGGGACCGACTGCGGCTGAACCCGGATATGCTGTCGCCGCAGGCCGTCCAGAAGTACATCCCCATGGTGGACAAGGTGGCGAGGGATTTCTCTGCGGTCCTGATGTCGAGGGTGCTGCAGAATGCCCGGGGGAGCCTCACCCTGGACATCCAGCCCAGCATCTTCCGCTACACCATAGAAGGTATGCCCTCCGAGGGCAGGGGCCGGCTCAGGAGCCACAGCAGGCGGCCGGGAGGCCCTGGGCTGCTGTCTGCTCAGCGGCCCCCTGCTCCCCACAGCCAGCAACTTGGTCCTCTTTGGAGAGCAGCTGGGCCTCCTTGGCCGTAGCCCAAGTCCAGCCAGTCTGAAATTCATCCATGCCCTGGAGGCCATGTTCAAGTCCACCGTGCAGCTCACATTCATGCCCAGGAGCCTGTCCCGCTGGACAAGCCCCAGGGTGTGGAGGAAGCACTTTGAAGCCTGGGACTACATCTTCCAGTATGGTGAGGGCCGGGGGCCGGGCTGTGCAGTGTGGCAGGGATACGGGGGCCCGCAGTCTGGGGGTGAGCTGAGGCTGTGCAAAGGGCCATGGCTTCTTCTTGGGCCCTAAGGCAGTTGGCAGGGCTGGGCTGACCAGGGGACTTGGGTGGGAGACATAGTCGGGTGCCAAGGGCTGGC
>NW_011889037.1:1030887-1032314 GCF_000151845.1 Pteropus vampyrus | reverse complement strand
GTGGTGAGAGAGCCGGGAGGTGGGGGTGGGGACATGTGCCTCGGCGGCGGGCAGCTCTGGGCAGGCTTCCTGGAGGCGGGGGACTTCCAGCTGAATGTGGAAGAACCACACAGAAGTTAGGCCGCAGAGAGGAGGCAGGGAGGGCAGCGGCCCAGGGCAGGGTACACAGTAGACAGCGAGGGAAGGCAGTGAGGCTGAGTGGGGGACACATAGGCCAAAGAGCTCAGGACCCCTGGAAGGAAGGGCCTCAGGCTCCAGGCCTGTACCCAAGGCTACAGGATGCCAGTGAGGAGAGCATCTGGGTCAGATTTCTGCCCCTTAAGGGTCCCTCATGCACCCCAGAGCACAGCAGGGAGGCCACTGTCACAGGTCAGGAGATACCAGGGGGCCCGGTGCCATGAGGATGGGATTAGGAGACAGTCTCTCAGATCTCAGGCTGGGCTGGGGGACGCCTCTCCCTGCCCATGGAGACAAGCCAGGAAGAGGAACCGGTTGGGGTCTGGCCTGGCTGCAGACACCCAGAGGTGATAACCCACTGGGAGCAAATGGACCTGGGGCTCCAGACCCCACCCCAAGCAGACAGCAAGGCTGAGCCCCTCCAGGAGCCCAGAGGAGGGAGAGAGCCAGGCAGGAGGAGGCCTGGGTCTCCCCCGAGAGGAGGGACGCCTTCTCTGAGGGACTCAGGAAAAGTAGAGGAGGTGGGGTGTTAGGATCTCGAGGTCTCAGCTCCCTGGGTCTGTCTGGCTCCGGGCATGCACATCACCATGGGTCTGAGATGACCTGCCCCCAGGGGAAGACCATCTTCCTGGGAGGGGCGTCCTGAGGGCCGAGATGCTCGGCCTGTGCCAAGGTCTGAGCCCTGTGCCCATGGCTCCTGCAGACGGCCTACCCCTTGATGATGACCCTCTTTGAGCTGGCTCGGAACCCTGAGGTACAGCAGGCCCTACGTCAGGAGACCCTGCGGGCCAAGGTCGCAATCTCTGAAAATCCCCAGAGGGCACTCACGGAGCTGCCCCTGCTACGGGCTGCCCTCAAGGAGACCCTGAGGTAAGTGTGGCTCGCCGGACCGCCCCAGCCGCTCTGGCCCAGGGTCTGGGAACAGCGCTCTCCGGAGCTCACTGCCAGACCCCGGGGCGCCAAGCACCACTGCCCAGGATGCATCCCTCGCATCTCGTCTTCTCCTCCTGAAAAGATGGGGGCGCTTCGTCCGTCCTCCAGGATCCCACTTCAGCCTCCTGGGTGCCAGCCCAGGCCATGTCCTCCTTGGCCCAGGGCTGCTCAGGCTGGGGCAGCTCTGGCCGAGCTCAGCAGGTGCATGAATGCAGCTGCTCAGTGCCAAAGGGACCTGAATCGGGGGCAGTTCCTTTTGGCTGGTGTGTCCTGAACTAGGAAGGCTGCAGAAGGGAGGAGTGGGGCGCCCTGTCCCC
>NW_011889037.1:1027979-1029837 GCF_000151845.1 Pteropus vampyrus | reverse complement strand
TAAGTCTTGGCTGCAGGTGCCGGTTATGTGCTCATTCCCACAGAGCCTTCTCTAGCAAGGAAAGCCATCCGTCACCCCAGCACCAGCTCCAGGCTCCTCGTGTGTCCACCCAAGGGGCCTCCGGCCCTGCTCCTGGACTCCCTGTCCAGTCTCACGTGCTCTCTGTACTCGACTCCCCCCCCCAACCCTGGAGATGACAGTTTAGGTCCCATGTCCCATGGCTCATTGCCATTTCCAATGTCACGCTTCTTGTCTGCAGCGCTCTTGCCTAGAGTTGACCTTAAGGCTGGGTTGTTATTTGTCCACCGCCCTGTTGTGCTCAGACTACATAGGCTCTTCCTGGCAGTGCCAGCTTTCTGTGACCGTGGCTGAATCTCCCAACCAAAGGCCTGGGTGGGCAGGTCACCAGCAGCATTTACTAGAAGAACGACCACCAAAGAGCTGACGAGGACATCTGAGCCAACGATCCTCATCCGAAAGCAGTGAAGGATGGTGAACCCCAGGCTGACATCAGGGTGACTACGGAGAAGCCTCTAGAAGAAGGGGGTGGGCCATTTGCACGACGCAGCCACGTGTAGCCACACGCTCCCTTAAATAAAGTCCTCTGTCTGAAGTGCTGGCTACCTCCGCACACTGACCCACAGCAGAGGGCCATCCTGACCTTGTGGGTGGAAGAGGCTTCGAACAGCTGAGAGCCGCCTGGGGTCTCCCAGCTGGCAGGAATGAGCAGTCTGTCCCACACCATGTAGGGCCAGGTGACCCCCACCCCCCACACGCAGGGATCCTGAGGTGAGGCGGGGTGATGGGCTTGTTGCACTCTCCCGCCCTCCCCACCCCCCTCTCGACTGGTGGGAACCAGGCACTCAGTTCGCACCCAGGCAGTAAGGGGGGAGGGGCTGCACTTCTGGCTGCACTAGTGCTGCCGGCACCCAGCCTCCCCAAAGGCACCCTGGTGGATCCCCAGACACCCTGGTGAGGGAGGGAGTTCGCACGCCCCTCGGCACTCCACCCACAGCAGAAGGGGCCTTCCTCCGCCCTGGTCAGGCGCTGCTGACACGGATTTGGAGAATCACAGAGGCTCTGTAGAGAAAGTTCCAGGCTCTGTAGGCACACAGGCCCAGGCTGGAGCCCTGGCTCACCACGAGGGCCAGCCCTCAGTCCCTCTGAGCTTCAGTCTCTTCGCGTGGGGACTCTGGGTAGTGCCAAGTCCCACCTCACCAGGCCCTGGGAGGACATTGCGAGATTGGTGTTTGGAAAGCTCTCAGTTCTCTGCCTCCACAAGCACTCAATAAATGAGAATTTCTTCTCCCGCCTCTCAAAAGTCACTTTGATATTTGTGGCCCCGCTCTGTGGTGAGCTGGTGACGTGTGGGGGCAGGCATGGAATTAAAATGAAGTCGCCCCGGGGCACACGTGTGCCACTCTGCAGAGCTGGGCATGCGTGTGCGCATGACCGTCACGGCGGAGGCCCAGAGCATGCCATTCACTCACCCCAGATCCTCACTCAAAGAACTACTCAGAATCTGCTGCAAAAAAAAAAAAAAACAGGAAAGCGAGCCCAAGATGAGAGACATGAAATGGAGCGTGAGCACAGAAGTCGATACAGTTACGTGGATGCACTGAATCCATCCTGACTGCAGAGAGGCTGGATGGCACAAGTCCTGTGAACAGCAGAGAGGTCATAGCCCCTCAGTAACTAGCTTTGAAATAGTTAGAACATTCCAGATGTGATTGCCTGTTGTGGTGTATACTCTTCACCAGTGGTGAGATTCAGCCCCTCAGCCTTCAGCACATGCCGAGGACGGTTCCACCCTCAGCGGCAGGGCTCCTGGACATTCGGGGCTCCCTTAGATAACCTC
>NW_011889037.1:1025346-1025729 GCF_000151845.1 Pteropus vampyrus | reverse complement strand
GGGGGGAGGGCACAGCTGTTATTAATTCAATATTGCCTCTGTACCATTATCTCAACTATTTTGTGATCTGTCTCACTCTCTCTGCCATCTTTCTTAGCCTCTCCTCCATATTTTCCACTTTTTCTATTTTTGAGGCTCAGCAAGGCATTGAGAAGCCGGGGAGCAGAGCGGACCAGTGCCCCCTCCCACTGGTCCATTCACCACTTGCCCTGAAGGGGAGACTCAGCTCCAATCATGGACATGGGGGCTCCTCCCCAGGCGGTGGGCAGCTGGGAGAAAATGCAGGGCCTTGGGGGAGGGGGGAACATCACCTATGGGGCAGGACTTCTGAGGCCAAGAAATCAGGAAGGCTTGTCCCCAATACCCCTCTTTTCTGCATTTCC
>NW_011889037.1:1022608-1024151 GCF_000151845.1 Pteropus vampyrus | reverse complement strand
TCCATTCACCACTTGCCCTGAAGGGGAGACTCAGCTCCAATCATGGACATGGGGGCTCCTCCCCAGGCGGTGGGCAGCTGGGAGAAAATGCAGGGCCTTGGGGGAGGGGGGAACATCACCTATGGGGCAGGACTTCTGAGGCCAAGAAATCAGGAAGGCTTGTCCCCAATACCCCTCTTTTCTGCATTTCCTCAGTCCCAAGGCAGCCCCCACATAAAGGGCTGTGACACCACACACCTGACCCTGTGCAATGGGGGTCTCAAGAGTGAGGGGGGGAGGAGCTCTTTGTGGGCAGAAGGGTTTGAAGACCCCACAGATACCTGGCTGGCCTCTCCCAACATATGGGCCATTTCCTGACTCCTGACCTCACCATCCTGTCCACCTGGGTGACCTCGGACAAGGCCCTGCTCCCTCTGGTCTACCCTCATGGCTTCAGCTCTATGGTTACCAGGGTTCCAATGTAAGGGTGTTGGAGGAGGGTCCTTGAGGCTGGGGTGGGATGTGTGTGACAATGTGGGCAAGCCCCTCTGTGGATGGGGTGTCTGGGGTGTCGCAAACAAGGACCCTCTGGGAGAGCCCCTGGTGGTCCCTGAGGAGGGTGCACCAAGTCTGAGGGACCTCCCACATCAGGACACTCAGGAGTTTCTACTTTTAAGAATGGTCTTTCCACAGCTCCTCCCAGCTGGCTGCAGATTCTCCAGACCCGAGCATGGCCTTTGCCGGGACGTGCATTTGAAAGAGCCAGCCCTCCATGTGGACTCAGGGAATCTGTGATCGCCCAGACCAGTCACATCGAAGGTGACAGGGGATGTCTGCACACACAGGTTCAGACCGCTCTTTTCATCCAGGCCTAGAGCACTTCAGGCCACGCATGCCCCATTTGCCAGGTGCTCTAGTTCATGGGGGGGGCGGGGAGCGGGAAATACGCCATGTAATTAATGCTGCAGAGGGCGTCTCAGCCAACACGTTGGCCCTCCCTCCTGTGCACGTCAGGCAAAGAGCTTGAGGAAGACACATGGGACCGAAAGCGTGAGGATGAAAGCCTGGCATTGGCCGGCACCCTTGTTCTGGGGACAGGACGCCGGCTGGCACGTTCGCAGACACGGACGCGCCCCCGGAGCCCCGCCCCTGCCGGTCCTCGCCCGGAAGACACATTCTTACACTCGTTTTCAAATCGGGCAAGTCGTTTTTCTGAACTGTCGAGAGTTTGTTTCAATGATTCAAAAGCTCTGTAAATTCAAGATGACGACGGTGTCGCAGTGGTGGGTGGCTTTCTCGCTCCGCCTTGTGAATGGCGTTTCTCAGAGGAGCGGAGTTCTGCCACCACCCTCGAATCCACTTAACCGCCAGTCATGAAAGCACTCGTCCATCTATAAGTCAGTAGACCGATGCACAAACGAGGTCGGAAACGCCGCCCCCGGGCGTGAAGGCTGAGCGGGCAGGTTAGCTCGGAGTCTTTGGTGCCTGGTCGTGATGCACGGAGGGCAGCTGGTCCAGGACAGGCCTGGTGCGCAGCTGGCTGCCCACCCAGGCCCCTCCTCCC
>NW_011889037.1:1016108-1021013 GCF_000151845.1 Pteropus vampyrus | reverse complement strand
AAGTTAGTTCTGAAGCCAGACTCTGCCGCACCCACACACAGCCCACGCCCGCATCTCCCCCACTGCCCACCAGTGTCCCTTCCTTGGGGCCAGAGCCCAGGCCAGGAGCTGGCACTGCATCTCCTAACCTTCGCCAGGTCTCCTCACCCTGGGACATCCCCCAGCCCCTGCTGCTGACCGCCCAGCCCGCCCACTCACTCACTCACTCAGCCAAGGTCTACTGCTGGCCCATGACCCGGCCCATGACGCACCCTCTGCCTGGCCGCATCCGGGCCACCTCTCCCGCACCCTCTCTGCCAGGCACCCACCCCCACCCCAGACCTGACAACTCCTTGTCGGCACCGTCCTCACAGCTCACCGGGAGGCTGGAGCTGACCCACGTCTGTCTTCTGTCATCTCTGGGTCGACACTGGTCTCTGACTCTCCAGGGAGTGAGCTCCTCAGGGCTGGGCAGTGGTCCCTGCTGGACGCAGGAGCTCCCCGAGGTGGAGAGAGGCCGGAAGGGGCGCCCAGTGGCTGCCTGGCTTCACACCGCACCCTCACTCACACGTGTGTGCATGTGCACACGCACGCACACGCACACGCACACGCGAGCCTTCTCCTCGGCCCTGGGTGCTGCGGGCACACCCCAGAGAGTGGGCGTCTGAGGGGGACTCCCACATGCGGCTGCGGAGATCACTGAGGCCGCCTGGCAGCGGTCAGGCCTCTGTGTCCCAGACACGATCATGTCCACGGAACGTCTGCTTTCGCAAACCTAATGCTTTCGTCATGTTCAAGGTGCCTCGTCCCTGCACAAGGTCCCAGGAAGTCATCTGAAAAAAGACTCCTGAGCTGGGGGCTTTTCCAGTGCTTTCTGACTGTAGGTGGTGAAATCGGCGTAGCGCTTTCAATTAGACTTTTTAACGAAAAGCAGAGTGAAAGGCGGTAATCTTGGGTGGAATGGAAAATATCGAGCACCCCCCAGTAAGACTTTATATACATTGGTCATAATGAAAACCACATTTCTTACTGTGGGATTTTGGTCAAAAATGTGTAAAAGCATGCCCGCTGGGGCGTGAGTCTCCCAGGGGGTGGGCAGTCCCAGCTGGCCCAGGAAGGGGAGGACTGGCTGGGCTGGTGGGACACTGGCCTGTCCCTGACCATGGCGTTGGATCACCAACCGAGGCTGGGTCCCAGCCACGGCCTGAGTCCCACCCCCCGCCCAGAGAGAAGCCTCCCCAGGGGCCAGGCTGGGGCTCCAGGGGTGTCCGGGCTCTTGCCAGACCGTAAGTCACCAGTGAAAAGTTCCACAAGCCATGACACATCTAGTAGGTTAAATGTCATTGTGACAACCATTTTAAACAATTTCCGCCTTCCCTTCCCTTCTATGTTATCCAGAGAAGTCCCTACAAGTGACAGCCTGCATGAGGAGTATTTATAGCAGCCCAGTCCTTCCTCCGAGGCCCCTGCCCGTCCCTCCATGGCGGATAGGGATGGGCGCCGGGCCTGGGCCGACCCTGCCAGCAGCCGCCTGCTCTCCAGCCCTGGGTTCCTCCCCCAGGCCTCCCTCCTCTCCATCCCCTCCCGAGGGCTCCCCGTCCGGTCTGGCGAAGGCTCTCTCCCTTCACCCTGCCCCTCATCCCTGCCCCTCCATGGGCACCCCCGCCCAAGACGTCTCTGCACCCCCAGAGCACAGCACACACACTGACCCCACCCCTGCCTCCCTCCCTTTCCCTTCTCTTTGTGGCATGGAGGTCAGCTGGGGACATGGGGGGTGGGGAGCCACCCCATGGGCCCCGCGATCGAGGACCAGGGGTATGCGGGGGGCACGGAGGTGGCCGGCCCTCCCTCAAGGGCACGCTCCACTCCACCCTGATGGGCAGAGGTCAGAGGCCGGGTGTGAGGACAGCCCAGCCAGCACGCTCCTTCCTCCTCTGGGAAGCTGCAGGCTGAGCTTTCTGCATTTCCTGGTAGAAATTGTACAAATAAGCTGGTCTGCAAAGGTCTCGTGATGCTGGCAGATGACAATGGGACGGCTCTGACCATCCCTGACCCCTCAGGCTCATGGCTGCGGCCCCGCTGGCCGAGCGAGCTGCCACAGAGCACGCCGTTCAGACCTGCCTTCGGGAGAGCCAGCTGGGGCACCGGTCCGGCCTGGAGGATGCCTGAGCCGGGGGAGCTCTGTCCAAAGGAAGCCTCCTCTGAAGGGCAGCTCGCTGGTCGGGCTCGGGGCCTTTAGAACTGTGCCGACGTCAGAGTCCGCAATGAGTCTGCTGAAAGCGATGGTCTGTATAAGAGGCTCGTCCAGCCTCCGGCCGTTTGGTCTATCAGCGGCCACAGATAACTGACTTCTGCCCCTCAGATGGCACAGGGTCAGTCCTGGCCTTCGCTGGCTGCTCTCTCGGAGAAGCTCAGAGCCACACATGGCTCTCCTCCCTAGCTGGGCCCCAGGAAGAGCTGCAGGGCCCTGGTGTTGGTGCTTGACTGGGCGTCCCAGGCCTGGTCCTCAGTGGGACAGCAGCAGGTGTCCCCACAGAGGGGCTCTTCCCTACCCCCAGGACACCTTGTGAAGCGTGAAGTAGATTTGTTTATGAGAGAGGAGGAGCCGCAAGACTCAAGCTGGGGAGACCTGATGGGCCAGCCCTGGGGCGGGGCGGGGGGGCACTGCTGACCAGGGCCCAGGGCAGAGATGGCCTGGAGGCCTCTGAGACAAAAGCAGCTACAAGGATGAGGCTGGCCTGTCCCTGGGACCGTGTGAGTGAATCCACTGAGTGTCCAGGAAAATAGCCAGCCGGCCACAGCTGACCACGGCCTCCGAAGGAACTGGACAAGTCCTCGCGGCCTGCAGCAGGGTGCAGTGCGCACTCCAGCCACCAGAGGGCGCCCGAGGGCCGTGAGGAGGAGCTAGCACCAAAGACAGGGACACAGGCCCCGCCCGCAGGCTGGCGGGGAGAGGATGCTCACCAAGGTCTCTTCCGCCCTCCCAAGGCCAAGGCCGCACTGCTGCGGAGGAAGCCTGGGGGCTGTGGAACCCCTAGGAGGACCGAGGACTGGGTGGGAGGTGTGGTCAGGAGGTGGGAGAGGCAGGAATGCAGGACCTTTGCCTAATAGAAAGAAGGTGGTGTCTCTCCTACACCCTGGGGCGGCAGGTGCATGGGCATTGTCAGGGAGGTCCCTGGCCCTCTCTGTCTCCATCAGCCACCCACAGACGTAGGCCTGCAGGTCGCCAGCCCCAGCCAGCTCTCTGGACTGCCCTCTCTCCACAGGCGAGCCAGCCCCTCATCCCCCTGAGCAGAAGCTTACAGGGAAGGTCTCCACTGTCAAGACCCGCGACGTTCCACCAGGATGACCCATCATCGAGGAAAGGGGTCTTTGTCGTCTTCTGGGGAAAATACACTGACAGACTGGAACGTATTGTCAGCTCCTGCTTCAGAGAGCCTAAGTTGGCTGACTTACGAAAGCCTGTTCTCCCCTCGCTGAAAGTCACAGAGGCTCCTTCACCAAGCCGGCCCCGAGGCAATCACGGAGGGTCTCAAGCTGTGCATAGGGAAACCCTGTGGCCTTTGCTTAGGAAGGAACCGGGAGACAGTGGTTCCCAGCCCCTCCCTGCAGCTCCTCCTTCCTGCGATGCCAGCTTTACAAACATTGTGCTTCTAAATTTTTGGTTTGTGGCTTCTTGTTCACACGACACCATCTCTCAAGCTGTATTTCCGTTCAAATGTACTCATGCAGTTATTTATTGAGCACCCAGTACGTGCCAGGGAGTGTTTGAAGTGGGGACCAAGCGGTAGGTGCTTCCTTGGCAGGCGGGGGCGGGTCTCACCCAGGGAGCAGGGGCCAGGCCTTCCTGCCCGGGGCACTCGAGCAGAGAAATGAAGAGGGCCAGGGGGATCTGAAACACACTTCCTGTTCCAGGCCCTGGGGTGGGAATGTGGCTTAGAGGAAGAACCTGAGGCCCCAGCGGCTGGAACAGAGGCTCTGAAGTCACCGCAGCACTTGAGACTTTTTTCTGAGAGGCAGGGAGCCAGCCCGACAGGAGCACACTGAGGCCCCACTTTGAGACAGGGAGCTGGGCCCAGAGAAGACAGGCAGGGAGTTCAAGGTCACACAGTCGGCACAACATCGCGGGCCCCTCAGGCTGCTCTCCCTGCACACTGCGTGGCCAGGTGGGCCTCCTCCCGGCTAGAGCCAGGAGCAGCAGAGGCCCTGCGGGGCCCTGTTCATGGCCTACGTGGCTGAGTCCAGGGTCCCTGCCCAATCAGGAGACACAGGCAAGGGGAGCAGAAACTTAGGGGCCAAAGGGAGCCATTCCGGGCCCTCGTAGACCAACCCGGCTCACGTAAGGACCTAGAAGCAGGCAGCCTGTGGAGGGACGGTGGGTGCTGGCACCGGGCAGAGTTGCAGGTGGGGTCTACGCCCTTTGCGGGATGGGGGCACCAGATCCTGGGAAGAGTCCACGTGGGGGGACACTTAGCCGTGGCTGCACTTACCTCCCCACCTGTTGGGCCGGCTCAGGACGGGGGCTGAGAGGCAAAGCAGGCTAGGAAAAGCAAAGCGCATTCTGTGCTGGGAGACAGGAAGTCAGCGGTCAGACGGCGACGTCCCGAGAACTCGGGGAGCCCAGAGCTCCTCAGCTGAGAACGCAGAGAGAGGGTGGCAACACGGAGGGTGACCCCAGAGACCAGGGGTGTGCTGGGAGCAACCAGAATGCGGGGACCCTACATGCCCCCACCACGGGGCCTCGCTCTGAGAGTGGGGATGGAGCCACGGCCTCCCCGCAGCCCAGCCTCGCCCGCAGTGTGCACGAGGCCCGGCCAGAGCCCACACGACTGCACCGGGAAAGCAGATAAGGTGTCGGATCCCTCCCAGCGAGAACCCTGAGGTCCCGCGGGATGGCAGGCGCCAACCGCCTTCCGGACGTCCTGG
>NW_011889037.1:1011069-1012233 GCF_000151845.1 Pteropus vampyrus | reverse complement strand
ACGCCCGCTGGCCTCGAGGGCTGGCACTCTGGGGGAGGTGGCGAGCGAGTGGCAAAACCCAACGGGCAGTGCCAAGATACAACGTGCGCCCTCATGGAGTCTGGGGTTCATCCCGCCCCTCCAGACAGGTGGGCAGGGGCCCCAGAGGACCCTCCACACATGCAACGGGACGAGCCCAAAGCTTAGGGCAGATGCGGGAAATGCCGCATGGAAAGGGGATGATGCAGCCCTGCCCGGGCACCCTTCCTGCCCCACGGGCCACGTCCATGTCCCTGGGGACAGCAGCGCCATCGCCCCCGGAGCTGTGGAACGCCCTCAGATGTCACCACACCTCGGCTGGGGCCATCTCATGACACATGGGGACCTCTGCCCCGAAGCTCTGCCGGCTGACCTTTCCCACGTTCCTGTCGTCTGCAGGCCTGGACCATAAGAGGGGCCGGTCCAGACGCCAGCTCTGAAGACACTCACGCTCACGCACAAGGGCACGCTTATGACGCCGCTCACGTGGAAACTAAGGCCCTCCTGGACACGGCCCTGTCACAAGCCTGGTCCCGGCACGGGGTCCCACTTCCCACCGGCCTGCATCCCGACCACCACGCCGACCACCACGCCATGCTGCCCCAGCCCCCTCCTGCTCCCCAGCCTCCCCCTCCTCTGTGTATGGTTAAGAATCTCTTTCCCCTGGAGCCCTCTGTCACTGTTATGCAAACAACACCCAAAAAGACCAAATGAAAAGGTCAAGTGTGACAGCCCCCAACAGGAAATGCACTATCAGAGTGTGAGGGATGACTCTCGGGAACAGGCTGGTGGCAGAGGCTCCCAAATCCACCACCCGGCCAGTGGCCAGCGGAGAGGAAGGGCCCGTAGGCAAGCCTGGCCAGAAGCTGGAGCAGCGTGGGGTACAGCAGGTGCTCTGTGAATATCGGCTGAAGGACAAGGCCCTCACGGGGCACCTAGAGACAGACAGACAGACGGACAGAGGGCAGGAGGCACAGTCGCCAGGCCCACGGCTCCGGCTTTGTTCTGACAGGTGCAGCCACATGTGAACTCTCTGCTGTGACTCCCGCTAACCCAGGCTGGCCTCGCTCAGTCTAACAGTGCCACAAGTTCACGCACGATGTCTCAGCCACCCCGCCCCACCCGCGCCCAAACCGCCAGGCCCCC
>NW_011889037.1:1005933-1008288 GCF_000151845.1 Pteropus vampyrus | reverse complement strand
CCAGCCCCTCCGGACACCTCTTCTCTCCTGGGTGTTCCGTCCTCCGGGGGCCTAGAACTGGCCCCCCAGGCCTGGAATGCCCCTCCCTCACCCAGGGCTGCCCCCTGCGATGGCATCAGGCTCCCCACGCATGCCTCCAGCTGTACAGCACCCCAGCTGGTCACATTCCAGATGCTTTCTCCACCCACTGCTACAGGCCTCGGCCCTAGGGTTCCCGGTGCAGAGTACAGGGCCACCCCTCAGACTCGTCCCCACCCAGCAGACTCGCCCTGGGCCTCGCTGAGCCTGTCTCCCAGCCCCCGAGTGGGGGGGTAGCAGGTCCTTATCGGGTGGGTCTTCAGCACTGAATAACACACAGAACGTTTGAGCCTCCCCGGGGCCAAAGCCGCCCGAGGCAGGGGCTCAGCTACATACGCCAGCATGCGCCGCAGAAAGCTCTGGAAGCTGCTTTGCGTTCCTTGTCACCATCCCTTACCCCCAGGATCAAGGGCAGCCACTCTGGCCTCCCTTTGCGTGTGCTTCCGAGGACATTAACGAGTCCCCTCTCTCCCCAGCACTAGAGCCACAGGCTTGAGGAGGGGTCTCAGCCAGAGGGAGTCCTGCCCTGAGTGGGGGGAGGTTAGGACGAAGCACAACGACCCTGTGCTCTCACCCTACCGCTCGAAGCTGTGGGTCCCGCCCCGTCGATGCAGTGGGGCACCAGGCTTCCGGGGCGAGCCAGGGCCTGTCCCCCACGAGCTGCATCTCTCCGGAGCACAGGGCCTTTCTCGGCATCGCGAGACCCAGACGGGAGCCGGCCTCTTCCGGAATGAAGGTCTTCCTGCCCGTGTTGCTGGCCGCCCTTCTGGGTGTGGAGCAAGGTGAGGTGCCCTCGGGGCCCCAGACTTTGGGGGGCTGGACTCCCTCTCCCCATTCTCTCCGGAAGGGTGACCAGGGATCCTCGGAGCTCATTTCCGTGTGACCTCTGTGCACCCTAAGAGGCTCCTCTCCCACATCCTAGCCGTCACTCCTCCCACCCGCTCCCAGCGGAGGCCTCGCCCCCGCCCGCGACACCCTGCGTGGCACTGTCACCTGCAGCGTGTCCCCTTTCCGCAGCTCGCTCCCTGGTGTGCTTCGCTTGCACGAATCAGAACAGCAACTTCTACTGCCTGAAGCCCACCGTCTGCTCCGACTCTGACAAATACTGTGTGACCGTCTCTGCCGCCGCTGGCATCGGTGAGCGCCGCCCCCGGCCCCCGCCCCGGCCCCCGCCCCGCCCTCTCTGCCCGCCCACTCACACTCTCATTTTCTGGTGCAGGGAATGTGGTGGACCTTGGCTACAGCCTGAACAAGGGCTGCTCCCCAGTCTGCCCCGCCCCCCCGAATGTCAACCTCGGCGTGGCATCCATGGGCACTCACTGCTGCCAGAGCTTCCTGTGCAACATCAGTGCGGCGGACGGCGGGCTGCGGGCCAGCGCCACCATGCTCGGCCTCGGGCTCCTGCTCAGCCTGCTGACAGCCGTGCTGAGGCTTGGCCCCTGACCACCTGGACCCGGTGCCCAGCCCCGACTACGCAGCTCAGGAAGGAATGCCCAGCCCGACCCAGACCCCTCAACTCCCCACCCGGCCTGATCCCACCCCCTCGGCCCTCAGTCCCCACCATCCAGCCTGCCCCCTGCACCTACATCTGCCCCCAGAGGGGCCAGCTGCCCTCACTTCCAGGGTCAATGATATGACCTTCCTCTTGGAACCTGGGGAGGTATGAGGGTCCTCCTGGAGCCTGTGGGTCTCGGAGTCGGAACTGCATCACAGACACGCACTGGGAGGGATACCTAAGCCCCGGACCTTGTCCCCAGACAGTGGCGTGTAAAATGTGCTTTGTGCCACTGTGTCTTGGAGCGGGATGTGTGCCGTGGCTGTGGACACTCCCGGCTGTGTCAGTGTGTGACTGCTGGCCATGCCTGGTGGAGGGCTGCGGGGAAGCAGCCCTGAGTGCCCCAAGTGCCAACACCAGAGCCAGTCCTGGGCATTTCCGTACCCACATTCCACTGGCTTCGGTGGCAGGTCTTGTGGCTTCCAGGGCTAGGCGGCCGGGCCCAGGGGTTCCCTCTCACCCCGCCCCCCACACTGGAGCCCTCCTGCTTCGGTGCCTCAAATAAACCCAGCTTTTCCCACCTCTTCCTGCTCCGGTGTGGCCGCCTGTGGTGCCTCTGCCTGGAACACGCCTCCCAGCCGTGTCCTAATGTGGGTGCCTAGGGGTCCCCGTCGTACAGCCCCTCACGGAGGCTCGCTTGGGATCAGTAGAGGAGGGGTCCCCCACAGGGCCTGGAAGGGAATCTCCATCCCGTGTCTCCCCCCCAGCCGGCTGGGGGAAAG
>NW_011889037.1:1001800-1004148 GCF_000151845.1 Pteropus vampyrus | reverse complement strand
CCCGCCCGCGACACCCTGCGTGGCACTGTCACCTGCAGCGTGTCCCCTTTCCGCAGCTCGCTCCCTGGTGTGCTTCGCTTGCACGAATCAGAACAGCAACTTCTACTGCCTGAAGCCCACCGTCTGCTCCGACTCTGACAAATACTGTGTGACCGTCTCTGCCGCCGCTGGCATCGGTGAGCGCCGCCCCCGGCCCCCGCCCCGGCCCCCGCCCCGCCCTCTCTGCCCGCCCACTCACACTCTCATTTTCTGGTGCAGGGAATGTGGTGGACCTTGGCTACAGCCTGAACAAGGGCTGCTCCCCAGTCTGCCCCGCCCCCCCGAATGTCAACCTCGGCGTGGCATCCATGGGCACTCACTGCTGCCAGAGCTTCCTGTGCAACATCAGTGCGGCGGACGGCGGGCTGCGGGCCAGCGCCACCATGCTCGGCCTCGGGCTCCTGCTCAGCCTGCTGACAGCCGTGCTGAGGCTTGGCCCCTGACCACCTGGACCCGGTGCCCAGCCCCGACTACGCAGCTCAGGAAGGAATGCCCAGCCCGACCCAGACCCCTCAACTCCCCACCCGGCCTGATCCCACCCCCTCGGCCCTCAGTCCCCACCATCCAGCCTGCCCCCTGCACCTACATCTGCCCCCAGAGGGGCCAGCTGCCCTCACTTCCAGGGTCAATGATATGACCTTCCTCTTGGAACCTGGGGAGGTATGAGGGTCCTCCTGGAGCCTGTGGGTCTCGGAGTCGGAACTGCATCACAGACACGCACTGGGAGGGATACCTAAGCCCCGGACCTTGTCCCCAGACAGTGGCGTGTAAAATGTGCTTTGTGCCACTGTGTCTTGGAGCGGGATGTGTGCCGTGGCTGTGGACACTCCCGGCTGTGTCAGTGTGTGACTGCTGGCCATGCCTGGTGGAGGGCTGCGGGGAAGCAGCCCTGAGTGCCCCAAGTGCCAACACCAGAGCCAGTCCTGGGCATTTCCGTACCCACATTCCACTCGCTTCGGTGGCAGGTCTTGTGGCTTCCAGGGCTAGGCGGCCGGGCCCAGGGGTTCCCTCTCACCCCGCCCCCCACACTGGAGCCCTCCTGCTTCGGTGCCTCAAATAAACCCAGCTTTTCCCACCTCTTCCTGCTCCGGTGTGGCCGCCTGTGGTGCCTCTGCCTGGAACACGCCTCCCAGCCGTGTCCTAATGTGGGTGCCTAGGGGTCCCCGTCGTACAGCCCCTCACGGAGGCTCGCTTGGGATCAGTAGAGGAGGGGTCCCCCACAGGGCCTGGAAGGGAATCTCCATCCCGTGTCTCCCCCCCAGCCGGCTGGGGGAAAGTACATCCTTGGGAGGAGAAAGGTCAGGGAGCGGGGAGGGAGGCCCGCCCGCTTGCGGGAGCAAGGCAGGACCCCACGAGCGGGGAACGGAGTGGGACAGGACACCGGTGCAGGGATCTATCAGCAGGAGCTTGCACACGGGACGGGCCCTGGCACCTGGGGTTTGGGGACCTGAGGACAGCACGCCAGGGCCAAGGCAGACACAGGAACACCTGGCTGGGCAGCAGGAGCTCGGTGGGCATGTGAGCAAGACCTCTGCCCCAAGGGCCTGCGGGCGGAGCACGTGGGGAGCTCCCCCGTGGGAGGCCTGGGACCGAGGTGGGAGGGCTCACTTCCCCCTTGGCAAGTGTCTCGTGGTCTGCTGGGTTCCAGGAAGCGTGGGCCCAGGCCAGCTGGCAGTCAGTCTGCGGGGTCCGCTGTGAAGC
Organism: Pteropus vampyrus; assembly: GCF_000151845.1. Lineage (NCBI taxonomy): Eukaryota > Metazoa > Chordata > Mammalia > Chiroptera > Pteropodidae > Pteropus > Pteropus vampyrus. Next base: position 1,002,408 of record NW_011889037.1, on the reverse strand, counting down.
GTATTCACAGCCAAGGGGGTTCATCGATTGAGCCTGTGGGCGGGAAAAGCAGTGAGTGAATGACAAGCTGGGCTCTCTGTGGGGTCGATCTGTTTATTGCTCAGGGTGGTGGGGCAGGGCCATGTCCAATCAGCTCCCAGAAAACCAGATGTCCAGGACCCGAGGAACACTGTCTAGCGGGGTGGGATGGTGGTCACCCCAAAGGTTCAGGATTCTGGCCCGTCTCCTGGTGTCCCTGGGATTTTGGGGGCGAGTGAGGAGCCTTGCACAGCGGTCACTGTGCAACGCATGAAATGTACAGATGCAGAAGCCTCGTCATCACCGCCAAAGGGTGGGCAGGAGGAGGGGTCTGCCCCGGAAGCCGCCGACCCAAGGGGAAGACACGGGGAAGGACACGGGCCCCGTGGGGGGACCGGAAGCACGTCGGAGCATCCTGGCGGACACCCGTGGGTAGGGAATGGGTCAAACCAGCATTAAAAAGGAAAAGAAAGAAATCAAGGTGCTAGAAATCAGAACGTCCCCCAGTCACACTAGTGACTGTCATCACGGGCGGTGGTAATCTGTGCTCTGAGCCCACGTGAAATGTGTTCACTGCGTCGTCTGCTCGA
>NW_011889037.1:996547-1000610 GCF_000151845.1 Pteropus vampyrus | reverse complement strand
CCGGAAGCACGTCGGAGCATCCTGGCGGACACCCGTGGGTAGGGAATGGGTCAAACCAGCATTAAAAAGGAAAAGAAAGAAATCAAGGTGCTAGAAATCAGAACGTCCCCCAGTCACACTAGTGACTGTCATCACGGGCGGTGGTAATCTGTGCTCTGAGCCCACGTGAAATGTGTTCACTGCGTCGTCTGCTCGAACTGCAGGCGACTCTGCTGAAGGGGCTGAGACCAGTGAGCCCGACGGGCCGGGCAACAGGAACTGGAAAGTCACCATCAGCAACTGAAGTGGACTCTGGGGGCACCGGGAGCCACGCGGCCCGCACAGAGGCAAGATGCGCTCTCTTGTTGCTGATTCGTGCCCGAGCTCCCTCTGCGGGCAGCTACCACCTTCCAGGTGAGGCCGCGGTTACTCTGCAGGTGGGTATGGTTGTCCTCAGCTTACACAGGTGGAAACGGTCTCCGAGGGCCGCAGCCACATGCCCTGCTGCGTCTGTGACCCTGGGACCCAGCGTCCCCTCTGCCCTGGGTTGGAGGGTAAAGACCCACCAGGGCTGGGGGCCGCTGCAGGTGCTCCGGGTGCCCGCTGCCCCTCCCTGGGGAGGTGGGAGGCTGACGCAGGGGCGGCTGGAGGCTGAGGCGGTGGGGGGGCGGGGGGGAGGAGGAGCCCAGGGCCCTGAGTTTCGATTTCCTGCCGTGTGGAGGAGGGGAGAGGAAGGGAAAGGGAGTTGTCTGGTGCTCCGGGTCCGCTTCTCCACCCTGGCCTCTGCTCGGGTCGCCGTGGGGAGCCGGGCGTGATGCCAGCTGGCTGGGCACACTCTGGTCAGGACTTCAGACTCTGCGTTGCAGTCCCCCGGCGCTGCCCCCCTCATTCCCCGTGTCTGCCCGCAGAGGGGGTCCCTAGAGAGTGACCAGGCGTGTGCAGTGGGCTCCCTCTGGTGGGCCGGGGGGCTCACGGCAGACCCGGAGAGCCCCTGCCCCTCCTAGGCGGCTCTGTCTTCCGGAGGCGGGGCCCGTCCTGTCTGGCGTCTTTGGGTGGGTGGAAAATCTCACATCTGGGCAGCAGGCGGAAGGTGCTGGCTGAGGGCTGAGGGTAGAGTGAGCACCACCAGCTCTAGGCGTGGGGGTTCGGGGCGGCCGGGATGGCGGGGGGCGGGGAGGACTCAGAATTAGCCAGTGTGGCCACTGTCCCCTGGGCACCCACCTGTGGCATCGGGCGGCCAGGACCCTTGCCGGGGCGGGTGGGGGGCTCACAGCAGGGCCCAGGGGTCCTGAGCCTGTTCACAGCCGCCGTTCAGCTTTCCTGCCTCCCAGGCGTCGGTCTGTCCTGCCTTTGCACAAGGAGGGTCTCCCGGAACCTTCCTTGACGTCGGGCAGGAAAAGCCCGCCCCTTTGGCAGAGCCGGCCCCCTTCCCCAGGCCTGTGAGGGCACTCGAGCTGGGGGGCGCTCTCACCCAGGGCCACGCCCCTCCCCCACCAGCCCCCGGCTCCTCTGCTACCCACCCCCAGCCGCAGGACGCCTCCTCCAGGAAGCCTGTAAGCCAGTGGGGACACGGAGGCAGCCAGAGAAAAGCAGGCATCTGTCCCGAGGCCAGGGATCAGCCAGAGGGGTCCCTGAGCGCCAGGCCCAGTTTTCACCAGGCAGCGGGGCTCAAGGCAGAAGCCCTGGGACGCTGCCCGTGGGAGGGCCCCATCCACAGTCACTCCGGGTCCCACATTGGCAGTCCCGGTGACCACGGGAGGGACAGCGTGGAGCATAGGCCAGGGTCCAGGGCTCCGGGCCTGAGCTGGGAGGCAGGGGGAGGGGGCCGGGAAAGGGGTTCAGCCTGGAAGGGTGCGTTCCAGTCACCTCGCCTGCACAGCATCTGGGGTGGTCTGGCTCAGGGCCACTCTGGGCCACTCTGGGCCCCTCGTTAGAGCCTCTGGCTGGGTCTGCCCGGAGGTGAGGGCATCCTGAGGTCTCCCCCGAACTCTCACACACCCCCATCTCGCCGGGCTCCCTGTGCCACCGGCACTTGGCCCAAGACCTTCCTGGCCTGGGGTCTGGGCCACTGAGGGTGGGGGGTGCCCAGAGGCTCTGGGCCTGGGGAGACGGGGGTTCAGTCTCCCCCGCAAGGGACTCTCTATGCTTCCCTGGAGGCCGGGCAGAAGCAGGGGGCTGGGGGCCTGACTCTCTCCCTGTTCACATACAGCCTGTTGACCTAAAAAATAATAAAAACAGCGAGTGATTTTTCCAGCGAAACGGGTTTATTGAGGAACAGCGATTGGGGTTATGCGAGCTATGGCAGAAGCTCAGGCAAGTCCAGACAGCAGGGGGGGCGGTGCTGCCTCCAGAGCAAAGCGGGCGCGGGGAGGGGCTGTCGCAAACGAAATGTCCGTGGGAGGACGTTCCAGCTGCAGCGGCCCCTGTCCACTGAGCGTAAATGAATCCGGACGCTTTGGCTAAAAAGGAATTAGATAAGGTTTATTCAAGGGTTTTAGGGTTTGCAAACCAGAAACACAGCTCGGCTACACCTGCCGTGTTCCCGGGAAGACTGAGAGCTCTTAGGGTGAAGGCACAGCCTTGTCCTGCGCCTCTAGCTTCTGGCTCGGGGACGCTGTGTGAGAGCGCCCCCTGCAGGCTCCCGGCTCCCCCGAGCGAGGTTTCCTTCAGGGGGTCTCGCCGGCCCTTTTCCCAGAACCACAGAGATTGGACAGGAAGGGACCTCGGCCTGCCTGCCGCGCTGTCTGTCGCAGCCTCCTTCGTGCCTGTGCGGGGGGACCCCGCGCGTCCCGGCACGCCCCTCGTGGCCCTCCATGCGGTCTCCCTCCCCGCCACCGCCCCACCCCTTCGAATGGGTTGAGGAATCCCCGTTTGGGTTCCCCCAGGCCTGCCGAGAGCTGTGGTCCCCGCGGGACCGCAGAGCCACCCAGCAGAAGGGAAGGACGCGGAGAACTGTGGGGTTGAGCCCCCAGCCCCGCCTCCGCCCCTGCCCTCTGAGGACCCTTCAGAACCACCAAGGTCAGGGACAGAGCGAGGACGGGAGGAACGGTTGCTCCCCCTTCCATCCCTTTAGGTTCTTGGCTGAGACTCCCCCACCCCCCCTCCCATGAGAAAGACCAACAGTTGTTAACAGCAGGGATACCTCCCAGGATGCCTCCCGGGCCCCTGGGAGATGCCAGGAGCACTGAGGGACTCCCCACAGGGCCCAAGCCACCACCCCCAACACCGTCTGCAGCTACAGACAAATGGGGGGACGGGGAGGAGGGAGTCAGATATGTGAGGTTTTCGGGAAAAGCACCAGAAAGGAGGATGTGGTGGTTACACAGCTTTCCGTCCAGGCCTCCAGCTCTGGTGAGGCTTCCTCGAGACTCCGTCCTTCCCTTCCCTGCAGAGGGAGCCCCCTGAGGGATGACAACGCCCTTTACGAAAGGGGGACCTCTGCTCAGAGCTGCTCCTGTCCGTGCCGGTTCTTACAATCACATTAAAACAAGAGGCATTTCTGGGGTAACAAATTCTTCTCCCCTTTACCCCTAGAAAACCCTGGATTCATCAGCTTCATCCCTTTGCCGACACCTCCCCCTTCCCTGGGCCCGCGCCCCTGTGCTGATGTGGGTCCACCGGGGACCCTGCACCCCAATATGTTCATTGGCCAAGTTACCTTCTTTTTTAAAGGAAAGAAGAAACTCGCTGTGTTAAGGGTGGAAAATTTTCAAGTGAGCCAACCAGTTAACTCAGCTACAGGGAAGAAATATCTTTAGATACCAGAAGTTGTCCTCCTTGCTCGTGTGTGGTTTAGCAGGTGTATTGTATAAGATATGAAGATGGCCAATGTCTGCTTCTGTGATCCATTTACTTGTTAATTAAGGGTGTTGTTCCGGGCAAAGATATGCTAACAGCCAACTTCCGCTTCTGTGATCTGCTGGCTTGTTCAGGAGACACCAGGATCCGGCCTTAAGCGTTATCAGCTGCCTGTTCTGGAAGCTCGGGGCCGATCTCCTCCAGCCCTGCGTGGCAGAGAGTCAGTCGCCGGCCGGCTAATAAAGGCTCATAATTAATCTCAATTGGCTCCGCGGGTCTCAGAATC
>NW_011889037.1:985550-995151 GCF_000151845.1 Pteropus vampyrus | reverse complement strand
TCTGTAGAGTCGTGTCATTGCTACACAGCTACAGAGATAAGGAAGAACATTCGTTGGTTGGCAAGCGCTGAATCAATAGATGTGAGCTGGAGAGCCCTTGAGGTGGGGGAGAGGGCGGTCAGGAGCCAACTCATTCGAGCCGGAAGTGGCCAGGCAGGGTTAGGCTGCCACCCTGCATCAGAGTGAAGCCCCTCCATGTCACAGAAACGTCATCAGGCCACTGGACAGACACGACACACTGGAGCGATGCAGACTGAGCTACCCCACGCACAGCCGGCCTGCTGGCACGGGCCGTCGGTTCCAAATGCCCTGCGTCTGCTCTGGCGTGACCGGCAGGGCAGTCAGGTCTCTGCAGGCCTGCGCCCTGCCCAGAGCTGCCATGTCACTCCTGGTGATGCGGGACAGGGCGAATGAACTCCTCTCTCACAGCGCCCGAAATTGTCCCTTTGTCGGGTTCCTCCTGAGCCCCCTTGGCAGCTGCACCCGGGGTCGGATGGTGAAGTGCAGAGGGTGGGCGTCTCTGGGCAGGAGGCACAAGACACCGTTTCAGGGGAGCAGGGGGGGCACAGAAGAGGGGTGGAGACTGGTACCTGGGGGGGCAGGGTGTTGGTGACAACAGACACAGGACTATGGTCATTGGAGGACCCCAAGGGAGAGCCCCCCAGCTGAGCCTGCTCCTGCCCCACTGCCCAGCGGATTTGGGGTGTCCCGCACGGGCCCCTGGGACATGCTGTCGAGCAGACCCGGATTTCATCTGCTCACGAGCACAAACCGGGAACGGGAGTTGACAGTGGAGAAAAGATTCATTTTTTTTTTAGAATCGGCACCATTCCAAAGAACAGGTGAGCTTGCGATGCGCAGGCGCTGGCCTGCCTGCCCTCTGGATGGCCTGCAGACGGGAGGCTCCGTGGGGCCGGCTCCCGCGCACCGTACTAGGGCTTCGGGCCTGGGTCTTGTTGGTCGGTCGAGAGTGAGGTAGAAGCGGTGAATCGTGACCTCAGGTCTGCGTTGGTTTCGCCTGCAGACGTGGGAGGCCGTGGCCAGGGGGTCGGTCCGCTTCAGGGCGCATGAGCTGAAGCACGCTGGAGGCGCGATGCTATCTCCAGCTCCGGTGAGTCAGGGGCTTGGTCAGGGCATGGCCGCCTCAGGGAGCTGAAGAACAGGAAGGGAAAGGCCGAGGCCGAGGCGGGCGTTAACAGCACCGCGGGCTGGGGCTGCTCACGAAACCACAATCACGCGTGGGATCAGGCAGTCCCTGTGCCTCTACCTCGAGCAGCTCCCCCAGTGCCCCCCTCACCGGCTCGTCCGCCTGGGGCTCGTCCGCCTGGGGCGGTAGGTAGCAGGTGTCCTTGCACCTGGCCTGCGGTGTCCCCACCCGCCCCTCTCCTGGGGCCGAGGGTGAACTGACCACACCCCCCGCGGTCCTCTGGAGAGAGGTCCCAAGCGGGACCCTGCAGAGAGAAAGGGACCCCAACGCCCCAGCTGGCTTGGGTTCCGGGGATCCGGGCCCAAAGGAGCTGCCCAAGGCGTGGCCCTCTGGGGTCCTGGAAGCAGAGTAGTCAGCAGGGCCCAGAAAAGTCAGGGCCACCAGACCCCAGGCTGGCCTCCCTCCCCGAGAGGAGACGAGCCCTTTCCGGCTGGGCTTGGATCATTTTTTGTTCTTTTGATGCAGGACATCCATCCACGTCGTCGTGTGTCCCTGAGTGTGGGGGACCAAGCCCCGCACCCAGAGAATGGGAGGGTCCTATGGGAGAGTGTGGAAAGAATTCAACCCACACACCGAAGTTAGAGTCCAAAGGAGAGTTTATTGGAGAAGGGGTCACACTCCACAGAGCGTGGTCTCCTCTCGGAGGCAGAGGGACAGGGGCAGTGGGAGAGAGACAAGGTAAAGGTGTGCTGGCTGGAAAATCACTGCTTGGCTATCGCCCATGGGAACATAGGTCATCACCCGTGGGAACACCACATTCTAACAATAAGCTTTCTGCTTCTGTACCCGCCGCTTGCACACCCGACCTGTGGGTTGACAGTTAGTAAATAGAAGAAAAATAGACTTTTGTGTTCAGACAGGATGAGGAATGGGGTTTAGGGCTTAAAAACCCTGTACCCCTATATTTTGGGGCTGCTTAATTTCGGGCCTGCGTACCCCTGGCAGACCCAGCTGTCTGAATAAAGAGTGTGTTTCCTATAACTCACTGGTTTCTGGTGGTCCGTGTGTCTATCGGGGGCTGGCGGCTACAACAAAGGCACTGAGAGGGACCCCGAGTGCTCGGGGACCCCAGTTTACACATCGTCCTTTCGTTCCTGCGAGTTACAGTTTACAGACTCTGTTTCCCCGTTTCCTTCGCTGTGGACACGCGGTGAGGAAGGGGGCGAGGATGTGGGTGGAAAGGTAAGAATGTGGAGCGAGAGAGGCCTGTTGGCCGTGCCCAGCCTTCGACGCGTGTGTCCCGTGGTTTCGGCCGCAGGGAATGACTCTTGGTCCCTGTTTCCCCGTCAGGGTGTGGGGAACGGGCTGTTGGTGACCCCAGCAGAAGCCTCCCTTCGTCCTGCGGGCGCCCGCCCGGCGGGGCTGCGGGGCTGCGGGGCTGACCCGCCCGGGCCGTCTCTACGTGAGGCTTGATGAGCATTTTAATTTTCTTGCCTCCTCCCTACACTACTTCGGGTTGTTTTTTGAATTATTTCAATTGCCGCAGCTTCAGACGTATGCCCCCCTTGAACGTTTTAAGTTAGTCTTTGTTTCTAAGCTGGTCGTTCCGTTTTCCTTCCATTTCTTTCGTTAATTTGCTCAGTTCTCATTTCCTTTCGTGGTTTGTTTTGGTTTTTGCCTGTTTTTGTTTTGAGGTTCTGAGTTTCTGATGCGAGGGTTTCTTTTTACGCCTTCGAATGTTTTAATTCGGGTATTAGAGAAGTGTCCTGCTTTGTAGCCGGTGTTCTGGGACACCTTCATCAACGGAAGGGTGTCGTTCGCATCTTTGTTTCTCTGCCGTGCGGCCTTGTCCCTGCCCCTGCCCCTGCCCCTGCCCCTACCTCTGCCTCTGCCCCAGGTGGACGTGCTGTGAGTGCGACAGCTGCGCATGTGCGGGCCTCGCGGGACCCGGGCGCCCAGGTCGCCCTCTTCTGGCTGCACAGCGAACTGCAGCGTCAGGAGCGTGGCGCCCCTGCCGCCCCGGTCTGGGGGCGCTGGGAGGGCGCGGTGGGTGTCCCCCAACAACACCACGATTCTTTTGTTCCGAAGCCCGTAATTGCCCCTTCGCCCTTTATTCTTTCCTTTTGCCCCCAAGCCTCAAAGGGTGTCACCCCTCCCACTGGTCAACTCCCCAAGAAGGGATGCATTTCCGACTGCCCCGCTGTGTCCCCCCACACTCTCAAGGGTCGCCAGCAGCCAGTCCTCTGACGCGGGTGCCGGGCCGGTCTTCTCTTTCTGATGGTGGCTTTTGTCCGCGTCCGCCACGCTCCTCACTTTCCTGGCCTCTCCAGTGACACCCACTGTCTGCAGAGCGGCGGCCCACGTCCCAAGACAGCTCTGCCAGAGGTTCACGTTTTGTTTTTCTACGTACAGATAACTGACGTGTGGTATCGCCGAGCCGAGGCCACGGGAAGGCGGCGGGGGGCAAGGGCCTCAGCGATCTGCGGTCCTTTCATTACTAGAAAGAGTAAATCGATTTGGATACAGGCGGCCGAAATTACCTTAGGGCAGCCCAGAACTCGGCGGAGTGTTTGAAGCCTTTAAGGCTCTAGATTTATTATTGCTGGTGTCTAGAGATACAGTTGGGTTTTCTAGACTGATCTTATAGCCCCTGACCTTCCTACATTCATGCGCTCATTCGCTCTGAATGCCAGTCATGATGTCCAAGAGACAAGAGGCTGATTTCTCATTTGAGCGGCGAGCTCCTTTTCAGGGACAGAGTGAACGGAAGGGGGGTAACAGGGGATGCGCTCAACGGTTACAGCCTGTTTCATAGGTGCACCTCGTCATACTAGCAAACTCCCAGTTTGCTGCGAGACTTATAGACTTATGAACTTATCGAGTGATTTTTCTGCATGCATGGGAATATATAGTATGTTTCCCTTTTTAATAATCACTGGTGATTTTCTGATATTATTTTTTAGGGTATGTTTTCATTGATTTTTATGGGAGATTGCCCTGGAACGTTCATTTCTTATAATACCCTGTCTGTTTGTTTGTGTTTTTTAATCGAGATTATGTTAGCCTCTCAAAATTAATTAGGAAGTGTTCGTTTCTTTCCTTCCCCCGAAGGAAGTTCCAGAAGGTTGATATTACCTTTTCCTCGAACATGCGGGAGAATGAGCCAGTGAGAGCGTCTAAATCTGCAGTTTCTCTTTGTGGGACGTTTCTCGTCGATCAGCTTTTTTGACGTTATTATTTGTACACATAGAATTCATGAGTTTTAAGTGTGCAGTTTCGTGAGTTTTGACAAATACGTGCAGTCCCATAACCGCCACCACGATCATCATATAGAACGCTCCGTCTTCCCCAAAGGGGACCCGGCAGCCTCCCTCTGCCTTCCAGCCTGGGCAGCCACGGATTTGATTTCCGCTACAGGCATTGCACTTTCTAGAATTCCGCAGAAGTGGAATCGTGCAGTAGGTGTGATTTACTTCCCGTCTTCCCTCTATAACTGCGCTGAATGCTTTCGACGTCCATCCACGTCGTCAGGTGTCCCTTTCCGTCGCCGAGGACTATTACATCGTGAGGAAACCCAGATTTAGGAGTAAAGCTGCTATGAAGCCGTGCGTGTGAGTCTGTTTTCCGTTTGGGGCGGACGCCGAGGCCGAGGCGCGGCACGGCCGGCTCACGGGGTAAGAGTGTGTTGACCTTCGGCGGAAGCCGTCAAGCTCTTTAGCCGAGCGGCTGCGCCAGCCGCGCGCACCAGTGACGAGTGGGCTCCAGGCCTTCCTCGCGGGGACTGCGTGCTGTCTGCTCACGGCCATGGCCATCTCGTAGGTGCCCCCTCTCACCTCACGGTGCTTTGAATTTGTGCCTCCTTAACAAGGAAAGATGCCAAACCTCTTCACGTGCTCGTGGCACCTGAATGTGGGGAAGCGTCCGTTCGGATCTATTGCTCATTTACTACAGGGCCGTTTGTTCTCGTTTTATAAAGTCGTATTTACATGTTCCGGACGTGAGTGATTTTTTAATACACACGAATATTTCCTGCTGGCCTGAGAATGCAATTGATTCCCTTAAAGTGTCTTTCGAAGAGCAGAAGTTTTTAATTCTGATGAAGTTTAATTTCTTTGAGAGGTAATGCTTTGTGTCCTAAGAAATCTTCGCCTAGCCCAAAGGCATAAAGATTATCTCCCCCGTTTGTTTCTAGAAGTGTTATAGTGTTAGCTCTTGTGTTTCGGTATCAGCTTCATTTCCTAGGTAAATGAGAGCTAGACTTATATGACGAATACGGTTGGAGATACGGGTTGAAGTTTATTTTTCCCGTGTGGCTGTCTGATCGCTGCAGCGCTGTTTCTTGAAAAGACAATGCGTTTCCCACGAGCTCCCTCGACGACTTTGTAAAACTCAATGGACCATATATATGTGGGTTTAATTCTGAACCCTCTATTTATTTCTGTTCCACTGATCCACGTGTCCATTCTTCTGACCCACATGTCCGTTCTTAGGCCCACACACGAGTTTCAATCACTGCTGACTTGCAGTCGGTCAGCCTGCAGCGCGGATACGCGCTTTGCATTTTCATATAAGCTTTCGAGTGATCGTATGAATCTTCACAAACGCCAGCTGGGGGTGTGACTGAGATTGCGTGGAAATCATGGACCCATGTGGGGAGAATTTAGCCCCCAACGAGAGTGAGTCTTCCCTTCCAGTCTCCAGATATTTGTCTTAATTTCTTTTGCACACACCCTGCCTTGCTCGGCACAGAGCTCAGAAGGACGTGACCCGGGAAACGAAGCCGGCAGAAACGCGGAGGGCCTGGGGCAGAGGCGCGAAGAGCTGCGGGGTGGTCGGAATGACGCCGAAGGCCAGCACGGCCCCTGGGCCGGATGCCGTGCACATTCATAACGGCTTCCGTAGTTTTTCGGGTGGTGAGCACACAATAGAGTATACAGATGTCGCAGTAAACTTACCTGAAACGTACGTAATGTTATTTATCAACCAGTGTCACCCCAATAAAATAAAAATAAAAAGAATGTGGATTTTAGGAAGAAGAAAATGACTCTTGAAGTACCGAAGGAAATTTCGATGGCACGGAAGGAAGACAGGACTGGAGACAGTGACTTGGGAATCCCGTGTGTCATCAGACTTCCTGGAGCCGCCGGGATACAGTTCACGGGAAGAGAACGTGTAGAGAGGCCTGGAGGTGTCGCCTGCAAACTGGCAGAGAAACGCTTTCCAGAATAAAAGGAGAAACTGGGGCACTGGCTTACTCGGGGTAGAGGAGGTGACCGTAGCCACATCTTGCTTTAAAATGTCTGTTTTAAACCCTTCTTGTTGCAAAGTAAAAATAAATAACAAACGAAGGAAGGAAGGAAGGAAGGAAGGAAGGAAGGAAGGAAGGAAGGAAGGAAGGAAGGAAGGAAGGAAGGAAGGAAGGAAGAGGTTGTGTGCCCACCTGACACCCCGCCGAGGTCACCTGGGCACAGGGAGCTGCCCCTTAGGGGACGGCCTTGGGAGACCGGGGTTCTGGGAAGGGGGTCAGAGGAGAAGGCGGCATTTCCTGCCCACACTTGGGTCCGGAGCCGGCCACATCCCCAAATGAGGTCGCGTGGAGTGTGATGCCACCCGCAGAGGGGAGAAGGCCCCACGCAGACTGCTGCCCTGCCCTCAGGACGGGGGCTCCGAGCTCCACGCCGTCTGGTGACAGAGATTCTTTGCTTGACCAAACTCTAGTCAGGCCTCTGGACCTTCTCTGGGCGCATCTGTGAAATCTAATTTGAGCAAGGATCACCCCCCAACCCTAGATATCTGATTGGTTGCCCTGCACCCCCGTGGGTCTGGTCACCCGGCCTGCCTTCAGCAAGAACCGTGGGGGGTGGCTTTAGCCAGACCCCCGCCCTGACGTCTCCTGCTGGCCGTTTTCTGTCCACTTCCCCCACTGCTCCTTGACTGCGAACCCCCACTACCCTGCTGCTCTGGGAGCGACTCCCGCCCACTGCAGAACGACTTGGCAGTGTGCTCTGCTCCCGTGGTCCTCTCACAGTGGGTCTCACTGTCCCCTAGCGAGTGTCACTGATTCTTTTTGACACTGGTTCCCGGGGAGCCCAGGCCAGCGAGAAGGACACGCTGAGGAGCAAGAATAAAGGATGAGGCAGAGGGGCGAGTGTGCGGGGAGCGTGAGGCTGAGGAGATGGGGAGGGCGGACGCCGGTGCCGGTGCCGGTGCGGGTGCCGGGATGGGAAGGGCCGCCCTCCACCTCTGGCAGGGACCCCGGCAAGCGGAGATCGGGGAAGAGAAACACGATGGGCCCCAAGTCCATCTAAACAGCCTGAGAGGGCCGGTTGTCCATCCCAGGGACAGTCAATGGGCACAGAGACCCAGCCCTGGGCAAAGGACGGCCTGGCGGCCGCTGTGGACCTCACTCAGGACCTCACCGAGCACCTCACCGAGGGTGTGGGTCTGCAAAGCTCCTGCCACCTCTCAGTCAGAGCCCCTCCGCCTCCCTGCAGGGCCCCAGGACAGTCCCCGTCCTGGAGGCGGCCCAGCCCTGTGGCGCCGCCACCCAGCTGCGTGCTGCAGGCTGCGTCCCCTGGAGCCTGGTCACAGGCGCGCTGGAGCTCAGAGTTCCCTCTCTCCCAGACCGCTGCGCTCGGGGAGCCGCCCCACGCACCCTGAGAGAAGGAACGGCTCAGACGTGCCTGGGACGCAGCTGGCGCCGGCGCTGAGGCTGGCCCGGGGCGGTGGTCGCGCGGGGAGGCACCCACCTCTGCTCTGGCAGGAGGCGCCTGGAGGTTGAGGCTGCGTTCTCAGGGACCCGGGAGCAGGGGGTGCTGGGGAGGGGCTAACAGGCCCCCACCCCTCCTGGGGCTGACCCTTCAAAGCGTCGGGTTCCCCGCGACAGCGCGGAAGCCGGGTCGGCAGGGCTGGGAGGAGGGTCCCATGAGAACTAGGGTCGGAGGGGCATCGGATGACAAGGGGCCAGGCAGGTGTGGCCGGGGGAGGGGAGACGCTGTCGGGAGAGCTGGGGGCGCTCGGGATGGAGCCTCCATCTCTGCTCCACCCCTCCCCCCTCAGGCCAAACCTCCGGCGTCATGGGGGGCCTGGCTCTGGTCTTGGGGGCCCTGCTGGCATCTGCGGAGCTGGCGGGCAGCGCTAAGCAGCAGCCAGGTGAGGAGCGGGCGGGGCGGCCGCCACCACGGGGGCCGCGGGGTCTCTGCTCCGGCTGGGCAGGGGTCTGTCCCACAGACGTGAACCTGAGCTGCTACCGCTGCTTCAAAGTCACCAGTGAGGAGCTGTGCAGGCCCACCCAGTGCTCCGCCACGGACCGCGTCTGCGTCTCCCACGAGGTGCTCGTCTTTCTGAGTGAGTCCCTGGGGTGTGGGGAGAGGGGCGCAGACTGGCGGGCCGGGCGCTGGCCGCTTGGGCTCTGAGCAGCTCTGAGGGCTGCTGGTGGCGGGGGGAGTGGGGGCGCCCTGAAACCCATTGGTCAGACACCTCACTCTCCCTCCCCTGGACTCGAGGGTTTGTCCCTGGATTCTGAATTCAAGCCACTGGTTTCCCTCTCCTTCTGAAGTACCAGCTCCTAGATGTCATACGCCTGTGGACTGTCAGGCTCTGGAGTAACTGAATTTACTGGGACAGCGTGAGCCGTGGCTGTGGGAGCAGGGTCCCCCAGGCAGGGGGCTATTGTAGACGCAGACAGGAACACGTCCCCAAACCCACTGAAATGTCACTAGCCGGCCTCTAGAAACACTCTGTTACGGAAGAATAGAAATGTCCAGAGAGAGCCGGACGCGGAGAGACGGAGATCGCGGCTTGCTGGTTCTGGCTATGTGGTTCCAGGTCCCTGGGGACTGGCCAGCAGCCAGCAGAGCTGCCCCCTCTCTGTGGCTTCAAGCCCTAGGGGCCTGGCCGGGGCACCGTTCACTTAATCCGTTCCCCGTAATGAACCCCGAGCCTCCTGTTCCCTGATTTGCAATGACGCAAGAAAATGCGTCTCGCTGTTCCTTTGCACCCGACCCTTCTGGTGGGTTAAGTCAAGGTGCGCGCCCACAAAGTGCCTCCTGGTCTCCGCGCCGGGCCTCCCCAGGGACGCCTTTGCCTGCGCACGCCCTGCAGAGGTCCCCCCTCCCTTGCCCGGCGGCGGGGCGCAGCCCCCTCCCCCGGCTTTGTTCTTCTTTTGAAGCTGCTTCTTTCGCCCGTGGCCCCACTGAGCTTTATGGGACAGCTTCTCTGCCTGGAAGGCGGGGGCTGGAGGCCGTGTCATGCTGCCCTGGCGCTGGGAGCGGCAGTCGGGGAGGCAGTGAGGGTCCTCCTCAGGCCCCTGGTCCCCCCCCCCCCACCACCTTTTTCTGGAGCTCTCCACCTGGAGCCCTGGGAAGGGAGAGGCAGCGGCTCAAGGCTGGGCCCCGGGGGCTTCCAGAGGAGGCCTCCCTCCTGTGGCTCTCGTCCAGGTGAGCCCAGACCACT
>NW_011889037.1:982079-984282 GCF_000151845.1 Pteropus vampyrus | reverse complement strand
GGCTCAAGGCTGGGCCCCGGGGGCTTCCAGAGGAGGCCTCCCTCCTGTGGCTCTCGTCCAGGTGAGCCCAGACCACTCTGCGGCCTGAGGCGGCACAGTGCAGTCGTCCTGGAATGCAACGTATCATTCAACGCAACAAAGTACAACACAACACGACGCACCGCAGGCAGACACGACTCGGCGTGATGCGACAGCACAACGCGGACGGCACGCGGGATGGCCTTTTCCGTTTGGGTCATTGGAGCGTTTTGCTTCCACGATGGTTCCTTTGAAGTCTCTGCCACATCCGCACACAAACAGTGGGAAGACCCTGGGCCCAGGGCCGAGAGCTCAGCGGGGTCTCCATAGTCCCTGTCCTCTCTACTCTGCTCCGCGCCGTCTCCCTCGAAGGGCCTGGGCTGGCTGGGGTGGCGCAGGCCACGTGCGGTTTCGGGGAAGAGCCCCCAGCAGGGCCACCCCGACTCGTCTTTGCAGGGGCTTGAGGTGACCTAGGGCAGCCGTGCTCCCGTCCTCTGGTACCCAGGTTGAGTGGGGCCTTCGATGGCCGCGTAGAGCGCCCCCCTTCCTCCCCCCCCCCGCCACGTCCGTGGTGGCCTCCTTCCCGGAGGCCGCGGGCCACCTGCCTCCTCTCTCCTGCAGAATCCGGTGTGCAAATGATGTTCAGCAGACGCTGCGCCCCCCGCTGCCCCAACACCAACATGCAGCACCAGTGGCTGCTGACGAGCAAGGTGCGGAGCAGGATCACCCGCCAGTGCTGTGCCCACAGTCTCTGCAACAGCGCGCCTGCCACGCTGGAGAGTCCCCAGGCCTTGCGAGGGGGGCTCCTCCTCCCGCTGGGCATAGGCTTCCTCTGGGTTCTGCTGTGAGCACCTGCTCCTCGGCCCGGCAGGCCCGCCCGTCCTCCCGCCTCCGGGCCCTTCCTGTGCTCTGAGGTGGTGGGAAGGGCGCCGCCGTCTCCACCCTGGGCCCGGCCCCCTCTCTCATCCCTAGTAGGGGCCCTTTGTCCACACAGCCCAGGGGATGGAGGGTGGAGCCCCAGGTCTGCTCAGAGGATAAACTTGTCCCGGTTTGGGGTGACAGCTCTCGGTATAGGGTTCCCTGCCCCGAATGGACTGCCCAGGGCCCGGCGGGGGCAGGCGGAGCCTGGGCAAAGCCAGAGCGTGGCGCCAGCCCTGACTCTGGCCCCTACTTGGCTAGCCCCTCCCCCAACCCCAGCCACCTCTGTCTACGGAGGCCCAGGCAGAGTCACGCCCTGGGTGCCACCCGTATGTTCAGACCACAACCTTCACTCCTTCCAGGGGCAATAAATTCGTTGCTCGACCACACCCCGCCAGGTCCTTCCGCCGTTTCCACTCGCCGTGCCCAGACCACGGCCGCTGGCCCCGCTCCCAGCCCCCATGGTCGTGGTCGCGTACCGCCCAGGACCTGAGCGGTCAGATCTGGACACCACCATCTGGCGGGGTGGCGGCGGACCTGCATCCTGGGCCCAGCGCTGGGCAGGCAGGAGTCACCGGCTCGGGTCCAGGTCCTCAAAAGGGCCAGTGGCCTCTGCGTGGAGGTGGGGTCTGGGGCACATGACAAGGGTTGGTGAGGCCAACCTAGGGCGATGGGACACGGAGACGCTGGGAGCGGGTGGTGGGGCCGATGAGACCTGCGCTCGCTGGGCAGCTGGGCTGCAGAGAGCGGAGGCTGAGGGAACAGCTGGGGGTGCCCGGGATGGCTCCGCGCCTGGCCTGGGGAGGGCCGCCCAGGTGAGGGGCACAGGTGAGGCCCGGGTTGGGACGGGTGGAAGCAACGACCAGCTCAGGGCGGTCAAGCCGAGCTGGGGCCCCCACAGGACACCCCGGAGGACGGGGAGATAGAGGCGGGCCCAAGAGCAGGGCCGGACGGTGTAACGGGATTGGTGACGGGGCAGCAGTGACCGGGATGGCGTCCGGCGGAGGCGGCCCCAGCGGTCTGCACGGCGGTCACAGAACACGTTTCGCACCTGAACTACTAATGATTGACAGGCAGGGGGATGCTGGCAAAGCAGAGCCCACTTCCTAGTGGTCCTACAGGGATAGCTGCTCAGAGCTGACAGCGATGCCAGTTTGACACGTGTCTCGGCTGTTAGTCCTGCTTGCTGTTACTGGCAGGAGTGTGCGTGGTCACACTGTGTTGGCTCACAAAGCAGCGCTCGTCACTAACTACGAGGCCGGTGTGT
>NW_011889037.1:980226-981621 GCF_000151845.1 Pteropus vampyrus | reverse complement strand
CCC
Organism: Pteropus vampyrus; assembly: GCF_000151845.1. Lineage (NCBI taxonomy): Eukaryota > Metazoa > Chordata > Mammalia > Chiroptera > Pteropodidae > Pteropus > Pteropus vampyrus. The sequence continues at coordinate 981,618 of NW_011889037.1, read as the reverse complement.
GTATGTTCAGACCACAACCTTCACTCCTTCCAGGGGCAATAAATTCGTTGCTCGACCACACCCCGCCAGCTCCTTCCGCCGTTTCCACCCGCCGTGCCCAGACCACGGCCGCTGGCCCCGCTCCCAGCCCCCGTGGTCGCGAACCGCCCAGGACCTGAGCGGTCAGATCTGGACACCACCATCTGGCGGGGCGGCGGCGGACCTGCATCCTGGGCCCCGCGCTGGGCAGGCAGGAGTCACCGGCTTGGGTCCAGGTCCTCAAAAGGGCCAGCGGCCTCTGCGTGGAGGTGGGGTCTGGGGCACATGACAAGGGTTGGTGAGGCCAACCTAGGGCGATGGGACACGGAGACACTGGGAGCGGGTGGTGGGGCCGATGGGACCTGCGCTCGCTGGGCAGCTGGGCTGCGGAGAGCGGAGGCTGAGGGAACAGCTGGGGGTGCCCGGGACGGCTCCGCGCCTGGCCTGGGGAGGGCTGCCCAGGTGAGGGGCACAGGTGAGGCCCGGGTTGGGACGGGTGGAAGCAACGACCAGCTCAGGGCGGTCAAGCCGAGCTGCGGCCCCCACGGGACACCCCGGAGGACGGGGAGATAGAGGCGGGCCCAAGAGCAGGGCCGGGCGGTGTAACGGGATTGGTGACGGGGCAGCAGTGACCGGGATGGCGTCTGAGCGGAGGCGGCCCCAGCGGTCTGCACGGCTGTCACAGAACACGTTTCGCACCTGCACTACTCATGATTGACAGGCAGGGGGATGCTGGCAAAGCAGAGCCCACTTCCTAGTGGTCCTACAGGGATAGCTGCTCAGGGCTGACAGCGATGCCAGTTTGACACGTGTCTCGGCCGTTAGTCCTGCTTGCTGTTACTGGCAGGAGTGTGCGTGGTCACACTGTGTTGGCTCACAAAGCAGCGCTCGTCACTAACTACGAGGCCGGTGTGTGCCGGCCAGGGCCACTGGGGTCAGTCGGAGGCACAGCCTGAACGGAGGGCTCGCCGAGGCGGAGTCAGCGCGTTCGCGTCGACGTCTGTACAGTGGGGCAGGAGCACAGCCCCCAGGTGCAGAAGCCCAGACCCACACACCTGCTCGTCAGGCCCCCACCTGCAGGCCTCCCCCAGGTCTGCACACCTGTGTGACTCCAGGTCCTTTTGCTTGCCGCCCACCTGCACGCCTGCCCCCAATCTCCAACCAGCCTTCATGTCCCCCACGGACCGAGGTGGGCTGGTCGCCCCGCGATGCCCAAGAGCCTTTTTGGTGCAGGACGACCCTGGGCCTTGGCTCTCTCTGTGCCAAGGAGACCACTGCCGTTGCCAGCAGCTCTCCAGACCAGAGCCCCAGGGTTCCCGGCTGGAGCAGGACCCGTCCCCCCTTCACCACGGTTGAGTTTTCTGCTGAATGTAA
>NW_011889037.1:975006-980176 GCF_000151845.1 Pteropus vampyrus | reverse complement strand
CCCAGGTGCAGAAGCCCAGACCCACACACCTGCTCGTCAGGCCCCCACCTGCAGGCCTCCCCCAGGTCTGCACACCTGTGTGACTCCAGGTCCTTATGCTTGCCGCCCCACCTGCACGCCTGCCCCCAATCTCCAACCAGCCTTCATGTCCCCCACGGACCGAGGTGGGCTGGTCGCCCCGCGGTGCCCAAGGGCCTTTTTGGTGCAGGACGACCCTGGGCCTTGGCTCTCTCTGTGCCAAGGAGACCACTGCTGTTGCCAGCAGCTCTCCAGACCAGAGCCCCAGGGTTCCCGGCTGGAGCAGGACCCGTCCCCCCTTCACCACGGTTGAGTTTTCTGCTGAATGTAAACCCCTCCCGGTCCCCCGGGGGTGCCAGGTCCTGTGTCTCCACAAAAGGCATCAGGAAGCTCTGGTGGCCTGAGCTGTGGGCCGGCCAGCAAGGCCAGGGCCGAGGGACAAGGATAACGTGGTGGGAGGACGGTCAGAGGTCCCCCCTCAGGGCTGTGTCTTCCTGGGACGTGTGTGTGTGACCTGGTGGGTGCCTGTGATGGGTCCGGGGCCACCACGTCACGTCTCCCCACAGCCCACCGTGCCGTCCACTCTGCTTCCCCCATGGCGGGGAGCTCCTTTGGAGCTGGGGGCCCTGGCGCCTCCCCCAAACCGGGGACCCAGGCTGCAGGTCCCTTGACGCAAACTGTCGGCAAGAAACCAGAAACTCTACTGGATAAATGGATAAACGAATAAATAAAGAATGAAGGGAGGAAGGACCCAGAAATGTCACGATGCCCCTTGGCCTGTCCTGCCCACCGTTCTGCTCAGCCTTGACCAGGGCCGCTCAGGCCTCCCATTCTGTCCTCAATGTCCAGATTTTTATCATTTCACAATCCGTTGTCCTGTGGGCCATGTTCTCTGACCATATCCATTTAATTAAAAGTCTATAACGAAGGAGATAAACTTTAAAATCCCAAAGATTTGGAAATTAAATTATTACATTTGACTAGTTCATCTGCTGAAGAAGAAATGAGACGAGGGTTTTAAAAAATTCCTTGAATTTTACTGCTGAGTAAAAATCAGTAAGCCCTTTCATTTTAGAACGGAAGTGGCACTTTGAGGAAAATAGATAAACTAAAATCTCACGTTAGGCGAGAAGAGAGGCTGAAAATTAATAAACCGTGGGTTGCGATCCGGAGCCTGGGGAAAGAACGACCGATTAAGCCAAAAGAAACCACAAGTGTGACTTCACGGACCAGGAAACCAAACTAAAATAGAGACCCACGGAGCCAACAGACCAGCAGAAGGGTGACATCTCTGGCAAGAAGGAAAATGAGAAATAAAGAGGAAATAATGCAAAGAAGCGACAGGAACGGAGAAGGGGCCGCGGCACATCAACCACCCCGCAACCGGGCTCCGCCGCGCCGTGGCCGACGTGCCCTGTCTGGGGTGCGACGGTGGTTATCTGGGTCTATGAGTTTGTCCACACTTACTGAAGCGTCCCCCTAAGTGTGCTTGTCATCGTATTTAAACCACACTTTAGTGAAGTTGTTGATTGTTGCATGTTTGTGTACACGTGCGTCTGGGTATGTGTGAGTGTATATGTGTCTGTGTGTCTGTGTGTGTGCATATGTATGTGCGTCTGTGTGTACATGTGTGCATGTGTGTATTATGTCTGTGTCTGTGTGCATGTGTGTAAGTATGTGTGCACATGTGTGTGTGTGTGTGTAAGTGCATGGGCCGTGAGGCACGTCACTGATGATTCTTGGCCGAGGTCATCACGTTTTGACATCAAGCCTCCCATTACCCCAGGTCATAGGCGCTGAGGACCCGCCCCGCTCCGCCCAGGACAGGGGATTCCGCCCAGCAGGGAGTTCTGGACACAGCCCAGGTTTCCCTGCACCACAGCTGTCTCCAGGCCTTTGAGGGCTTGGGGTCCCACCCCGGGGACCCTCCACATGGCGCTCGAGGTCCGCGGGCACGCTGGTGTTTGCTCACACCCCAGGGTGCTCACACTCCAGTCCTCGTCCCCTGGGCCTGCTGTGTTCCATGAGGCAAGCATGGAGGAAGGGCGTCGCCCCCAAGTCCTGGTTCCAGAAGCGTCCCAGGCTTCCCAAAATGTGGAGACTCACCCCCTCTGCCCAGTGCCAGCAGACCACCAGCCCCTCTGTGGTCTCGTTCGGCAGAGGGACAACAATGAGCGCCAGCTCGTCCTGCCGCCTCGCAGGCTGAGGGGAGAACCTGAGGGTCGCCCCTGGCACCGCGGCACTCGCCAACGCTCGGGGAGACTATCGCTGGGCACTGGCCCAGTCTCTGTGGCCGAGTGTCTATCGGGCAGGGCAGGGCCAACAAGTCACATGCTCCGGGTGGCAGATTCCCATGGAACCTGGGTCCCAGAGCCACGGAGGCGCCTACATGGGTGCGAGGTCACACCTCCGGATATGCAGGGCTCCGTCCCCCCGCAGCCTGGCACCCCCAGGTGCACCCGGGCCCCAGGACCATGGGCAGCCCCGAGTTTGGCTCGGTCTGCTTCCCACAGAGGACAGCCCGCTGGTCCTGAGTCATCGTGGTACCGAGTCATCGCCATCCTGGGAGAACTGGGGGAAAAGCTGCAGGAACCACTGTCTGGGGCCTGGGGTCCAGGAGGGAACCGGGCAGAGAAGGGCTGTGTGGGTCGTGACTCCAGCTCAGAGGTGACAAGCGCTGCAGAAAACCAGGGGCGGAAGGCGGGAGGCACCGCAGCCCTCCGCGCCCCGTCAGGGTGTCGCCGACCAGCTTCTGCGCAGACGCACGCGGCGCGTGCATTTGCGCACTTTGGTTTCCCAGAAATAAGGTTTGCGTCTGGCTTCGTGCGGGCGCGTACAGGTGCGTTTACCTGCCGTCTGCCGATGTCAGCGGTGCGCGCTCATCGCCTTTCCTCGCTGCCTTGGTTGCTAGGAAACACTTCCTCGTTCGCACCACGCCCACGAGCGTGCGTGGCTCTCTGCTAGCCACGTCTGCACGTTTCTGTCCCTCTTCTGTGTCACATACCTGAGTCTCAGATCTGGGACCCCTTTGTTCCTGACTGCACCATGAGTTTGCCACCCTGCTTCTCCGCACCACCTCCGCCCGGCCCTGCCTCTGACCTGGGGACAGGTCCGTTCCGTCCCCCCTGGTTCGGACGGGGCAGACCGCCCCTGACCTGCCCCCGCCGCTTGCTGGAACGGTAAAACCCAACTCGATTCCAGATCATGCGAGCGGAGCCAGATTAGACAGCAAACAGCTGGACACTGGAAACAATATTCCACGCCCTCTTGCATCCCTGAGAAACTGACGGAACTCTCTAGAGCCCAGGCCGCCCTGCGTGCGGTGTGCGGTGCTGAAGATGAGTGCGTTGCAGTTAATCCGCTGAGATGACAGAGGACGGCTCCGCCGGTTAAGTTCATGTTCTGTGAGACCAGAGTGGCCCAGCGGCTCCCTCGGGCTCCTCCTGCGTGAAGGTCATTAAACACTCGAGCCCCTGGCGCTCAGCGGTCACAACAGAAACTTGAACAAGACTTTCCAGTACTTTGGTTCTGTTCATAGTGTCCAGATTTTATCATGTCTCAAAAAACATCTTTATCTCGTATCTCAGGACCGTATTCTTTGGCTTAGATGCAATGAAGTTAGAAATCAACAACGAAAAAGATCAATACAATTCTATCACATGTATAAATAAATTTAAAAAAACCCACATTTTAAATGAACACAATCTGTAAAAAGATGGCATGTTAAGTATTTTTTTAAATACCCAGGACAAATGAATGAGGAACATAACACTTCTCGACATGTTCCAGATGCAGTGAAGGGTGGTAGTTTGAGCGAATTTTATATCCTCCTGAACTTACATGGACGAATAAAGACAATGTCCTGTTGAGAGGCCCGTGGTGCGAACGCCTCATTTCTGGCAGTGTAGGTACGATGGCAATGAGTTCTCATGGTGTTATCGTGTCGAAAAATGATTCATTTTCCCTTCCTTCTTGACGACATCTTCCCTGGACATAGAGTTCCGGGCAGACCCTCTTCTTCTTTGGGATCTTGAACACAGCATTCCAGCGTGCTCTGCTCCCGTGTTTCCCTGATGGGGAGTCACCTGTCGTGTGCGCTCTTGGCCCGCTGCGTGGTAAGGCGTGTTTTCCTCTGGCCACTCTCACAGTTTTATCTTTAGTTGTCAACAGTTGGACTGGGCTGCACCTAAATGTAGTTTTCTTCATATTTATACTACTTGGGGTTCGTTGAGCTTCTTATATCTGGAATTGTATGCCTTTGGTCAACTATGGAAATTCTTTGGCCCGTATTTCTCCTCTTCTTCAAGAACTCCTATTGCATGTATGTTAGACCTTTAACTATTGGTCCCTGAAACTCTGCAATTTTTTCTACCCTTTTCTGTGTATTCTTCATATGGGTTCATTTTTATTGATTTATCTTCAAGTTCTATAAAGCCAGCCACACCGCCCTCAATGTTCTATAAAGCCCAACTGGTAAATTTTTAGTTCAAATATTTTAGTTTTTTAGTTCGATCATTTCTCTGGGATTTATCTTATAGTTTCCATTTCTCTGTCGAGATTCTTTACAAGCATATTTTCCTTTACATCCTTAAACATAGTAATAATGGCTGCTTTAAAGTCTTTTTGTGATAATTACAAAATCTGGATGGTCTCGGGGTTAATTTCCATACGTTATATTTTCTCTAGAGTGCGGGTTATATTTTCCTGTTTCTTTGTGTGTCGAATAATTTTAGATCGCTTCCTGTACATGGAAAATGATATTACAGACTCTCTGAATTTCTTACGGCGGGAAAGAAAGAATGAGATGTGGAGCTGGGGATTTGGGAACTGGTGCTCTGTTCTGACCCTTGCTCGTCTGTGACAGAAGCAACCTTGAAGGCACACTTCTCTATGGAGGCAGAGTTTCTTCTGATGTGGGTACATACTCTTACCGCCTCCAGCATACCCACGCGGCCCAGAGGACACGCTGGCATGTGGGCACGCCATATTCCTGTCCCCCTCTGAGCAGACTTGGCAAGGAAAGTTGCAATGAGCAAATGGAACATCGGTTGTTCATTTCAAGTGTGAAGAAATGCGAATGGTTGGCCAAGTCCTTTAAACGGTGTGTCCTTGGACCCAGCAGGGGAGGCGGCAGGCAGGGCGCCCACCTGCC
>NW_011889037.1:969383-974121 GCF_000151845.1 Pteropus vampyrus | reverse complement strand
ACCGAGAGAGAGCGCCTCCTTCCTTACCCCGGAGGGACTCCCTTTCGGATCACGACGGCACCTGCTGCCTCCAGGTCAGTGGTCAGGCCGAGGCTGGGGGAGGGGAGTTGACTGGACACCACGCGGGTCAGTGTGGCCTCCGCTGTGGTCCTCGGGTAACCCCAGAAGCGCAGTGTAAGGGTACCGCAGTGTAAGGGTCCAGCTGGCTGTGCTGAGCGCGCCGTCCGCGCGGGAGGGCAGATGTCGCTGTCCAGCGCTGCGTAAGGACCTCGGGAGGTCTGAACCTGTGAACACCGGTGACACTCCGCTACCTGGGAAACGTTGTCCGCAAACCAGAAGGAATACAGGACCGACTGGACCGCCTCCCGCCACCGCCCCAGTTCCTGGAACATGCGGGACAGACCTAAAGGTCATCTCTGTCGCGAGGGGACGGGAAATGGTGCTGTTGTTTCAAGTGTCACAACGCAAACATTATTTTAATCTCTCTGCCCCAGCGGCATGGTGTGACAAGGGTTTATAAAGTTATTGGTGGGATTAAATGGTAAGACAAGCGGGCCGATGGGGACGGCATCTCGGGAGGCTGGGCTGGGGCCCTGGGCGATGCAATGCCTTTGAAAGCTGGTCGCGCTGGGGAAAAAAAGTGCATTTGGCCTTTGAAAAATTACACACATAATTAAACGCTTCCGGTGGCACATCAAAAGTCCTCAAATAATCACTGAGGCCGAGGACAAAGTGTGACCGAGCTGGAGAGCGGCCGTAGCCTCAACCTTGGCGCGGATCGATTGTTCTGGAATCCACCTCACTGTAAGCCCGACTGGAAGGGACAGGGCGCATGCGTGGAGCGGCAATGCCCGCAGCGGGGTTCCTCTCGCTAAGCATGCCACTTGTCACTACGGGCAACTGTCACGAAACCTGAGGAAGCTGACGATGCGTCCCCCTCCTGGCCAAGGGAGAAATCGTCATTCAGCCGCTGGATGCCCGAACCACAGGGCAGGCAGTGGAGTCCCCGAAAACGAATCCCAAATGTTCCACTGCAGTCCCCGAGCCCAGGTAATGTACGCAGATGTTTCAAAGGACTCTCCTTGGCTGCAAATACAGCCGACTCCCGTTTTTCATGGTGGTTTCCTTCTACAAAGTCACCACCAACGCCGATTTGTGGAACGCTAAGCCACCGTCGCTGGAGGAAACGCGGGGTTAGATTCCTGTGCGCCTGTGGCCATGTTTTCATCAAGCAGGCAAAACATAAGCATTTGCAAATCACACATCTGGTAATAGGCATCCAACGCATGTAAACAGCTCATACACCTCAAGAGCAAAAAAATAATAATAACCCAATTTAAAAACATGGGCAAAATATTCAAATAGCCAATCGGTGCATAAAAAGATTCTCAGCATCACTAATCATCAGGAAAATGCTAACCCAAACCACGATGGGATGTCACCTCACACCTGTCAGAACGGTCGTCATCAGGATGGCGAAATAAGTGTTGGCAAGGCTGTGGGAAAAAGGGAACCATGATGCACCGTTAGTGGGACTGTAAGTTGGTGCAACCACGATGGAAAACAGTATGGAGGTTCCTCAAAAATTAAAAATAGAGACGCCATGTGACCCGGCACTTCCTTCTGGGTGTTTGTGCCAGGAAAACAAAAACACTGTTAAAGAGATCTCTGCACCCCCATGATCACTGCGGCATGCTTTACAATAGCCAACTCACACACACACGCGTGCACGCGCACACACGCGCATGCGCACAATGGAATATTCAGCCATGAAAAAGGATATCCTGCTATTTGCAGGAACAGGGAGGTACCTCGAGGGCATTATGATAAGTGAAATAAGTCAGACAGAGAAAGACAAATACTGTACAATTTCACTTATATCTGGAACCAAAGAAAAAATCATAGAAATGGAGATCAGTTGCCAGAGGCCGGGGGTGGTGCGCGGAAGAATAATGAAGGGGGTCGAAAGGTATAAACTTCCAGTTACAAGATGGACAAGTCCGGAGGTCTGAGGTGGAGCTTGGCGACTAGAGTTCACCGCACTGCATTATATACTGGAAAGTTGCTTAGAGGGTAGATCTTAAATGTTCCCATCACGAGGAAAAACAATTTGTGACTATGTGAGGTGATGGGTGTTGCCTAAACTCATTGTGGCCATCATTTTGCAATATGTACATGCATCAGATCGTTATGTTGCACCCCTTAAACTGGAAACGAAAGTAGCCTGTTCTGTGTTTCTGTTTAAAGACAGAAACGAAAGTAGCCTGTTCTGTGTTTCTGTTTAAAGACATCTTATTTAGTATTTTGGAGATTTGTTAACATTGAGCTCACAGCCAGCAGCACCAACTCATGCCTGAACGCTCATCCGACACGTGTATCTTCATGAGGCATGTCCCAGGCTTCCTACACTTAGGCACACTAGACAGCACTTCGGCATTGTGCCTGGCGGCTATTTTAAATAGCAAAGTCATCAAAAAACAACAACAACAACACAAAAATGTAAAAATCTTGGCATCAAATAGGCCATGAAAAGCATACTTGGCTCCGGTAGAGTGTCTTCTTGGTTAAGCTCAGCTGGAACGTGCATGCTGGGTGACTCTGTGCACGTCCACGAGCAGCCGTGAAAGACGGGGCTGGGGGTTGGTCCCGGAGGGAGGCCGTGGGAGGCGACTGCAGGCAGGCTCGAAATCCCTATGGGATGAGGGGACACAAAAAGAACAGATGGGGTACGTCCAGGAGGTAAGTGTGAGGTGTGAGGAGAGGGAGTCCCAGAGGGGGAGGGGCAGAAGGGCCGGGTGCCTGGCGCCCACACTTAGGTGTGCTCTCCATGGCGAGTTCTTTCTTCCCAACACACCATGTGCCCCTCTCCCTCTCAAGACTGGCTCTGGGCAGAGGGGGGTTGGGGCAGCCGAGACACCTTGGGCTGAAGTATGCGTCGCGCAGCCAGACCTTGGATGAGGCTCTGAGCAGGGCTGGTTCCGGGAGGGCAGGACAAGCAGCTGGTTCTAGAACAGGTGGATCCCCAGGTGTCTCCCTGGATGCTTAGGGTCATAGTGCAGAGTGCACTGAGGCCACACCCCCTCTGCACTGCCCTGAGCCCTCCTGCTCTCACCCACCATTACACACACACGCGCGTGCACACGCACACGCACACACATGCACGCACACAGACAGACACACATGCACGCACGCACATGCACACAGGCACACACACAGACACATGCACGCGCATGCACATACACACGTGCACGCACGTGCACGCACACGCGCACACGCACGCGCACACAGGCACACACACGCACAGACACACTTGCACACACGCACGCACATGCACGCACGCACACACACATGCACACACACGCAGCACCTGGCCAGCCTAGGGGGGCTCCCACACCTCGTTTCAGAGTCCTGTGTACCCCCCATCTCTCTCTCTTCCCATTCGCTCCAGGAGAAGGCTCCAGGTCTGGCCTCTCTGCCACCTCCCCTTGCCCCGGTTCGGTAGGTTGCCGCTTATAGGGACTGTCAGTAGATCAAAGGTGCGAGCGACCTCGCGAGGCTCGGCATGAGCGAAATTGCGAGCAGGCAGGGTTTCCTCAAACCGAAGGAGAAGTTCTGGAACAGTGCGGGGCTGGCCAGGAAGGAGAGGGGGCAGTCAGAGGGACGCCTGCCCGTTCACGCCCAAGGCACGCAGCTCGTTACTAGAAACATACTTAGACTGCGCGGGGAGAAAGCGCGGTTCAAGGGTTTTCTATCCAGCCAAACCGACGAGCTATTTTCCACCTCGACGAATTCAGGGAATTTTGTTCCCAATCGCTGTTCCTGAGGAATCGACCAGAGGAAAAGCAACAGACAATCAGATCGGTGACAGACACGTCGCGGTGAGGACCGGCGAGGGTGATGTAGGCACAGGCGGAATGACAACTGAGCGGGCGTCGGAGGGCGAGCTCGTCTGATACGCAGGGAGCGTGTGCTCAGGCTGCACAGACACAGCGCAGCCACGAGCACGTGGGGCGACTGCGCACCCAAGTTTCGGGTGCGGTCAGGAATTAGGTCGCAGGACGCGTGGCACTGGTAGCCTGTCGGGGTGGAATGAAACGATGAGCGATTATGAGACACCTAAAGTCTAAACGTGTCCAGCCATTTCATCTCGTCCTGTGTCCCCGGATTCTTGGTGTAAACGATGAAATGTGAAAACAACGCGGCCTGATTTAGAAACGGGGTCTTTGCAGGCACAGTCAGGGCCAGGACTGAGAGCACCCTGAATGAGAGTGGGTCCCCCAACTCCGCAAGACGGTCCTCATAACTGACAGGGAGAGGACCCGCAGAGACGCAGGAGGAGGCCACGCGAACACGGCGGAGGTCGGAGCCATGCGGCCGCGGAGCCCCCGGAGCCCCCGGACGCGGGGAGACACGAGGAGGCTCCCTCCCCCAGACTCCTCAGAGGGAGCGAGCCCCGCTGACGCCTCGGTTTCAACTTCCGCCTCCAGGCCCGTGGGAGAATCCATTCCCGTTGCTTCAAGCCCCCTCATTTGTCACAGCCGCCCCAGAAAACTCACACGATAAGCGTCACTATGGCTGGGCCTCAGACATCATGACCTGAGCCCGTCGCAGGAACACTTGTCCCTGCTCCTCCTCGGGGCCCCTTCCCCCCTCTCCACTCCAAAACCCTGTTCTCCTCCCCCCTGGGGGTGCAGAGAGACGAAGAGAGAGCTGATGATAGGTGAAGAGAGAGAGAGAG
>NW_011889037.1:966216-966603 GCF_000151845.1 Pteropus vampyrus | reverse complement strand
TCAGGTACCGAGGGAGGGGAGGTGTTCATCCTCCCACACCCCCACCTCCCATTTTCCATCCATCTTGCCCGGGCCAGCACTCTGCCAGGCTGGGACAGAAGGGGCCAGAGGCTCTGCACCTCCTCTGCGTGCAACCCCACTGGGAGCTGGTTGTGTCCTCACCTCAGAGGTGCAGAAATAAGACTCGGACGGGATTCGGGACTTGGCCAAGATCGCACAGCAGGAAGGAGGTGGAAGAGACACCGGAAGCTCGGCCTTTTCTGCGAATCCAGTGAAGGTTTTGTTATGTCAGTGTCTTGCCTCTTCCAAGGCTACTTGCTAGGCGTCCAGTGGGCATAATAACCACGAACCCGGCTGAGCGAGTGCAGATGAGGAGATGGGCAGTTG
>NW_011889037.1:963329-965016 GCF_000151845.1 Pteropus vampyrus | reverse complement strand
GACTCCTTCCAAACCCTCTCCCCAGGCAGCCCAGGGTGTCTCTTCCGGGTTTGAGGGTGGTCCCTCCCTCCCACTCTGTCTTGAAGTGCTTTGAGGGGCCTCTCCAAAGCTCACTCCCTCTGTCTTGACATTGGTCTTGGATAGGCCTGTGGTGCAGGGGGTCGAGGCTCCAGCAAATGAGGGCTCCATCAGTTGTCTGCTCTGTCGATCCCCCAATCCCTCCCTAGTCATCCTGCTTAAACGGGATCTGGGGGGCAGTACTGCTGGAAAGGATGTCATGAAGGAAATGAAAAACATCAGCTCACCGCACCAAAAAATGACCAATTCGTTTAAAGGAAAGGGAGGAATCCCACTTATGACACCACAAAAACTAGAAATTACCTAGCAACACACACATCGAGGAAGAGACAAGACTCGCATGAAGATGGTGATGGAACTGTACAGAGGAGCATTATTTTGAGGCCAAACGGTGAGATGTGTTGAGTTTCCGAGGGGAAGACATAAAACAGTAAAACTAGCATCCTTCCCAACCTCATACCTAAATGAGCGAAATGCCAGACAAAATTCTGAGCATTATTCCGGAACGGGACAAATGGGTTCTAAAATTCACGTGTAAGAGTAAAGAGTGAGAAGTAGCACAATTTATTCTTACGGAAATAATCTTTTGAAACGAAGAGCAAAGGAGGAGAACTTGCTTTCCCAGTTGTTGAACCTGCAGGTACCAAAACGGCACCGCAGGCACCTTGTGGCAAAGTGCCCGGTGGGACGCCGAGGGGCGGCACGTCAGCAACGGGAAAGCACATGTGAGAATGTATTCTGTTATCAAAACGGCACATCGAGTCAATCAGGGAAAGACTTACGTAATAAATGGCATTGACAAAAATTGGCCTTTTTTTTTTTTTTAGAAGTCCCTGCCTCCTGCCACATCAGAAACAAACTCCAGGAGGACCACGTATCTGAATGTAATTGCCAAGTCTGTAACAATGTTACAAAAAAATATAAAGACTATTTTCACAAGGGCAGAGACGATTCTCCTAAGATCTGAAAACCAGAAACCATAAAAGAACAATTGGATCTGACCTCACGGCACTTGAGAACATGCCTATGTGTACAACGAAGATGCCAAAACAAAACATACACCGTGGAGAAGGCTGAGTCCCTAACACACAAAGTGGTCTACAAATCAATTAGGAAAGACAAACACCACAACAGCAGGATGGGCTGAGGATCAATCGGACAGTTACAGGAGAAACACAGCGACTGACAGACGTCTCACGAGGTCAGGGTCATGAACGAATTTTTACGTGTCCATCCGATAGGATTCTAGTTTTTGCCTCCCAGACCGGCAACCATTCCTTGGATAACATCCACGGCTAGTGGGGGTGCAAGGAACTGGCGGGACCGGACGCCGCCTTTTTCGAGGTGTCTGTTTTGTTTTTCAGCAGATCTCCTCTCGGGATGGACCCGCAGAAATAATCGCGTGAGTCCGTGAGGATATGAGGACGGGCACTGTCACGGTCGGTGTCGCTGACAGCAGACCCCTGTGCACACGGGCGAGGGTGGTCAAATAAATCTCCGTCCGTTCGTTCAGGGGAGCTCAGCGGACACCGGAAACAAAGTCCCTCTAGACGTGTGGACCCAGAGAGACATCCTCGGTGAACTGTCTGGAAAAAGGCCACGTGGGCAC
>NW_011889037.1:962573-963279 GCF_000151845.1 Pteropus vampyrus | reverse complement strand
GCGAACGTCCTAACCGACACTGGCCATTGGAACCTCGCCGTGGTTGAAAGAATGCCGCACTGTGACCCGCTGGGGTCCGAGCCCGTTAGGACATCTAGCGACAGAGCCCACTGTGTTAACCACTAATTAACTGAGGGGAGACGCGGTCATATTGACAGCAAAAAGGCATTTCTTCTAAATTCATTAGCCATCCCTAAAAAAAACATCTAATTGAAATACGAATAGAGCCTAAGCTGAATAAAGACTAATTTTCAAATCTAACACTAAACATCAGCTCAAGGCACAACAGGAAAGACTTTCATGAGCACAGACAGGACCAGCCGCTGTCGTTGTGCATGTCTGCTTCGCAAGTCCCAGCTAACGCGGGAGAAACAAAAGTCAAGTCTGCGATAAAAACGTTGGGAAAGCAGTCAAAACGATCTTCATTGGTAAATTATCCAGTTATGTCTTGACGACCTAAGCGACTCTGCTGGTAATGGAATAAGGAGGCGATGCATCAAAACACAAGTTCTCCCTCGCCCTGCTTGAGGTGCAGTTTGCGGCTGTCCCCAAGTTGCCCAGCACCCTCTGCACACTGTGGATAATCTCTGCATTGTGAACCCCACTTTCCCGGAATTCAGAAACTCCATTCTGCCAGCCTCCCAGCCCCGAGGGTGTGTCAGCATGATTTTGGCTCTGCCACGCAGACACATACAGATGCCCCCGA
>NW_011889037.1:956387-958778 GCF_000151845.1 Pteropus vampyrus | reverse complement strand
GGGGCATGTGCGTCCGTGCGTCACTGTGTGGGACGCGGGCGTGTGTGGCTGTCTGTGGCGTGGCACACCGGTCCATGTGCTAGTGGGATGTAGATGGTTCAGTGTGCACGTGTGTGCACACCAGTGGGAGTGAGCGTGAGTACGTGAGCGGATGTGAGTGTCCCACTCTGCAGGCTTGGGGAGCGTGAGCCACGGTGCGTGCGTGCTGGTCTGTGCGTGCCTGTGGGAGTGAGCGTGTGTGTGAGTGGATGCGTGTACCACTGCAGGCGTGGGGGGTGTGCGCCCGGTGCGTGTGCTAGTGTCTGTGCACGTCTGTGCGCGTCCAGTGTCCGCAGCGTGCACAGGCGATAAGGCCTCACCCACCCTCGGGTTCACCCTGTCGTCTTGTTCACCTGACTCTAACCCTCCCCCAGCCCACTGCCCCCAAACCTCACTCAGCCCCAGGAAGCCCAGCGCAACACCCGCGGCCCCCAGCACCCCTGTGCCCACCTGCCCGACTGCTTCCTCGGCACCTCACTCCCTGCCCTGCCAGGAACCTCCGCCCCACACCCAGGCCAGACCCAGGTCCCCAGACTCAGTAGTGACTTTGTCACTCTGCGGATCCTGCCCTCACAGCCAGGCTGCTGAGCCGGCCCGGCCCAGCCCGGCCTCCCCTCAGAGACCCAGAGGTCCCAGCTGCTCCCCTCACCCCCCGGCCTCCTGCCACCTGACATCTGGCGTCCTGGACACATCCCGCTGGCTGGGACTCAGAGCTGGTAGAGAGACGGGGAGGGGCGAGGGCCACAGATGGTGGAGCCCGGCCAAGGCTGCCCCCAGCCCCAGCCAGGCCAGGCTGAGGAGGGGGCAGCCACAAGCTCCAGGAAAGCAGCTCAGAAGCCCTGCGGGAGGGAGGGGACCTCAGGGCCCAGCCCGGAGGAGGGCAGGCCCCAGGCTGAGCAGGAGGCCCCCGGCCAGGGCCCAGGGGCTGCCCCTGGCCACGGACACCCCGTTGCACAAATCCTGGTCGCAGCAGTCCACGTCCACTTTCAAGATCCCAGAGTTAATGAAACCCATCAGGTAATCTGAGAAAAAGTGTCGCTTAACGAAGTCGCAGGATGAGGCGCACATCCTGTTCACGGAATGGTCCTTCCTGCCTGTGGAAGAGGAGGAGGCCTGGGGTCGGGTCCCGAGCTGGGTCCTGGGCACGTCTCCGATGACATGGCAAGGGCCACGGAGGGACCAGGGCAGGATAGGCGCCTGCTTGCTGTCGCACAGCAGGCCGGAGGGGCTCCGATGACCCCCGAGCTCTCCCCACCTGGCCCTGGGGTCCAACTTACTGCTGCTGGGATCAGTGATCCGCACGCTGGCGCACACCGTGTCCGATGGCTGGCACTGCTTCGGCGTGCAGTGGCTGGAGTTGGTGGTCAGTGTGCAGTCCTGGCACCACAGGCCGTGAGCTGGCGGAGGCCGGAGGAGGAGGGTGACCAGGGGCACTGAGGGCCAGGCCGGCGGCCCCTGCAGCCCGCCCCCTCCAGCTGCAAGTCCTAAGAGAGCCGCGGGACCCTGTGAGGCTGGGCAGCCCCTGGCCATCAGCTACCAGACCAGACGGGCATCTGGACGACAGGTCCTGGGAGAACCTGGGTTCCTTCCCAGCACTTATAGGGAGGGAGCCACCACTGGGACTCTGGATGCCCCTATGTCCCCTCCGTGGCCCCATGTGCAGATGCACACACACAGCCACAGGTCCTCACACCAATGGTGCCCTCCGGCACACCCCCGACTCTTCCCCGCTCCCTGCCCCTCCCCCTCCCGGGGCGCAGTGGATTCTAAGCTTGGAAAGACCAGCCGGACTCGATGGGTGGCCAGGCGGGGCTCCGCGAGGGAGCAAGAAACTCGCCCTGAGCGACAGGCGTCCGCGGAGGACCAGCCGGCTGCAAGGCGGGGAGAGAAAGCTCGAGGGTCCCCCGCCGCCCGGAGGGACCCCCGGACCCCCGAGGCCGGAGCTGGAGCGGCGTGAGGAAAAGCGACTCAGGCCAGGACCCGGCTGGAGTCCCGGGGGCCAGAGCAATGTGGATCTGACGGGCACCAACGGAGGATGACGGCCCCGCCCCGGGCGGGCCGCCCCCAGACTCACCGGGCGCAGAGCACAGCAGAGCGGCCAGCAGCGCCAGGCCGAGGCCCCTCATGGTTGCAGGCGGCATGCTCCGGGCGGGCCTCGGGCAGGCGCTTGGACCGCACGCGGGCGTCTTCTCGGGCGCGGACCTGGCAACGAGCAGCCTCGGTCAGTAGCCCCGGCCCCCGGCCGAGCTCGAAAGATCCTTTCCTTTTCTGGCCCCCAAACGCGACCCCCTCCCCGGAATCCACCCTCGGGTCCCTCTTCCGGCCCCACCCCCTGCCCATCGCCCAGAGCGT
>NW_011889037.1:953233-955237 GCF_000151845.1 Pteropus vampyrus | reverse complement strand
TCCTTGAACAGCCCGGCCCGCTGTCCAGGGGACTGCCGTCTCCAGCCGCACCCACACCCGCAGGGCAAGTCCCAAATCCCCGGCCGGACATCTAGACCCTCTGCCGCCAGCTTGGACCGGTGTCCCAGCTTCGCCTCTCACCGTCCGGCCCCGCAAAGATTTTAACGCGTTCTGCTTGCACCTCGTTCTCTGTGCCGAGAATCCGTCTCTGCTGGGTGCTGAATCTGCCTCAGCTACCGTGCGAGCAAATATTTGTTCAGCAAATATTTATGGAGTGCCCACTACTGGCCTAGCGCAGCCCTCCGCCCCCGGACAAGAAAGGAGGGTCTCTGCTCCCCTGAGTCTTCCGTTAGACGAATGTTTACCACTAATATGTCCTTGCGCGATGTGCCAATCACAGCATCCATCCAGCACGTTCTGTCTAAACCCTCGATGTGTGTCAATAATATCTCATAACAGACTCACAGCCTCAGGTACTACGATCCTCTCCATCTTACAGATGAGGGAACCACAGCAGCGAGAGGGCGAGCTCTCTGCCCAAGGTCACATAGTGACACAGGTGTGTGACCGTGAGCGGGTGGCACAGCCACTGTTGGAACCCAGGCGTTTGGCTCCAGAGCCCGTACACCTCGGCGCTCTCCTGCTGCTCTGGAGGCGTGAAAGTGAAGGAGGAGATGGACAAGCGACCCCGCCCGGGGACCGGGGTTCCCACAGGTCACGCGGAACTCGAACGTGCGCGCCAAGTCAAAAATCAGCAAACCCAAAGAAAGTGAGCCTTCCGTGAGACGCAGCAGAAACAGTGACGGGCGACAGATTTAAATCCTCACAAACTTTCTAAATCGAAGGTATCAGAAATAGAATAGAAAATCCATGTTTTACAGGTTTGCGATATATTAAAGAAAGGAATGCTATCCAAACTGACTGACCGTGCCGAGCCGGAAAAAAAATGAAACCTCTAGGAATGAAAAACTCTTCACTGAAATTAAAAGGTCAGCAGAAGCCTTGAAAGAATTATGCTAAGAGAAAGTAAAAGTCGTTACGAAGCTTATATCGTATGGTTTCCTTGATATAAAATGTCCAGAATAGAAAAATCCAAGAGACAGAAGACATATTAGTGGTTGCCTGGGGAACCGGATGAGAGAAGGAAGGAATTGGTAGTTTCTGCTCATGGTCATGAGGTTTCTTTTCAAGTGGTGAAAATGTTCTAAAAACAGAGAGTGATTATGGTCGCACGCATCTGCGAGTATGCGCAACATCGCTGAGCTGTTAGAAGGGGGAATTTTATAGTGTGTGAATTGTATTTCTAATAACGGCTCTCAAACGGCATCAGCAAATGCGTTAGCGAATTAGACACTGCCGAAGAGAAAATTCGTGAGCCGGACTGTAAATCTAAAGACGCTGTCGAGAACGTGGCACGAGGGATAAGAAGATGGAAAATAGGAAAGAGAAGGTAAGACACACAAAAGATGGTGTGCCGAGAGCTAACGTAGGCCTGGCCGAAGTCCCGAAGGGAAAGAGAATCAGTATTTGAAGAGACTCTCTCTGCGGGTATTTCAGAACTGGTGAAAGATATTTGCAGAGAACCACGATGCATACTAAATAGAATAAACAAAAAGAAAATCCACGACTAGGAACAATGGAGTGGAACTGCAGACCATCAAAGACGAAAGATCTTTGTCAAGACAGTCAAGAAGGAAGGAGGACCGACTTTAAAGGAATAGCAGCTACACCGACATCAGAATTTCGTCGGCAGCAGTGAGAGCCGAAAGACAATGAAATGGTATCTTTAAGGGGCTTGGAGGGAAATCACTTGGATTAACACTTACATGAGTGGACACTGAGTGAAGCAGATTGCCCTCCACGGTGTTGGTGGGCCTCACCCAATCAGTGGAAGGCCTGACTAGAACGGAAGACTGACCTCCCCTGAACAAGAGGGAATTCTGCTAGCAGGTGGTCTTTGAACTTGAACGGAAACATTGGCTCTTCCTAACTCACCTGCTGGCC
>NW_011889037.1:948215-952208 GCF_000151845.1 Pteropus vampyrus | reverse complement strand
CACTGTTCTCAGGGACCAGGACGATCGGCAAGCTGACCCACAGCAGGGCCCTCTTCCAGGTGGTCAGAACCAAGGACAGTGTCAGAGGTTGCTGCTCTCCAGCCTTTGGGGGCCACGTATCCTGTGCCCAGAAGCAGAAGGGACAGGCCTCTGGGTCAGACCCTGGGGGGGAGAAGGGCAAGGTCGGGGTCATGTGGAGACGTGCAGCAGAGCCTCCTACCGCGTGTGCTGGCTGACGCCATCGAGACCCCTCCACATCATCGAGACTGACGCGGCTGCCGGCCGTGTTCTAAACGAGGGCTGTTCCCCAAAACAGCTCCTGGCCTCACCCAGAGGGCCAGCCAAGGGTCAGCGGGGACACTGCGTCATCCACATAGCGAGCACTTCCTCCCTAAACTCCAAAGTGGAGAACGTCCCCGTCCCCGGGGTCCCCAGAACGGGGGCGGGGGGGGCAGGATTGTGCTTGGCTCATCTTTAAGAGAGTCACGAGCTGGAGCAGGGGAGATGGTGGTCCCCCAAAGGCCGTCCAAAGCCTAACCCTCAGAACCCGTGAACATGACCTTGTTTGGAAAAACGTCTTTGTGGACAGTGTTAAGTCTAGAGAAGAGGTCGTCCTGGATTTAGGGTGGCCCTGCATCCGATGTCCGGCATCCTTACAAGAGAAAGGAGGGGGAGCTCTGTGCACAGACCCCCAGGGAGCGGCCAAGGCGAGCCTGGAGCCACTAGACACTGGAAGGGCAGGAATGACCCTCCCAAGAGCTTTTGTGTTGTTTTAAGTCATCGAGTTTGTGGTTTGTTGCAGCAGGAGGAACAGGCAGAAGAGAAGGAAAAAGACACAGTTCCAGACAGGCGGGGAGCGGGAATGGGCAGGAGGTTCCCCCAGGGATGCTGGCGCCGTGTGCGCACTGGAGAAGGGTGCGTGAGGCTGGGGAGCGGGACACGCCCAGGGAAGGACGGTCCAGAGAAGACAAGTGAGGAGGAACAGAGTCGGTGTCCGCTGGGAGCAGGGGGACCTTCTCCATAGCAAGGGGCGGACCAGGCAGGGTGGGGCAGGGACAGGCAGGTGGGAGTCAGCACTGGCTGAGGGACGTCTCCCGGCAGGTGGCTCCTATGGTCCAAGCTGACCTCTGAGGACAGAATGAGGGAGGAGAGGGCATGAAGAGGCCGTCGGCCTACAGTGGGAACGAACCGCTACAGGCTGCTGGGGGGGCTGCCGGGCGACCATGACCCTCAGAGGTTTGAGGCCAGTTTGCTGTGGCTGTGATTTTCCACCGTGCGCATCAATGGGGTGCAGAGGAGAGGTGGGGTGGGGCTGGGGTGTGCCGCTCATGGGAGAAGGGGGCCGACGGCATTGACTCGAGGGCTGACGAGGGAAGGAGGCCGGGCGGGGAGCGGGGGGCGGTGAGGGTCGCGAGGCGGGCGTCCCGTGGGGTCCGAGACGGCAGGTGCAGGTGGACGGCGGGGACCTCTGCTCCCTGTCTCCTCTAGGGCTACGTCACCACCTCCTACCTCACGGGGCTCCCCTCGTCCCACCTCCCAGTCTCACCCCTGAGAGCCGAAGTTTGGAGGCAGAGATGCAGGTGGCCAAGAAAGGCCATGCTCTCGTGACCACGGGAGGGGCTGGGGAGGCGAAGCAGAAGAAAAGGACACTGGAGGTGAGGGGGTCAAGGACCCGAGAGCCCACACTGGCAGGGGAGCAGGGTGGAGAAGACCTTGAACCCGCTGGACCCACGTCCTTAGCTGAGGGGAATGACCAGGATGGCAGGGGAAATGGTGACCAGGAGCAGAGACGGTGGCAGAGGCAGATGGATGAGCATCAGAGACATGGGCGTTTGGGGTTTTTTGGGGGGTGGGTAGGAATTATCTAGAAGATGGCATCTCAGAGCAAGGACAGGCACTTACAGGCAGAAAACACATAAAGATTTTAATCAACTTCATCAGCAATTGTGTTACATGTAAAAGGGTGACAAGCTCCGCTGGAAAGACAAAGAAAGACGAGTTTATGCCGGTGACGAGAGACACATGTGCAGCTTAAGTACAGGGAAAGGACATGAAAACACTCAACGCCAGCCGGAAAGCTGCTGCGGCTGCATTCACAGCAAGGAGCCCTGGGAGCAGAAACAATTACTTGAGCTAAAGAGGGTCACTTCACCACATTAAGTTCGAGGCCACAAGAAGACGCTGCCCTTAAGTGCAAATATCAGAAGAGGTGGCTGGAAATTCATCAGCTGTGCGTCCATCTAGAGAAGTCAGAGAGAGCGACGTAAACCGACAGAGAGAAGGGAGGAGATGAAAGGAATCGCAGGAATCAGGGAAACAGAAAACAAAGTTTCGGCGGAGGCGTCATGAGAGCCCGAGGCTGGCTCTTCGCACCGGCGGACGGGCGGGCCCCTGGCTGGAGGAGCTGGAGGTCCAGGGAGCTCGGACTTGGAGCGAGGTCGACGGCTGCTTCGTGCCGGTGTCGGGGCCCTGCTTCCTTTCGTTTCTCTGCTCTGGCTTCAGCCGTCGGGGCTTCATCCCAAACCGAGCTCCTTAGGGGGCTGCCACCTGGCTCCCAGAGGCCAGGAACTCAGGGGGGCACTTCCTTGGAAGCCCCCATGGGAGACGTGGCATCGGGTGCCCATTGGACCTGTAGCTGGGGGGCTGGCGAGGCACCAGTGGTGAACTCACGCCTGAGCTCCCCTCCCCAGAGCCAGGGCCCCCCGGGGGGGCGGATCACCAGGAGGAGGGGGACGGATGTTAGGGACAGCCTCAGGGTTGGTGTTTGCCCAAAGGAAGTGGACACTTGTGTCCACGCGAAAGGCTGCCCGCGGAGACTCGGCGCGGGAAGATGCACACGTGTGCCCGGTGCCTGGACAGCGCGTAAAAACGGTTAAGAGGGAAAACGTTTATTATGTACACTTTACCACAATTTTTTTTTAATTGGAAAAAAAAAACTAGGAGACAGAAGAGGGAGCAGCCCACGCCTGTGGCGCCATCTGCTGTGGGTCAAGGGTGAGCGGAGGAAGGCGGGCTCCCAGCAGCCAGAGGGGCGGAAGGGGCGGAAGTGGGGACAGGGCCTTACTCTGCACAGCCCAGGGCCTGGGAAGGGTAGGCATGAAACGGGCGGCCGTGAGAAGGCCACTCTGAGCAGGTGACATCGGAGCGAGTGAGGGGACGGGCTGCAAGTCCGTGACTGAACGGCATTCTAGGCAGCGGACGAGCACATGGGGAGGGCTTGGGGGAGGAGGAGGCATGTGGGGGGGACTTTCATTGTGTTTTTATTTAAAATACTCTTAAAGAGACCGTGACTCAGGATTGAAGCTGCCTGGTCAGTGGTCTGCAGCTGGAGGGTCCCTGACACCGAGCTCCTCTGGCTGTAGGTCCTGGGCTCGAGTCTCGCGGGGTCCAGAAGTGGGGCGGGGAGCTGTCAGGTGCTACCCCAGCCCAGGGTCAGGCTCGCCAGGCCAGCTCTGCAGGCGCTAAGGCCAGCAAGCTAGGACAGGCAGAGCGGCACAGATGGACAGGACACCCCAGGCCGACCATCATGACTTCCCTTCCCCTGGGTCCCTGAAGTCCGGGAGGGAAACTGTCCCATTGTTCGAGGCTGGAGTGAGGAGGCGGGGCCAGGGCCCAGGGCCTGCAGGGAGCCCCCCCCCAACGCTCTTGGCTGCTCTTGGCTCCACTTCCCTGGCGAGATGAAGGTGTTCGCAGCTCTCCTGCTCGCCCTGCTGTTATGCAGGCAGCCAGGTACCTAGGGCTCGGGGACAGCCCTGCAGCAATGGGGGACCACATAATTTGGGGCCCCAGAGACCCCTCATTCTGGGGACAGGACGTGGCTTAGGGAGAAAAAGGGACTGAGGCTGGATCCAGAGGCCAGAGGGAGGTGGGTAGGGGCTGCCCTGGGCTCCCACGGGTCCCCCAACCTCCAAGCCCCAGCCCCAGGGGCTCCCCTCTTCCCCCAGCCCCAGCCTCTCTGCAAGGTTCGGGGTTCCCTCTCCTCTCCCAGCCTCA
>NW_011889037.1:943473-947160 GCF_000151845.1 Pteropus vampyrus | reverse complement strand
TGAGGGCGTCACCAGCATCCCACCCGCATGGCTGGCCCCTGTACCCCGGCCTGGGGCTGCCCCAGCAGGCCCCGCCCCGTGTACCCAGGCCTTGGCTAGTCCCGCGGAGGGGTGCGGGGTGCAGGGAGGCCCCAGCAGGGCCGCTTTCTTGGAGGTCATCTGACGTGGCAAGGCGAACAGGAAGCGGGAGGAGGCCTAGGAGGCGAAGGGCCAGACCGCAGGTGCGCTGGGGGTCTCGGGGCTGCGGACCCCCAGCCTGAGCCCGCCTCGCCCCCCAGAGCTGCCACGATGCTTCGCCTGCCAGTCCCTGCACAGCGGAGAGGGCTGCAGCCAGACTCAGAGGTGCCTCCTCGGCCAGACCGTCTGCAAAACGCTCATATCCCAAGGGGACACCGGTGAGCTGCCGCCCCAGGGCCTGGAGGACACACAGCCCTCCCTCATCCCTGCCCCCGCCTCTCCAGCGTGACATGCCCTCTCTCCACTGCCCCCCACACCAGGGTCTGGTCCTCTGACCACCTACTCAGGGTGGTGTGCGGACGCGTGCCAGCCCCTCGCCAAGAAAGTAGAGACGACCCTGATGACCGTGACCTGCTGCCAGACTACCTTGTGCAACGTCCCGCCGTGGCAGGGCCCACAGGGCCCTCAGGGCAGTGGGGCAGGAAGCCCCCGGGGCGCCGCTAGGCTGGCCACCGCCCTGCTGCTCAGCCTCCTCCCTGGCCTCCTGGGGGCGGGGTCCTGAGCAGGGCGACGCCCTCGCCTCCCCGCTGGGCTTGCACTCTGGAGGGCCAGCACCCTGTCCAATGGCCCCTCCTGTCCCCGCCCCCAGCTTTGGAGAGTAAACTTGGAGCGTTTTGAATGGTCCAGCCGGCACTGGCTCCTCCCAGCTCATCTGCATTCCCTCGGGGTCCCGTCCGGTGTCCCTGCCCTCCTCTGCCACTGCCCGGACCATGGGATGGCCAGCACATGGCCTCCGGGCGAGGAGGCCTCAGCCTCTCACAGGACAGGTCCGCACTGCTCCGGGCAGAGAAGATGCCATGTGCCCCGGTGCCAGGGAGCCCCCCGACTCCCCCCAGCTTCCCCCTCTACCCACTCCGCCGCCCTCCAGGGTGCCTCCGGGAGGCTTTGAGAGGGGGCTGCAGAGGCTGTGGGTGGGGACGGGCTGGAGTTACAGCAAGGGGGAGGCAGGCAGGTCAGCTGAGGTGAGGTTTCCAGCCCCTCCGCCCAGGTATAGGTGGAGGGGAGTGGCGGGGGGCAGTGTGACGGGAGTAGGGGGGTGAAACAGGGTTGTGGGCTCCTGAGAACAGGAGTAGGACAGTGGGGGGGCTGGGGGGGAGCCCCGTCCCTTTGGGTCCCCCAGTATCTGCTCTGGCTGGGCCGCGCTGTTAGCAGCTGGGCACTTGGCCTCCTTGACTGCACCAAATCCTGCTTTTGCCAATAGTTGGAGCCATGACAGAGCCCTGGGAGGAGAGGGAGGAGGGCTGACCTGGGCCTCAGTTTCCCCATCGGAGAGTTAGGGAACAAAGCTTAGAGGACCCCTAAATCCCCACTAGCTCAACTTCCTGGGGTCAGGAAGCCCGAAGCCCTCTCCTGCCTGTCCCTCCCGAGCAAAGCGCTTGCTCTCCATTTTCCCCTTCCTGCTTTCTGCTGGCTGGAATGATGGCTGGAGCTCAGCATCCACATTGTACCATGAGGATGGCAGGGCAGCATGGAGGAAGGTGCCTGGATCGCCAATGACCTGGAGCCACTATACCAGCCCCGCCCTGCCTGCCCCATTACCTGGGAGGGAAATAAACTTCCGCATGCCGAAGCCAGTTATGTGAGGTGTCTCCGTAACTTGCACTCACGCAAGCACTCGTGCACGTGCGCACACTTATGCACACGTGCTCACAGGCAGCCCCTGTCAAGGCACAGCAGATGAGAGCACAGCTCAGGGGTCATGCTGCCTGTGTTCACATGTTCAGCCCGCGCCCTCTAGCTCATGCCCTGAGTGAACCCCACACTCTCTAGCTCGTGCTCCGGGCGAACCCCTTCACCTCCTCAGCTGGTTTCCTCATCTGCTAAGTGGGAGGGTAGGCAAGCCCCCCAGTAGGGCTGCAGTATGGCTGCAGGGAGAATGAACGAGGGCCGCATGTAAAGGGCCTAGAGCCCATGCCTGGCCGAGAGTAAGCGTTTGACACGTGCGAGCCATTGTCAGTACCACCCATCACGTTGATGGGGAACCCCACCCACATTCACAGATTCTTCCTTCCCCATCCCCCCGCCTTTAAGCCCTGCAGAGATGCGAGTTCACCGACCCCACCACACTCCCCCGGAGCTGACCCCCTCAAGGCCTTTGCACCAGGTGGGAGAGGGGCCTCGGGCTCAGTCCGAAGCCACACACAGCGGCTGCCCTGGCCTCGAGCTTCTAGTTGTGCAACAGCCTCTTTTCCAGGGTCCTGGGGCCAGGACGGCAGCTGGGCCCACCCCTCCTCCACCTGGGGAAGCAGAAAGTGCCGCCCCCATTCCTCACTGGCCCCTAACAGGCTCCTGCCAAAAAGGCACAGAGGAGACGGGGCTCAGGCCCTGGTGACCTTCCAGAGCACACCCATCACCCCAGGCATGTGCAAGTGCTTGGCCCTCAAGAGCCTGATGCTGGAAACTTCCGGAGCCTGGTGGCCTTGAGTAAGGACTCTGCCCTGCAGCTCAGATGCCGTCAAGGCTTCCCGCACTTTCTCAGTGTGACCTTGGGATCCCCAAGATGATAAAGGGGCCCGAAAGCCCCCAGGGCTGAGATGCCAGCCAGGCCTGAAGTCTGAATTGGCCACTTCCTGGCTGTGTGATCTTGGCAAGCTACTTAGCCTCTCTGTGCTGAGGTCCCTGCTCTGACCCCTGGAGCTGGCCCTGGGTGGGGACTCGGCTCCTGTGCTCTCCCCCGTAAAGGCCTCCTTTCTGTCCCTCTTCCCGGCTTCAGGTTGGCCCTCTAGCCCTGCTCCCTTTAGCGAGCCCTACCCCCACCCACTCAA
The DNA here is from genome assembly GCF_000151845.1 of Pteropus vampyrus. Lineage (NCBI taxonomy): Eukaryota > Metazoa > Chordata > Mammalia > Chiroptera > Pteropodidae > Pteropus > Pteropus vampyrus. Next base: position 944,158 of record NW_011889037.1, on the reverse strand, counting down.
CCCTAACGGGGAGAAAACGAGCAAGCCCATTGGGCTGAGGGGCCCCTTCCCAAGCTGCCTCACTAGCACCCTGAAACTAGTCCCTGGGGCCACCTCGGGTCCCCCGCCCAGCCCGGCACTGGGAGTGAGCTCAGGGAGGACACAGCGTTTCCTTCTTTTCTAGGCCCACACGACCTGACGACCTGATGGCTGATGCCAGTGGGCTCGGAGGTCCCCCTCAGCACAGACCCTCCCTAGGCACCCCTCCCTTGCAGCCCGGTGCCCTCCTCTCCTCCCACCCACCCCGATCCGTTTCATCCCGTGTGCCTCACCCACCTCGAGTCACCTGCCATCCTCCGCTCACCTCGCCCCATCCAGGCCTGGCTCCTTGGAACTTCTTTCTGCCAAAACAGGAAGCAGGTGTCCGAAGCTGCATTTCCTGTCCTTGTTCTTGACCATGAGAATGGGGTGAAGATGAGGAAGTGACCCAAAAGCAAGACATGCATAAGGATGAGGCAGCACGCCCAAAGCAGGACATGGGTAAGGATGAGGCAGTGACCCCAAAGCAAGACATCCCTGAGAAGAGAGATTCCAAGCGGCGTCCCCCACCCCCCCGCCGGGGTTGGCAGGGGCCCCTGGACTGGGGAAAGGTCAGCGCACCCAGATGCTGCCATGAACCAGCTGAGCACAGGGGAGACCTCAGGCC
>NW_011889037.1:937246-941492 GCF_000151845.1 Pteropus vampyrus | reverse complement strand
ACACAGCCACGGCAGCTTCCACCTGCCCTGGAGAGCAGCAGCCACGAGGGCACCGGGTCGACTGCGCAGTGGTATCGGTTCTTGGTTTTCATCTCATTTTCCTGTTAAAACTAGACCCAGCCTCCAACTCCAGCCTGGTTAACTGGGACTGTGACCCTCCGTGCGGTTCCAGCTGTCCTCCCAGTGGAGATGCCCCCTTCTTTCTGCATGATCCCCTCAGCCCAGACGGCCTGCCTTCATCTTCAGTTCCGACTCCCACCCGATGCTGAGAACAGCCTCCTCTCAGAAGCCACCTTCGGTAGAACCCTTAGCCACTGGCCTGAATCCAAGTCAGGCGTATCTATAACATTTCATTGGGAAGAAAGCAGACTCAGAGTCCTTGTCAAGATGGGAGGTTTCCGCTGTCGTTCTATGTATTGCCTCTGTGAAGCCCGGCCGAACAAAGAGAATTCAAAGTATTTATACCTTAAAACGTATGTCCCCTAGAGCAGCATGTTTTGGGGTAAGACGGCCCGCCAGGCTTAGGGACCCTTCGTGAGTAAGGGGAACCAGCATGGGCATGAGACGCCTCTGCCAAGGACGCCTTCTGCAAGGATGGTCCGAGGACTCGGAACGTGCTCTGCTTTCTTTGGCACTCAGAGGGAATTGCTGGCTCGCGCTGTCGTGGAGGTCCCTTTCACTGGCTGTTACAGGGCCTGAGGCTTGTCCAGGCTTAGTGCTGGAAGCCGTCAGTTGGCCCTGAGAGAAGAGGCAGATCAGAAAAGAAAGAGACGAAGGTTCTTAGCAAATGCAGTGTGAGCCCTGCAGGTAATGCCTCCTGCAAGCACCCGGCTGACTGGCTGGGACCGACAGATCCCTTTTTGAACCGTGAAACTGGGGTGCTTTCAGACGGAATTAGAGGGAATATCAGATTTTTCAGACACTACAAGCAAGATCCTCGGTGGTTACCTGGGACCTCGGCCCTCAGTGGATGAGTTAGCTCAGGTTAGGTGCCACATAAGGGAGCAGGGAGTGGGGGCGCTGTTTGGCTGGGGTCAGAGAGGCGTCTCTGAGAAGAGTCCTCAGAGCAGAGCTCTGAATGAGTGAGGGGCCAGCCCCACAGACACCTGCTGTTCTCAGTTTGTTTCCAGAAGCAGCCGGGCGCTGAGACAGGAGGGACTAGACATGTTTGGGGGACCTAAAGGAGACTGGATGGCTGGAGGAGGGTGGGGGGTCGGCCCTGTGGTCAGCCAAGGCCACAGAGGGGGCAGGGGCAGGAGTGTCTCGGCTCGTAGGTGTGAGGGGAGCCCTTGGGGACGTGATGGGGTTCACTGGCTGCTGGGCAAAGAATGGACCGCGATGGGAGGGTAGGGGCAAGTGTGGGAGCAGGGGTGCTCGCCAGGGAGCCCACCCCAGGTTTCATCCAGCTCAGCATCCAGGCTCTGGGTGTGGGGAGGTGCCCTCTGTGAGGGGCATGTGTGACTCCCGCAGCTCGTAGCTCCAAGGGCACGGCGGCTGGTCCCAAACACAGGAAGGGGTCAAGAAGCCAGAGGAGAGCAGGAAGGGCTGCAGCTTGGGGCCAGCGGGGAGGCGTCGGTCCCCGGTGCACTTCAGATTTTGCTGGACGCGGATGTGGAGACCCCGCCCCTGGCAGAGGAGGGAGAAGTCCTTGGTTAGCAACTGAGCGAACGTGAATGAAGAGAGATGCTACTTACCGGATGCGGAAACAGGCCAGGGAGTGGGCGGGGTTCTGGGGAAATCACGTGATCCGGTAGGTCGGTCCCGTTCGAGATGCCCATGAGATGTCCAAGTGGAAGAGCGTGAGCAGGGAGGGAAGGGGGCCTTGTCCCCGTGGGGCCACGGTCCCCCTTCCCTTCCCGCCCTCCCCTCCGTCCCTCAGCGTGGGAAGATGTCACCGTGTCCCTTCCAGGGGCGCGTCGAGCGCTCGCGAGCTGGCGGCACTCTCCTTCCTCTCTGTTGCAGATCGGCTGTTCCAGAGCTTTAATTACGAGCTCAGAAAAGTGAGGAGTTACGTCTAGGGCGAGGCCTTTCTGCAGAATGGGGTTACGAAGAAAGGAATTCTGGGCCAGAGAATTGTAGCCTGGCCTTGCTCCTTAGCCCTGACTGGCTTCCCGTGGTCCTTCCTCTCCTGGGAACAGAGAAAGATGGAGGAGCCCACAGGCCGAAAAAAGAAGACACAGCCCAGAAGAAGACGCAGACGTGCAAAAGGACATCGCTGAGCAAGAGCGGGGGCGCGGGGGCAGGAGGCCCCGCGGGGGCGCCGCTCCGGCTCCAAAGCGCAGACAGGACCCCCACCCGCGTCCTGGAGATGAGAAGCGTCTCTTCGACGCCTTCGATGCTTCGTTTAAAGATGACTGTGACGCGGTTCCCAGATTCATTCCTCTTCAGAGAAAGAAACCCTATGAGTGTAGCGAATGCGGACGCCTCTTTAAGCACAAGACAGATCACATTCGCCACCAGAGCGTCCACACCGGAGAGAAGCCCTGCCAGTGTGACCGGGGTGGGAAGGCGTTTCGGCACAGCTCTGACGTCAGAAAACACCAGAGAATTCACACGGGAGAAAAGCCCTTCCACTGCGGCTCGAATCTCCTGAAACATCAGAAGCCCCACACCGGAGAGAAACCGTAGGAACGCGAGGAATGTGGGAAGCCGTCGCCTACAGCGCGTGTCTGCTCCGCCATCGGAAACGGCACCCGCGGAGGAAGCTCTGAGTTGGGGGAGCTGTCCGCTCAGCACCTCCCGCTGCCGCCTCTGCCGGGAGTGGCGTCCGCGCTGGCGATGGCCCTCTCTCCACCTTCGAAGACAGTGGCCTGAGTGAAAGAAAACACAGGACAAGTACTGCACGGTTCCCTTTCGGTGAGGTCCCTGGAGCAGGCACACGCACAGACACCGGAAGAATGGAGGTTAGCGGGGGCCAGGGAGGGGACGCCACAGCTCAGTGGGTCCAGTTTCTGTTGGGGAGGCTGGATTTGGGTATTCGTAGTGGTGATGGGGGCACAGCATTGTGAATATTTAATGCCACCGAATTGTACCTTTACAAATGGTCAGAAATTTAAACATTAGGGTTTTTTACTGCAATGAAAAAGATCACTTGAATTCGATACGCTCTTAAACTGCCACTTTAAAAAGCTCTCATCCATTGTAGAACAAAATGACATTTTCTGACACGTTGAGGATGTGCATACCCTGCTCACCCTGGAGTCTCAGTTATCAATACGCCTCAGAGAAACTTGCTGCGCGCACCCAGAGACACCTGCGCCGATGCCCACAGTGCACGTGGAATGTCAGGGAGACTGGGAATGACCTAGGTGCGCGTCTTCAGTAGACAGATAAACACGTGTTGACATCTGTGGGTCCAGAGTCCGTCACAGGAGACACAGCAGGATTTTAATTCTATAACGTGCAAAACTAAACAGTATCGTAAAACCAGGGAGAGCGGCCAGAGACCAGCCCAGTCCAGTCCAAACTGGAGAGAGTGGTCGCTCTGGCGGTGGGCAGCCCCCTGGGGCTCGGGTGTTTGGGCATCTGCTTCCTAAACTGGGCGGAGGGGGCGTGGGTGTCTGGCCCACCGCTGTCATTCGTCATATACGCCCTGAGTTCGTGTGTGTTTGATATGTTTCCCAACTTTCTTAAGTTTTTAAAAACTCAGAAGCTTTCCTTGTGACGCTACTGCCCCGTCCGGGTGGACAGGCTAAGTCGCGCGCTCCCCCCGTTCCCCTTGTCGCTGGGAAGGACCAGTTTCCATGGAATCAAAGCCATTTCCTTTTCTTTCGTGGTGGGCTTTTTCCCAACAAAGAGACTGGGTAATAATTGTGCTTCTTTATCTATTCAAGAAGTATTTCTCGTCCTTTTCAGATGCGAGAGCAGATCACCCCAAAGCAAGAAGTTCCCAGTGAAATCTGTGTTCAAAGGAATCTCAAAACGAGAAAGTTCCCACGTTCCTGAGCTCCGAGGGGGAGAAGAGGCCAGGAAGGAAGAAAGGAAACTTCATCAGTCCGGCTTCCCAGGCTGAGGGACAGATGGGGACACGGGCGTGGGAAGGGCTGTCCCTGCGGAAACCCACACTCGAGGGCCACGCCTGCGGACAGGGCGAGCGGCGGGCAGAGCTTCATTGAGAGCCCGTGGAGCAGGGAAACAGGAAGACGGAACGAGCGCGGGCAGCCTGCGCGTGGCTCGCCCGCCGCCTCACAGGTCAGGAGATGCCCAGTGGGCCGACATTCGCGAACGTCTGTCCTCGCCCGTCAGG
>NW_011889037.1:926519-935696 GCF_000151845.1 Pteropus vampyrus | reverse complement strand
CCGTCGCACACAGCTGGTGGTCTTGGGCCTGTGGTAGTGCAGACACCCTAGCCTAGTGTTTCCCACTAGGAAAACTTGCCAGCTCATCAGACTTGTTGAACTTGTACTTTGTGATCTCTTGCTCCTTCAGCCCTTTTGAGGCAGGTGTGCTCTGCACTTGGGGGGTCACCTGCCTCTTGCTGGCTTCCTGTGACTCCCTGTCCCTGTGTTTCCTAGCCCGAAGGTGCCGCCCTGGTCCGCGCATCACTCTCCAGCTGCCCTGGCCCTCGTCCCTTCCCCTTGCTCTGCTGCCTGTTGACACCTGGTTTCTCTTGTAATAAACATCTGTCTCGACCCCCTCACTGCGTTCTGTTGATCTCCTTGCAGCTTAGGGTACAGTGGGGATTCCTCAGGGAGGTGCTGCTGCCTCCCCAGGAAAGAACAATGGTGCTGTCACCAGTCCAGGGTCTCGCTTTGGCCAGTGCAGACATTCCAACAGAAAAGGAGTTTACTAACTTAAGAGTGACTTCCTGCAGTGACCAGATACTGTGGCCCTCTGCAGACACCACCTTTGGGGCCCTCCACACCTGGGAAAGTACAGTAGGGTTCGTGAGCTGCTTGGTGCCTGCAGTCCTAACCCTGGAGGGACCTGGGAGCCACCAGGCCTGCTTCCTGGGCCCCTGCAACTGCCCCCACCCGACCCTTGCTCACTCCGCCTGCCTTAGAGCGGCTGTTCTTGTCACAGGATTCTCAGAGAGACGGGACACCGAGGCTGTAAGCAGGAAGCAGCGTTTATTGACGCCGGCACCAGCTCAGCAGATTCTTATCCAGAGGCTGGGCCCCGATTGTAACATAACAGGCAGCTTTATACAGTCGTGTCATTCCTACACAGCTACGGAGATAAGGAAGAACATTGGTTGGCAAGCGGTGAATCAACAGGCGTGAGTGGAGAGTCCTTGGAGTGGGGGAGAGGGCGGTCAGGAGCCAACTCGGTCCACCAGGAAGAGGCCGGGCAGGGTTAGGCTGCCACATTCTCACACGGTCGAGTCTGCCTCCCAGAAGGGTTCGTTGGCAACGTCTAGGGACATTCTTGGTTGTCACAGCGAGGGGAGGTGCTACTGGCACCTAACCCTAACCCTAGCCCCTAACCCTTATTTCGGGCGAAATAAGCGCTTAGCCACATGCCCGTTCAGGCCAAGGGGCCTGGCAGGGCCGGATGACGGGCCGGGTGACGGGCTGGGTGTCCCCGAAGGGGCGGGGTGCAGAGGCTGGCGGAAAACATGGTGATTGGCTAGAACCCGCGCTCCCCCAGGCTCCCCGGCATGGGAAACAGGAGAGCGCCCCGCTTTCCACACGAATCCAGCTGGGCGACACGGGGTGGCCGGGTACGACGAGGATGAGGAACAGACAGAAAAGGCGCACGGGTGAGGGTCAGGCCCCCCGCCGCCTCTGTCCACTCTCGTGGACGACTCATCCAAAACGGTACTCAGCTGTGCGTGTGTTCGCACCACGGGTCGCGGGGCCACCGAGGCGGCGGTCCTCCCAGCGGCCAGAGCGGCCCGGAAGTGCGCGCGGCCGGGGCGGGGCGGGGAGCGGGCTCACTTCCGGCCGGCGCGGGCGCGGTTGGCCGCCTCGGGCTCGGAAGGTGAGTGGGCACCCGGCGGGGGCGGTGACTCCTCGGGCGCCCGTCCCAGCCTTCGCTCGCGCGTCGCTTCCGCGGGCCCAGCCCCGCAGCCGCCGTCTCGTGACCTTGACCCTGGGCCCGGCCTGTCGGGGCGCGAGTGGTCGACTCCGCGGGGTGGCGGGCGCACTGGCCCCCCGCGATCGTCGTGTCCGTTCGCAGGGTGCCTCCGCACGCGCTCGGAAACCCCAGGGACGGGAGCCGTCATGTCCACTTTGCAGATGGGAAACTGAGGCTCGGAGAAGTCCCTGGACCGAGGTTCGCGGCCAGCGAGCGTGAGCGCCGGACCTCAGGCCGGACAGGCTGCTGTGCAGCCAAGCGTCCCGAGGTCGGGCCCTGTGCCACGGGGCGCAGACTCCGAGCTGAGGAGAGAAGGCGGAGGCAGGTTTGTACCTGCGTCGCTGGCGTTTGTGTCCCCTCCACCTTCAGCCGATTGCAGCAGCTTAGGCGTGGGACCTGCGCTCAGAGTTTGTACTCACTCCCTCTGGGCGTTCTGCGTGACCGCCACCTCCGCTCAGCCCGCCAGGGTGGGGCTGAGCGTGCCCTTACCCGGAGGAGCCCCAAGAAGTTAGCAGAAACTTCAGTTGTGACTTAGGAGGTTGAGGACCTGCACCTTGCCCCACCCTGCGTCCACTCACCGGGCTGACCGTGACCCTTCTCACCATTAGGGGATGAGGCTTGCCAGGGCCTGATTCAGAAGGCGGGGGCCCTGGTGAGAGCCCTTCTGGGCTGCCTCCACGCTTCCTTGAAGCAAGTGTTGTCTGCCACCCTCGTGAGCAGGCACCGACTTGTCCTTCCTATGTCCCGTTGTTTACCCCCAGGTAAGGAATCCTGTTTCATCAATGTGAAAAAGACCCTCACATTGCACAAGCCATTCTTGCAAACCAAATTAAGCTCTTTGATGCCAGAGGAGGCTCAGAGCGCGGTGGGGGTGCCGGGAGGTGCCCGCCTGCAGCCTCTGAGGGCTCTGTGGGGTCTGAGGAAGAGGCTTTTCCTTTCTCAAACATCTCGTTAAGATCCACAGAGACCGTTCATGCTCCAGCCAAGGAGGTCCGGTCTCTCGCCGTCCCCAGCGCCGGCGGCCCCCAGCCGTGGTACAGGAGGTTTCTCTTGGAGAACCGCAGAGCTTCTCTGGGCAAGGCTGTGGGTTGGGAGGACATTCCAGGTCATTTGGGGACAGAGCTTTTCAGTGTGGTCCCTGCAGGTGTGCCGGTGCTGGTCACGTGGAATAATGTACCAGAGACCCAAACGGCCTTTCGCCCCGGGCCCACACGCCGCCCCTGGGTGTCCTTGTCCTTCCCACCCAGCTCACCCCGCCCTCACTCATCCCTCTGACCCCCACACCCTGCCGTGGTTTCTGTCTCCCCAGGTCCTGGGCGTGCACATCTTCATCAGGCCCTGGGGACGATGGCAGCCCTAGGGGATGGTCAGGAGCCCCCTCGTGTCCCGTCCCCTGTCAGTCTCGAGTCCCTGAGGACACCTGGAGCCCCCCACCACGAGGCCCAGCTCTACCTCCGCAGTCACCAACACGGTACTTGCCTGCCCGCCCCCCAGCCCCCGCCGGCCTGAGGGTGGGACCCAAGGCAGCCCACGGGGCCCTGGGGCTCTAGCACCCTCAAGTTTGGGTCGGGGCGCAGGCCGCATTGGTCGAGGCTGGGGGCGAGCTGCATGAGCAGTGGTTCCCTAGGGGCCAGCCCCGCAGGACTGCGTGTCTCTGGGGGAGGAAGTCGGGCAGAGAAGAAAAGCAGCCTCAGTGCCCGGGCCCCGTGTGACGGGAGCAGGTCAGCTCGTCTCGCTCTCCGAACCTTTGAATGTCGTGTCCAGAGTTCTGGGCAGACCGGTTTGGGCGGGGGCCCCCAGGGCCCTTGCTCCGTCCCCCAGGCAGAGTCTGGGGGTGTCCAGGTGTAGAAGTAGCTCAAGACTGGTCAGGGAGGACGTCCACGCCCCATGGCACGTGGCGCCCCCGGGCCCTGCTTGTGCTTAGACATCGGGGGAAGTCCCGGGGTTCCATCCCTGCCCCACGTGCCACAGGAGGCCTGGCCTCACTCCTCTTACAGCCAAGGACACAAATGAGCTGGTGACAACCAAGATGAGGGCCCAGCGTGCTCCATCCCACTGCTCGGGGTTCTGGCTCTTGGTGGTCTCGGTTGCAGTGAGGGACGTGATGGCAGCTGAGATTCGTGGAGCAGCGGCCGTGCTGAGTCCCAGGCTCTGGGCAGACCCCTCAGGCGGCACTGACAGAGTGGCCGGGGCGTGGCTTGAGGTGGGGGACAGATGGGTCCACGACTGGAACAGGAGCGCCGAGCTGCGCCCTGTGCTGTGCCTGGCTCCGGGAGCCTGCCCGGTCCCCAGCCCGTCCCTGCGGTGAGCCAGGCTGGAGCTCGTGGGTGGGGTTGGACTGGGAGCTGCTGGAAGGTGCCCGGACACCACCCGGCATATACGCTGCTTCGGCCTTCGCTGGGCCAGCTGCCGCTGCCTCCACGGTGTTTTGGGGGCCTTACCCAGGGCTCTGAGCCCCACGCCCCTGGGAGCCGTGCTCCCACCCTTTACACAGTCAGGACCTTGAGGCCCACACTTCACTTCCACTTTCTCCATGTCACTCTCACGACAGCTTGGCAAGGTAGGGCCCCGTCCCCACGTGTTTGACGGGGAAACGGAAACCCGGACATGAGCCAGTGGAAGCCAGGAGGATTCAGACCACATTCGTGTGATGCGGGCCCATGCAGCAAATGGTGGGCCGTCCTCTTGGGCTGGGGGGAGGACCAGCAGGACCCAGGGCTGGGGAAGGGCTTCCTGGGAGACGTGCTGACCGAGCCAGTCCTGCAGGATAGGGGGCTGGCGCCCAGGACGAAGTCCCTGAGCCCATGCCAGGTGGGCTGCCCCTGACCTGGTCTCCACCAGCAGAGACCAACCACAGGGAGCAAGAGCCCGGAAGGCTGGGTTTGGGTCCCTTGACCTTCGTCCAAGTGCACTAAAGTGCCCAGGGCTTTGCCCACAGTGGGAGGGAGTGTGGGCCGCACAGCCAGCAGCTTCAGCCCTCCCTGTGCTGTGGCAGAAACAAGTGGGGACTGGCCCTCAGGGAGAGATGTGGGCCGCTGGGCAGGCCCTTCTCTACACGGCACCGGGTGGGCAAAGAGGTGTGTTGGAGGGCGTGACCTAGGAGTGGGGAGTGGGGGCATTCTGCAGGCGACCCAGGGAACCCTGGGCTGGACTTGAGAGGAGGGGAAGATGAGCCCCAACCTCCCTGTGCCCCCAGGATCCCCCGGCCATAGCCCCGAGGTGCTCTCCCAGCCAGCACAGGAGGAGGAGCTGTCAGACCTAGAGCTCCGAGATGTGGAGGAGGTCCAGATGGGCGGGGATACCTGCTGGTCAGGTGAGTGAGCAAAGCCTGCTCCGGGGGCCGGCCTGGGGGCACATGTACACGTGGTTGCCACTGCTTTGGGCGCCATCCTGGATCCTGCTCGTCTGTGGCTCGGAGCTCACTTCCGTGCCCCTCTTCCCCTCCCCCACTGAGTCCCACTCCCGTCACTGACAATTCCTGAGGCTGCGAATCACCCAGACACCTCCCCTGAGCCCCAGACCCCCATAGCCACCTGCCTTTCGGACTGTAGCCTCCCACTCAGCACCCTGTCCCGGCAGCCAGGGAATCATCCTGGGCCCCTCTCCACTCCCACCTGGAGATTCTGGAGGTATCGGGAGGTTCCTGCCGGCAGGGGAGCTGGGCCAAGAGGCAGTTGCGACCTGCCCTTGATCAGCCCTGGGGGGGGCTCTGGAGCAGTGGCCTCACTACTGTGGGGGTCTGGGTGGTGCCCTCTGAGTCTGACCCGTGTTGTGCCCTTGTGAGGTCTGCTGTGGGCCTGGTGCCGGCCCTGTGGCACCTCTCTGCTGGTCCCGTCACCTAGGACAGCATAGTAGGGCTCCGTGGAGGGACAGATGGGGTGCGGGGTGCTATCGGCCTCTCTCATTTCTCATTTCAGATTCCGAGCTGGGGCCTGAGCAGGCTCTGTCCTTTCGCCACCTGCAGGATCCTGGAGACGTGGTGGGCCAGGACGGTGGGGCGCTCAGGACCCTTCTGAGGAGTCTGCCCCGTAGGCGTGGGGTTGGCTTTGGGCAGGAGACCGGTTTGGAGCAGCCAGCAAGCCAGCTGCCAGTGGCCATGTCCTGCCCCCAGAAGAGGGGTGCCTGGCGCATGACACTTGTGCCACAGGGAGCCTCTGGGACCGAGGGTGACCCCGAGCTGGGGGACAGCTTCGGCCGCGGCTCGGGCCTCGGGGCCCAGCAGGGCAGCCCGCGGGGCGGGAAGCCCCACCGGTGCGAGGCCTGCGGCAAGAGCTTCAAGTACAACTCGCTGCTGCTGAAGCACCAGCGCATCCACACGGGCGAGAAGCCCTACGCCTGCGCCGAGTGCGGCAAGCGCTTCCGCGGCTGGTCGGGCTTCATCCAGCACCACCGCATCCACACGGGCGAGAAGCCGTACGAGTGCGCCGAGTGCGGCCGCGCCTTCAGCCACAGCTCGCACTTCACGCAGCACCTGCGCACCCACAACGGCGAGAAGCCGTACGAGTGCGGCGAGTGCGGCCAGGCCTTCAGCCAGAGCTCCAACCTGGTGCGGCACCAGCGCCTGCACACGGGCGAGAAGCCGTACGCCTGCAGCCAGTGCGGCAAGGCCTTCATCTGGAGCTCCGTGCTCATCGAGCACCAGCGCATCCACACCGGCGAGAAGCCCTACGAGTGCGCCGACTGCGGCCGCGCCTTCCGCGGCCGCTCCCACTTCTTCCGGCACCTGCGGGCGCACACGGGCGAGAAGCCGTTCAGCTGCGGCGCCTGCGGCAAGGCCTTCGGCCAGAGCTCGCAGCTCATCCAGCACCAGCGGGTCCACTACCGGGAGTAGCAGGCGCAGGCGCAGAGGCGAGGTCGGGCCTGGAGAGGACGCGGGTCGCAGCCAGGCCTCGGGCAGGACGTGCAGAGAGCGGGCGCGGTTGGCACAGCCGGCACCCCAAGCCGAGCGTGAATAAATTCTTTTTAGTTTAGTTGTTGAAAAGTGGAGCCTTTCCTGCTTCCTGTCCCTGAGGGCCTGCCTCAGAGAGGAGTGATGGGGGGCCTGACGGTGCCCGGTTTAGTCTCCTGGGGCCTCGAGGGCTATCCAAGCTCCCTGGGGACTGAGGCTTGGTGGCGCCGTGACTTACCAGGAGACACAGGTGGTATTCCCAGCTGCAGAGACCTTGGCTGCTGGCGCTCAGCCCGGTCAATCAGTCCCCTCACGGGTCTGGGAGAGTGCGTGGACTTGTCCGTCAAGCAGCAGACCTGCTGTTTGCCCCCCGTGCTTCGCAGTGGTCCCCAAAGCCAGCGGACTTCGGCAAAAGGTATGTTCTGTTTCTTAACCCTGCCCATGTGCGAAGCAGCCCAGCCTTCGCAGCCACCTGCCGCCCCAGAAAGTGGGGGCCAGAGTGTCTCCCCTCTGACAAGTGCAGGCCGTCTTCAGGTCTGCCACGTCTTCCTGGTCTCTGTCGGACTGGGCTGCATGGGGACGGCACGTGCCCACTCCCTGGGCCTCCTAGCCCGTGTGGCACTGCCTCGCACTGGTGAGTGCCCGGCCACACCCAGGGCTGCAGCACCGAGCCTCATCTCCCCAGGCCACACTCCCAGGGCCACCATGTGCTTTGGACCGCCCTCCCTGCACCCCCACTCTGGGTGAGATCCGCTCCGGGAAGAGGGCTGGAGACCAGGCTGTCTCTGGACGTGAGCCTCATGGGTCAAGGCCCCTCGAGTCTTCCTTGCTGAGGTGCAGTGGCATCCCGGGATTCGGTCCCCTTAGCCTGACAGACAGACAAATGGCCCTGCTCCCTTCTCCCCATGCCTTCCTCTCTCTCGTACCGCAAGGCAACAAGGCAGCCTTTGGGCCGCGGGGCTGCATGGCCATGAGCAGGGCTTCCCGGGCTTCACGGGGCAGCGGCGCCAGCCTGCAGCCTGGGCTCGGGCCCGCACCGTGACTGGACCTAGCGGGCCTCCTCACGTGCTCACACCAAAGTCATGGCCAAGGCATTCACCCCAAAGTGAGAGAGGGAGCTGGGACTCTGCGGAGAATTTTCTTGGGGTTGTGGTTGGAAAGGGGACGCGTTCTTTGGAGACTGTGTGTTCTCTGAGAGTAGCTTCTGAGGCACTGTGTGCAGGCAGTGGCAGCTGACGCCTATGACACTCGGCCTGCACGTGTGTAGATGGCCGTACCACCCCACGCTGGTGGCTCACAGATGGGAGCGGAGCCCCTTCCATCTGCAGACCCTGGCAGGCCTGCGTGCCTCGCCCGCAAGCTGAGTGCAGTTGAGCTGGGTTGGGAGGGAGGCTGAGCCCTGTCTCCTGTAGCTGCTGCAGGCCCCACAGAGAAGTCCAAGGGAGGGGCTTCTCTGCAGGACCTTTTGTGCCTGGATACGTTTCCATCCATTTTTCACAGCCTGCCCTCCCCTTTGTCCTGACAATGTCCCTTCTTAGGATGGCTCTGTGCAGCCACCGCCTGGCGTTGGGAAGTCTGCAGATCTCAATCAGTCCTGTGAGGCACTGGTCATAAGGCCCCTCACCTTGCATCTTCTGGGACCTCGTTTCATAGGGTGTGAGAACCCACTAAGGGACCACCCGATTACATCTGGGGAGCTCGCTGAAAACCAGATTCCCAGGCCCCAGCCCAGGGGGAGACAGAGTCAGTCGGCCTGGGGTGGAGCCAGAAAATCTGGGTTTAGTTCCAGCACCCCCAGCGATGTTGACTGTGCCAGATTCGGGAACTTCTGGTCATCCAGCCCCTCAAAGCACGTGCTCTTGCTCGGGTAGTTGTCCAAGCCCTACTGAGACGCCGCCTGGACGGGCAACTCGAACCGCTGGACAGCTCTGGCTTGGGCCAGAATCTACCCTTTCACCCCCAACTGTTCCCAGCTCTGTCCTCGGGGCCTGTCATAACCTGACTGTCCTCACCCACAGGAGGGGCCGTCAGGATGTGAAGACAGCCGTCCCGCGCAGGGTCCGTCTCCCGTCCCACCCAGGGTCCGTCTCCCGTCCCCTACGGTTCTTTTCTGAGCACCCAGTTCCTTCCGGTGGTTGCGGGGTTTGTGGATTTGCTTTAGCAGTGGACGGTACTGTTCTCACCCCAGGCCACGCCAGCGTCCATCACCCCCTCCCCTAGACCGCTCCCAGAACCCACACCTCGCCTCCAGGGTTCCTCCCCCGCCCATGGACCGGAGAGGGCTTCTAGAGTCGTAAGTTAGATGCCCCTCTCTTGCTTCCCAAAACCGTTCCCACGGCCTCAGGACCCTACACACCCGGTCCCCTTGCTCATTCCCTTCCAGTCTCTGCCTCAGGGACAAGTCCCCATCGCCCCGTCCAACCCAGCACCTCGGACAGCTCTAGGCACGCGCCGCGCCCAAGTCTGCGCCCCGAGCTGGTTCCCTGGGCTGGTCCCCCAGGCCGGTCCTCCTGGCCAGTACCCCAGGCCACTTCCCCGAGCGGCCCCGAGGACGGTCCCCCGAGCACGG
>NW_011889037.1:922845-925394 GCF_000151845.1 Pteropus vampyrus | reverse complement strand
GGGTATTAGACGAGGCGATTCACACAGCGCGGGCTAACGGCGAGCGTGCGGGTAGTGGACACCTGGGACTGAGCAGCGAGGGGCACGTGGCGCCACGTGGGGCCACGGGCCAACCAGCAAGAGTCCGGCGCCCCCACCCCGCGTGACACCACTGAGCCTCTCAGCCCCGGCCCTCGCCAGCAGAAAGGGGACTACTGCGCTGCCTCGGGGCCCATGAAGGGACCGCGGTCGCAGGGGCAGCAGGACGAGGCTGCCGTGCTCCCTCCTGCTCCTCTGCATCGCGCGGTTTCCTGAGCTGCTGTGGCCTCCACCCCATGACGCTCCCCTTTCTCCACTAGCACTGACTTCGTCCTTTCGCTCACTCCGCAGTCAGCTCGGTCACCAAACCCAGACCTACTTCCCGGCCATCATCCCTGCATCTGGCTGCAGGCGATGGAGCCCAGGGGCGACAGGGGAGATAGGCCCAAGGCACGTGCGTGGGAAGTGGAGACTGGCAGAAGGGCGGGGATTCTGGAAGGGGGCGGGATGGTGACGGGGCTGCTATGAAGGTGATTAAGACAATAGCCGGGAGGCGCCTTGCACCGGAGCTAGGAGACTTGGAAGAATCGCAAAGACAGGCGAGCGCCCGGGTAGCTGCCCGCCCTGCGGCTTCCGAGCAGCCGAGCGCATAGTCCTCCGGTGGCCCAGAGGGTCACCAAAAGTTTCGCGTTGCTGTCGCCAGGAAAGCCGAACACACACATTCCAGAGGTCCAGAACGTAGCCGGATTTCCGCCCCGCAACCTCCAGGGCAGCCGGGAGCCCAGTCCTCCGGCGGCCTAGAGCGTCGAAGGAAGTCCTGCTTCACTACCTCCAGGGCAACCGAGCTCACAGTCCTCCGGTGCCCCAAAGCGTCGCCATAAGTTCGCATTTTGGTCGCCAGGGCAGCCGAGCACACAGTTCTTAAACGGTCCACAGCGTCGCCGAATGTACCGCGCCACAATCTCCAAGGCAACCGAGCATTCAGTCTTACAACGGTCTAGAGCGTCACCGGAAATCCCGCCCCACAACCACCGGGGTAGCCGAGCTCACAGGCCGCCTGCGGGCTAGAGAGTCGGCGGAAGTCCCGCCCCGGGGCCTCCAGTACAGCCCAGCATGCAACTCTCTTGTAGTCTAGAGCGTCGCCGGAAGACCCGTTCTACAACTTCCAAAGCAGCCGAGTGCAGTCCTACAGTACCCCAGAGCCTCGCTAGGAGTTTCGCGTTGTGGTTTCCATGGCAGCCGAGCATACAGTTCTTTGGCGAGACCAAAGTTTCGCCGAAAATTCCGCGCCACAGTTTCCAGGGTAGTCGAGCATGCAGTCCTCCGGCGGCCTAGAGCGTCGCAGGAAGTCCCGCCCCACAGCCTCCAGGACAACTCAGCATGCAGCCCTCTAGCGGTCTACGCTGGAAGTCTGCCCCGCGACCTCCAGGGCAGCCGAGCGCCCAATCATCCAACAGTCTAGAGCGTCACCAAAAATTCGTATTATCTTTAGTCCAGGCTACCGAGCATAGAGTTCTCCAGCGATCCAAGGAGTCGCCGAAAATCCCGCGCCGCAACCTCCAGGAAAGCCGAGCACGCAGTCCTCCGGCGGTCTAGAGCGTCGCCGGAAATCGCCCCACAACCTCCAGGGTAGCCGAGCGCCCTCCGGAAGTCTAGAGTGTCGTCGGAAGTGCCGTCCTGCAACCTCCAGACAGCTGAGCTCCTAGTCCTCCGGAGGTCTAGAGCGTCGCCGCCGGAAGTCCCTCCCTACAGACTCCAAGACAACCGAGATAACAGCGTTCTCGCGGCCCAGAGTGTCGCCGGAAATCTTGCGCCGCGGCCTCCAGGGCAACTAAGAGCAGCAGTCCGGCTGTCTAGAGCGTCGCCTGAAGTGTTCGCGGTGCTTGTGGCGGGGCTTACGGCGCTTCGGGGAGGGCAGCAGGGGCTGCGGAGGCTGCGCGTGAGTGATGGCCGGCCGGCTGAGGGGCGGCAGACGCTGGGGCTCTGTCGAGCGCGACGTGAATACAGTGTGTCTGGCTGTGTGTCTCTCCTGCGCTCTCCCTGAGAAAAGCCGCAGGTCCGCTGGGGAAAGTGGAAGTGGGAGGACGCACGGCAGTCACGGCCGCGGGACAGCCTCCCCGCCACGGCTGCGACGGCCGCCAGGGGTCGCTGCATTCCCAGCTGCTGGCGTGGGTTGGCCTGCCTTGTTCTTTATTGAAATTGCATAGTTCCCGAGGTTGTTTCTGTAAACAAGTTGGAGATGAAATTTCCGTGTCGGCAAATCGCCAAGATTCCCAGTGTCGGGAGGTTCCCGGGATTGGGATCCCAGTGTGACTTTGGGGCCTTCGGAAATCGTCCCATGGCCGCCAGCGGAGGAGCGGTGTACGCGGTCCCCGTGTCCCCCGCTCTTCTGGCTGGGAACGCGCTGTCCTTTTTAAGCCTTCGCTACTTTCAGAGTAAAAAATGGCATTTTAAATTACGTTTCTTAATTGCAGATGCGGTAGGACAAACGCAGGACTTGTGTTTTAAAATATATTGGCTCCTTTTTTTTT
>NW_011889037.1:916480-919390 GCF_000151845.1 Pteropus vampyrus | reverse complement strand
AAAACCATCTGCCTCCCGACGGAGACTTTTAAGGCACCGCCCATCCTGTGCCCCCTCCAGTTCCAGGAGCCTGCAGGCCGCTGGGGCCCCAGCCATGGCACAGACGTCCCTACCACCCTGCCTGTCGGTTCCAGTCCCAGTCCGTCCTTGGCCAAGCCTGCGTGTCCCAGCCGTCGGGACCTTTTCGGAGTAATTTTCTGGCAGGCCAGGTCTTCTGAGGGCCCGTGTCCTCGTGGGATGGCCCCATTGCCACTGCTTACTTGTGAACAGGTGGGCTCTGCCCACACCAGGTCACCGCTTTCCTGCCCCCAAGACAGCCAGGAGGGAGTCCAGCTGTGGGCACTCGGTCAGCCTTCCCCAGGGGACGGGCTCAGACAGGCACTCGGGCCCTTGTCGGTTCAGGGGAGGCGGTGCAATGTCTGACGGGGCCCCTGCCCGGTGTCAGGACAGAGGTGGGGTGGCACATGGGCCTTCCCTGGTCAGGGCTTGGGATCTGCCCTCCCTGAGGGTCCCTTCCCCTGGCCCATCACCGCGCAGTGTTAGTGGCATTCCATAGATGCCCACCCCTTCCCTGTGCAGAAACCCCAAAAGACAGCTGCGTGGGTGGGCAGCTGCGAAGGACACAGGACAGGGCGTGGTGTCGGTGACCATCTGCATGACACGACAGACGCCGCAGCACAGCATCTCGCCCAGGGTCCCCCGGTGTCGCTTCAATGCCAGACGGCTGCAGGGGGGCAGCGAGATACCCGTTCACAACTCAAAGTCCTCGCTGGCCGTGTCCACGCCCAGGCGAACCTCTCCCTCTGGATCTTGCTGTAGATCTTCTCCACGGGCACCCCAAACCACTTACACCTGCGGGAGGACCACAGTTCTTGGGGGGATGTAGGACAGAGACCAGGACCCTGGGTGATGGAGGGGGCAGCTTCCTGATGCGGGCCAGGTGTCCCCAGGGTGTGCTCAGGGACTAAACTCAGGCACATAGGTGGCCTGGCCACTCCCACCCGCCATGGGCAGGCTGAGCTGCACGTATGTCCCTGCCCGGCCCTAGGCTGCCCCGAAGCTCTCTGGAGGGTGAACTGATGACAGACTTGGCACCGGACGCCCAGTCAGGCGACTGGGGGCACGTGGGGAACAGAGGCCCCTCCTCAAGGCTGCATGACGGCACACGACCTGGGCCCACGTATTGGGTGACGCTGATCCGGGGTCCGGGTCGTTCAGCTTGGATGTGCCCACTGCCACCTGCCCGCTCTCCCCCTCAATTGTGGCCCGTACGCTCAGCATCACAAGCTGCCCCTCCAGTCTCTCCAGCAGCCTCTCCTTCTTCTGCAGGAAACTCGAACAAGGAGGGTCACAGGTCACCACAGGCTCACTCCCTGGGGGGGCAAGTCCAGCGACGTGGGAGGCGGTGCTTGTCCCACAGGCCGGACACTGAGCCCTCAGCAGAAAGGAGAGGCCCACACAGACCCACCGGCACGGACAAGGAGGCCTGTGCCAGCACGAATGCCCAGTGGTCCAGCACCTGGCATCCCTCCCCCACGTCACCTTCACCAGGGCCACCCTGCCCCTGGGGACACTTGTCAGGTGAGAAAACCTTCACACTCAGGACCCGCAGCCACAGCAATCGGGACGAAAAGGAGACACGCGACTAGAGAAACCAGAAGGTGACGAGGCAAACGATGTCGACGCGAGACGGACAGACGCCCGGAGGCGACAGCCACCAGGACCCACTGCAAGAGGTGGAGGATGCGAACAGGGCGCTCCAGGTAAAGCGGCGACATCAGTCCCGTTCAGAACCTCACCGGTGAGGTCACGTGCTTAAAGGAGGGACACAGTTCTTCACAAACGGAGGAGACACCTGCCAGCTTACTCCGAGGCCGGCGTTACCCGGACGCTGAAACCAAAGGCATCACAGGAAAACGAGACACGACAGCCCGTCACAGACAGCGGCAAACCCAGCGACACGGGAAGACCACAGGCCCTGACTGCGAGGCGAGGACGTCTCGACGCCTGGAGAACCGTCGGCACGGTGTGCCCGTGGTCACCTCAACGAGGGCAGAAAAGCACCTAACGAGGCGACACCCATGGAGCAAACAGATCTCCGCGGACAGGGAACACGAGAGGGCGTCCAGGGGAACGCCCAGCAGACCCCGCCCCGTGGTGCGGGTGAAACCGGCCCCTGGTGCAGGGGCTCACGCCACCTGTTCCCAGCGCTGTGCCCGAGAGCCCAGCCAGAGCAGTCGGGCAAGGAGAGGAAATAAAGCATCAGACTGACGGAGGACATGTAAACTGTCCCTATTTGCAGGTGGCACGACTTTAACACTGGCGAGTTCGGCAGGGCTGCGGGCTGCCAGGCCAGGGACAGCGACTGCGCTCTGCACAGGAGGTGTGGCGGCTGACGGGGCGGGCCTGGCTGTGCTTGGGAAGGCCTACTGTGGGGGCTCGGCTTCGGGAGGGTCCCTGTCACCATCACTGACGAGCACAGCTCACTGAGCCCGGACCCTTCACACAAAGCGGCTTATGCTGAGCACCTGCCTGCCTTCCGGGGGTCTGGGAGGTTGGTGTGTGCCAGGCAGAAGTGCCCATGTGACCAGCCCCAATGAAAACCCAGGACACCAGGTCTCTACTGAGCTCCCCTGGTGACATTTCATGTGCTGTCATAGCACATTGGTGAGAGAAACTCAGCATGTCCCGTATGGCTCCACGGGGCCGTGCACCTGTTCTCTGAGTTTGATGGTGCCCTTTCGCTGTCCTAAGTCACAGCTGTGACTCTGCGGACACACAGATAACGTAGTTTGTATTTTTTTTAAATCACAGAACTATTGGAAAGGACGCCGGAGGATCGGTAAAGGGAAAAGCTAAAATCTACAGCCAGCCGCCCGGACTCGAATGGGCTGGGCCCTCAGGACACTC
>NW_011889037.1:909890-915080 GCF_000151845.1 Pteropus vampyrus | reverse complement strand
GCCCTCCCTCCCGTGAGCCTGCCTCTGCAGCAGACCTGGGGGGAGGTCAAGACAAATCTAGCTGCACCTCTCTGCCTGCCTCTCCAACTGGGAGGAGAGGTGGCCAGACAGGGAACCGTCCAGAGTACCAGGTGGCCACTGAGCACTCAAAAGGGCTGCGAGGGAGCGGCCACTGCATGCACCTTTCGCCCATCGCTGAAGAAGTTTTGGAAAACTTCTTTGGTTGCACATTCGTGATCCAACATTCTTCCGTAAAATGTGGCAACCTCTTCAGCCACCAAGCTCACCTTCACGGGCTTCCCTGCAGAGGCCAGGAGCCTGCCCCTCCGTCCTCTAGCCCGCCCTGTGCCTGTAAGTTAAGCCGCCTCGCAGCACACCAGGGGCGAGGCATTCTGGACTTGCTAAAGTTCAGAAGCACATTCTCCACTTAAGAGATGGACACGCCGCGTCCAGGCGGCCACTGCAGACACCCTGGAGGGCAGGCTGGGAGCTCCGCGGGAGGTGTCCGTGGCCACCTTTACACACGTCCCTCCGGCTTAACGTTCCCTTTGGCTGCTACACCGACGTGGACGCCTGTGGATCAGCACGTGTGCAACCTTAAAACACGTTGTCCTCATAATTACTGAAGCAACATAAAAGTTAAGGCTTCAAAGCAGAAAACTGAGCAACTGTGGGGTAAGCTTTCAAACACCGTCACCTCTGTGCCCACCTGCCCCCCACTTTACTGTACAGCCAGCATGTATCAGAGACGTGGCGACAGATAGGCCTGTGTTTAGGTAGAGCAGACACCAACAGTGGGGTGAGGGGGTGTTCATGGTGAAGTTCTTTCAACTTTTCTGGATGTTCAAACTTTTCATAACCAAATGTTGGAAAAATAAATGTGCATTAGTTTGGTAATAAGGAAAAAGGCATTCACGATTAAACAGTGTATTTCTTCCCCAAAGTAGCTTTCCAAGAGGACCGAGGACATTAGGTGAACAGCCAAGGCCCGAGGGCTCGGCTCCACCATCACCGGCTCCCTGTGCCTGGCCCACCCTGCTGGCAAACGTGCTGGCAAACACCCTTTTCTCCGCGGCTGGGCCACCCGGGCCTCCCCGGCTCCCCACTTCCTGCCCGCCTAGCCAGGCAGCTGCTGCTACAGGCGAGTCACAGGCACGTTACGGGCACACAGCTCGGTCAGCAAGGCCCCTGCGGGTCACCTGCAGCACCGCTGTCCCAACCAGGTGCCCACACGGCACAGGGTGGGCTCTGACTGTACGACCAGCCACAGCATTTACACTCTGGCTCAGAACAGATTTCTCAACCAAAAGTCACATCAGCAGAGCTGCAGTGAACGATGTAGTTGTGAGTCCTGACTGAGCATCTACAGGGACAGGTGCACGCGTGGCCCAGCAGGAGCCCAGGAGGTCCAGGACCTTCCAAGGAGGTGGGGGGAGGACTCCCCGAGCCCCAATGGTGGGGGGTGTTCTCCCTGCTGTCCACAGGCAGCCTCCTTGCAAGGTGGGGGGCGAGGGGGCGGTGCTGCCCAGGCCTGGCCTGACCCAGAGGAGAGGTCTGCTCTGGCAAATGCAGAGAGTGGCCAGAGCCGGGGAAACTAGCAGCATGAGAACCAAACAAAGTCCTGCTCAGCAGGGTGGACAGAGTAAGGGGCTGGGGACAAGGGACGGGGGACTCCTGAGCCATCAGGTGAGGCAGGCAGGGCGACACCCATGTTCACCTTGGGTACCTGTAGTAACCGCTGTTTCTGGTTAAGAAGCAAAGCCTGGGCACCCATAAGCAGCATCTGCAAACACCCAGGGGCACAGATGCGGGCCCTCACCCAGAGGGTGGTCCTGGACACAGCCCACGCTGGCCACTCGAGCGTGGCAGGAAGGGGGCAGATTCGGAGGGCACACCAGACTCGGGTGCTCAAGGGCAAGGCCTGGACTGGTTGGCTGCCCTCCCGCGGGCTCGGGTAACCTCTGAATCCGCCTCTGCCTGGCACCAAAGCAAAGGTCCCATGGGTCTCCTAGGATGGCCCACACATTGCCAGGACAACCCAGCCCACTGCAGGAGGGCGGCAGAGCCCCGGGGCATGACACTTGCCCCCCCTGGCCCCCCCATCTGGGCACACGTGCTCCCCCGGCGCCTCAGGCAGGTCCTCACCGTCTCAGCAGAAGCGAACTCCATCAGGAAGGGGCTCGTATGGGGGGCAAAGTGCCGGCCTCTGTGCTCCAGCTGCTGCCATTTCGCTCTGTCCTGGCTCTTCTCCCCCGACCTACGGAACAGGACGATGCTGACCCATGCGGCTGGGGGCCCAGCCTTTTCCCTGTGTCCCTCATGGACTCCCTCCTGTGTATTGGGGGCAGGAAGTCGGCGCCGGGTTCGGGGAGCCACATGAACTGCAGTGCTGCATCTGTGCCCCGCGCGTGCGTTGGGGGAAACTGAAGAGTAAGGCCACCTGTAGGGCCCGCACTCCCGGTGCATGTCCACCCCGGCCGGAAGTGACGGTCAGCTGGCCCAGAGCGGCCGGGGTGCACCGCCCCCACGCTCCCCGCCCTCCGTGCCTCACCTGGCTGTGCGGACCGTCTGCAAGGGCAGGGGGCTGCGGGGGACATCGGTGTGTACCCCGCCCACAGCCCTCCGCAGAGGGAGCAGGAGCCTAACCACCTGCATTCGCTCCTGAGGCCCCACCCCTCTCTGGCCCCGCCCCCTCCTCTGGCCCCGCCCCTGCACGCTGGGCAGTGGACCCGGTGTGTGGACCAGTGGCTGCGCTGGGAAGTGCTTCCAGGAGCATCTTCCAGGCAGGTGGCTACACCCAGCAGGGCCTCTCTGGGGCGTTGTCCCCTCCCACCCATTACCCTGTACACTGGGTCCAGCCTCCTGACTGCAGACAGGCCCACGATGCAGGTCCAGCCTGTCCCATGCCCTGGCCCAGAGCTGCCTGACCCTCAGGAACCTGAGGCTCCTCCTGAAAGGTGACCCTGGGTGCAGCCCAGGGCCTGCAGAGAGTAGATGTCCCGTTTCAGTACTGGCTCGCCCATTCCCTGCCCCCAAGAGCTCCTGGAGGCACCTGGTAGGTCCTCCGTAAACACATGCTAGCCATGTTCACCGGGCCAGACACTGGAGGGCACACCTCCACGCTGTCAGTGAGCCCTACACTGCCACAGACGAGTGAACCTGTAACCAGTGAAGACAATGGCAAAATGCCAGCATGGCCAGAACGGAGTCCCGAAGACAAACCCTCCATCAGACATACCCCCCAAGGAGCCTCCCAGACGTGCCTAGGAGTCCTATAACACAATCCCTGCTGACCAGCCCCTCACCCCAAGAGAGCCCTGGGTAGCTGAAACCTCCCTCCCTGCACTCACTGTCCAGGGGTTTGACCCCCCCTTCTGCAGGGCAGATGGCCAAGCTGCAAAGCCAGAGCGGGCCCTGGCAGTCGCTGTGGGCCGAGCAGCCGTGGACTGCACAGCTCCACTGCCTGTCAACCTCAGGCAGGCGGCTGACCCTGTATCAGCTTCATCTGGAGACTGAGGCTCACGGGCTCGTGGGAAGGGGATGAGTGGACACAGGGAGCGCCGTCCCCGCCCCACCACAGAGCATGCAGCAGGCCTCCGAGCGCTCGCTGTGAGCACCTGGGCGCAGGTCAGCGGGTGCGAGCCCACCCCGTTCACCCTCAGTAACCCTCAGCACTGCCACCAGCTCTTCAGTCCCCACGGACACCCAGTGGCTGGAAGCACTGGCACAGCCTCAGGGCTGCGGTGGCTGGGTATCAGCACCCAGGGGGCCAGGGCGCTGGGCACCACCATTTCTGAATGACCACGCGGCTGCTGGCTGGACACAGGCTAGGACAGCAGCAGCTGACTCCCCAGAGGCGCCCCCGTACCAGGTGTGTCTAACGGTGTGACGTAGTCTCTCACGGCCCTTCCAAGGCCGGGTCGGGAACTCCAGCCCAGGCCTGCGGCTCCTTCCATGGACTCACCGAGGCCACCGTCTTCACATTCAGGCTGCTCGGGTTCTATAAACAGGATGAGGCAGGACAAACGCCATAGAGCTCTAAGCAGACGCACAAAAAGCACCTGCCCCGATCCAATAGCCTTTCACGATAAAAACAAAAACCTCACTCAACAAACTAGGACGGGAGAGAATCTCCTCCACCCGGGACAAGCAGCTCGTCCCGCTCGGAGGTGGGAGACAGGCCGCGTCCCCCAGGTCAGAGGCGGACAAGGAGGTCTGCTCTCACCTCACTATCCAGCATGGTCCTGGAGGTTCTAACTGGAGCATACAGGCAAGGAAGTGACACAAAAGACAACCAAACTGGAAGAGGCAAACTGTCTCCACTCACTGACGGCACGGTCTCGGCACGGTCTCGTGTAAGCAAACCCGAGAGTCTACGAAAAAATTACAAGCTAATAAATGAATTCCACAGCGCTGCAGGAACGGGATCGACGCCCAGAGATCAGCTTCCTGCACCTGCGACGAGCAGCCCGAGAAGGATGTTAAGGACGTCCGGGCTTCAGTGGACATGACACCACCAGGAAAACAAGAAGACAGACAACCCACAGAAAGGAACAAAATGTCTGCAAACCCCATATCCGATGAGAGTCCACAATATGTAAAGAACGCCTACATCTCAACGATAAAGGAACAAATGACCTCACTAAAAAACCGCAAAGGATCTGAACGAACATTTCGCCAGGGATGACGTACGAATGGCCAGCAAGCAAAGAGGTGCTCAGCACCATCAGCCATCCGGGGAAGCCACTAAACCCACAGGAGATGCCACCTCACGCCCGCCAGCTCCGTAACCCAGCCCAGGTGTCCCTGATCGTAACCACAATTCCTTGCAAGTTCCAGTAACCCCAGTTCCCACTCGAGACACAAAGCTCAGAAAGCGTGAGTCATCTCCCCCGAACGCGAGCAGCCGCAGAGCGTGGGGTTGGTACAACGCGGGCCTTGCTGGTCGCCCAGGGGGGACTCCCCCTGCACCCCCTCACAGATGGGGCCACCACCCAGCAGAACTGCGATGCAGTCACGTGTGGATTCTAAACTGTCCAGAACCCAAAAAAACAGGAATTTCAGTTTAAAATGTAGCTAATGTCAACCAATTTAGCTAAAATACTCGTTTCAGTGTGCAGTCCATCTAAACCCTGAGGAGCTGGCGTGTGTGCTTTACCTCACGCTGTCTCTGAAACCAGCACGTGCTGT
>NW_011889037.1:897715-909840 GCF_000151845.1 Pteropus vampyrus | reverse complement strand
GTGCTGTCCTGAGCCACGTCTCAGGCGCTCACCGCCACAGGCGGCTGGTGGCTCCTGGGCGAGACAGTGAAGGTGTCCTTGTCTGCTGCTCTGCTACGTGCCTGTGACAGTGGGCAAGTCCTTTCTCTGTACCTTCGTTTCCACAGCTGAACATCGGAGCTAACGTCCCCGCTCATCGAGGGCTGGCCGGGAGCACCGCAAGCTCAGAGCAAGCATGGCGTCAGGGCCAGCTCTCTCCAGGCGGCAAGACCCACGGGTCAGAGCTGCCCCACGGCGCTTTCTGGAGTCTCCCTGCCTGCCCGACAGGTCTAAGGGGGAGGGAAGGACACGGCGAGGGCACATGCCTCTTCCCGTCACACTCCCTGGAAGCCACCGAGAGTTCCCCAGGTGGTGGCGGTGGCATGGCAGCGGGGGGTCCCCCTGCACACACACAGCCCCTCTCTGCTCTCTCTCTCCTCCTGCACACCTTCCCCCTGGGCAGGCCTGAGCAAGGCACAGACCCCCGCCTGCGCCCCCAAGCCCCGCCCCCGCTGCTGTCGGCCTCCTTCTCTGGAAACCACGGGCTGATTGGGGTTCCTGACTCCCCGGAACAAGTCCTATCTTGGTGCCGCCACCTCATTTTCCATTTTCTTCTTAGTTTTTTCAACCCGTGTGTCTCCCCACCCCCGCGTCCTCGTCCCGCACCTGCTCCCTCTCCCTCCCCTTTGTAGCTGGTCCTCCATCCACCGCCTGCCCTTCTTCTGGGTTCTCTGCTCGGCCGGCTCCTTGTCGCCGCTGGGTGCCCCTACTCTCTGGTCCCCAGTCCCCGTCCCCTTCCCCTGCCCGCGCTTCCCGCGGCGTCTCTGGGGTCGCGCCCCAGATCTCGCACGTGTCCCGGGGCCTTCCTCCTCGAGCTCTCTCGGCCTTTTCTCTTCCAACTTTTTTTCCTTTACTTTTTCTTGTGTCTGCTTTTCACTTTCCCTGCGGCCTCACCCTGGCTGGTGTTTGCTCCAGTGCCATCTCCCTCCCCAAGGGTGCCTGGTGGCAAGGCCAGCAGGGCCCCATCCTCAGAGACCACCTCCCGTGCACCCAGGGCCAGCTCCGCCCATCTCCAGCACCTCTTTGTGCCCTCGGGACTTTGCCCAGCACAGAGAGGACACCAGTGACCGCGAGTGGGACTGATGCCCTAGGCTCAGGAGGGGCCGGCCACCCCTCTGGAGCTCACGAGGATGGAGACAGGAACCCCAGAGCACACAGGGCCCTGCAGTGCGGCCCCGTACAGGGCCTTCCCCTCAGGGACTGTCCTCAGAGGGGCCACATTTCTAGCGCCTCTGACTGAGCTTCGGAAAGTGGCCTGCGTCTCAGCCCTGTGGCCCACGTGCAGGGTGGAACAGGCAGCGCATGGGCAGCCATGCCAGGCCAGCCACCCCAAGCTCAGCCACCACCGGGAAGGGGCACCGGAGGCGAACTATGCTGACACCACTGCCCACCCCGGCTCTGCCGACTTACGTCCAGATGGGCTCCCGTCAGAAAGTCACACGCTGAGTTCACTGGCCGCCCTCTCGCGTTTGCAGGAATGGGCACCACGCGCTCACCTGGCCTCTCTTCTCCGACGGCTTTTCATGGCTGTTCATCTGCACTGGCTTGGCGCTCTGTGCAGGCCCGGGACACGTTTATGTGTAAATGTGTACACCTGCAGCTCACTTAGGAAGCCTGCCATTTTAAAAACGAGGAGATTCAGGATAATCTTGTTAAGGTCTCCGAGCTTTTTAACAGAGCCCCCCTTTTCTTCCTGGGAGGCAGGATGGTAGGGCTACGAGCAGGGAAGGGGGACGAGCGCTCCACTCCATGCAGAGTCGGTGGCGCTTCAGAAGCATCCCTGGCCCGGCTCCCTCCTTCAGGAGACCTCGGGGCCAGGCAAGAGCGGACGCCACGCCAGCGCCCCGTCACCCGCCGCACCCACCTCTGCTCTCCTCCAATACGACTGCCCAGAAACCACCAATTTAGAAAAACGGTCTTCGAAAGTAACTTTTAAGGAAATAATCAGAACGAAAAATATACTCGTAAGCAATACCCAAACGGAGAGAAGACCAAACGTAATTGGCCTGAGCAGGCATGGCACAGGGTGCCACCTCGGCTGCCAATCCAACACGCACATGTAAATCAGTGAACAGGATGTAATGTGACTCAGAGAAAATATCAATTGAATTCTGTATTCCAAGGCCAGGGGCTTCAGTCAAAAATGCAAACGACTATTTAAAACATAGTTCTTTTGTTAATCGATGTCGCCCCAATGATTTTTAATAAAAAAATAAAAAATAAAACAACAAAGCTCGAACCACCTGATTCTGATTCAGTTCCGTTCACTGTGAACTGAGGTGCACATCTCGTCACCGAGCCGGACTCACTGACAGTGGCACATTTTTCAAAAGCAAAAGCTCCCCCAGTTTTTTCCCTCGGGTTTTCTTTGTTCTGCTGGACAAAGGGAGCTCTTTACACTGCCGTCCCACACAGGAGCTGCGGAAAGCCGACGCGAGGGGTGAAGAAAGGTTGGGGGCAACTGTGTGCCTAACGCCCTCCACGCTACGGTCGGTTCTAGTCTGTGTGTGGTTACGCTGGTCGCTGCCATGTTTACAATGATTTCTGACAAGATCATTTATTTAAAACAAAACCAAAGCACAGAAGGACAGACGGCAGCCAAGGAGGGCCAGTCCTCAGGACGGGAGCCTCACCTCTCGGTGCTCACACGAACGTGCAAGAGACCGATTTCCTGCCGCAGACAGCAGCTCACGTTACCGGCCAGGCTGCAGCCTGCCTGGAGTCTCAACTTCCACTTCAGCGGGGAAAGACGGGGTTAAAACAAGGCGTGCAGGTCCCGTTTCCACCGCAGAGGCCAGACTGGAGGACAGAGGGTGATGTCGCGGGCCCTCCCACCGCGCCCACTGCAGGCCCTCTGCCTCCCCACTTCGCCTCCTCCAGAGGGACGGGGCAGAGGACAACCTGCTCGATGACGAGATCGTCCTGGCCTGGAGCTTTGTTCCAAGTGGAGAATGTACTTTCCTCTTTCAGGCACCGCTACAAGTGGCAAGGAAACAGAGAAGGCACTTCCGTGTCACGGTAAATGGTTAAACCTGCCGTTAAGACACTAAGACGACCACCGCCAATGCGTCCTGCATGTGGCCCCGGGAAACCCAACCTGACACTCAGGACCTAAGCAGATCAGGTCCAGGCCACCTGACGTCCCCAGCCAGTGGTGCCTGGTCCACCAGAACTCAGCAAGAGGGCGGCGGCAGCCACGTCAAGGACCCCGAGTAGTGAATGACCAAACCCGCCCCTCCCGGAACCGACCTCCATCCCCGCACACAGTGCGGAGGCAGCGCGCTTTCTGAAATTTGAAGTGTAGTTTATGTGAACACGAAATGCGTGTTTTAGGAGTGATCAGAATGACGGGGAAGAAAAGGGTCACGGGTGAAGGAACGAAGACTGGAGCATGAGGAGGACGGAGTCCACGACGAAACGCAGAGAGCACACGCCGGATTCAGGCCTGGCCTCCCCGCATCGCCCCTGCTCGTTTTGGTCCAGCTCCTTTGCTCTTTCTTTGAGCTTTCTAGCTTCATCTGCTCAGTAGTTTTCTCTCCCTTTCATCAAAAAATACTTTCATGTGACTCTCAAAGGAGAACATGCAAAGCCAACACTGAAAGGACGTCCTTGACGGGAAGAAACACAGACGGCACCGGAAAGCGGTAAGATCGCCTCCCCCGCCTCCCCCGCCTCCTCCAGCCTGGTGCCAGACTCCCTGAGCCGCGCCCGCGCACGCACGCGGCCCCCATCCCGTTTCCCACCAGTGATCGAAAATCGCGATTCACCCAGCCAAGGTGTCATCTGTTAGCTCATCCTCCACCCAGAACCGCTGCAAATCGGACGCTTGACCATCTCCCATCACCTCTTCTTTATCTGTACTTGTGTCGCCCCAACGGCAAGAAAACACAGGGCTGCGATACATTAGAGGACCCCAGGGCAAGTGACAGGTCAGCTGTCATGAGCCTGGGCCCATGCGGCGGGGACATTCCATGCATGGCCTGCTGCGCCTGTGCCAGTGGTTGGCTGGCTGAACCCACATCTAAAACACGGCAACAGCTAACCCACGACCAAGAGGACAGCAAAGCGCACCCCCTGTGAGGTCTATTGCTTCTGACAGCCAACAGATGGCTCTCGCTCCGGACCCCCTCCTGCTTCACTTGGGTCTCTAGCAACTCAGTTAAGAAGTCCTGAGCATTTTCCCAGGTTTTTTGTGTCATCGTTAAATACCACAATTCCGCATTCTGAATGCAGGCACGCACTCCAGAAAATAGCCCGTTTGCCAATTCGAGGTGAGCACTACGGCTTTAGCGACACCAGACCGAAAGGGAAAGAAAAAGCAGCTGTACACCCGAGCCGCTGCACGACGAACGCGCACTCCCAAGGTGGCAGAGGGAGGCGGACGGGAGCTCGGGAAGTGAGGGGCAGCTGCACGCAGAAAACCCGTCCCCAGAGTGCCGGGCAGCAGGAGTTAGGGATTCAGGTTCCAGGGCAGAAGGCCCCTAGCAAGGGGGTGCGGTGGAGTGCCCCCCAAGGCGTCGCTGTGGGAGGGGGAGGAGCCTCAGGGGGCCCCGGAGGGTCCTGCGCAGAGGGGGGTCATGGGAGGAGGACAACGCGGGGAAGAGGCACCTGATAATGGGACGCTGAAGGGAGGCGGGCGCCAGGGCCCGGGGGTGGCGGGGCGGAGGGCAAGGTCGGGGATCCCTGAAGGGAAGGCCAGAGCCCCGTTCAGGCCCCACGCGCCCCCGCACTGACCCTGGCGCCCCCAGGCCGCACCCCACCTCCTCTGCAGCTCTTCGAGGGCCCCTGGCACCCACAAAGCGACTGCACCTACGCCAGGCACGAAGTCCCGCGGCTGGCGACTGGGTCGTGCGTGCTCAGCAGCCGCCGCCACGTGAGCAACTCGACGCGGCCGCGGGGGCCGCTGGGAAGGCGGGCGGGGCGGCACATGCGCAGACCGAGCATGGGCGGGTGGTCCCCGGAGGCGGGGACGCAGGCCGGGCAGGGCGTGGATGTGCTAGTGCAGGCCCGGGGTGCGGGGGGACGCTGTCAGGCTAGGAAAGACGACAGCGCGCTTCCGTTGCATTGTGGAGGGAGAGCTGGGCCTCCGTGGGCAGGACAGCTCTTGGGGCCCGGAGGCCCGCGGGGAGCTCGGCGCCTCCGTCCAGTGGGAGACGGCAGTGAAGATGGCCCGCTGAGGATGGCAGGAGGCGAGAATGAGAGAAGTCGAGGATGGCACCTGCTCGCACGGCTGGTCGGGCGGGGCTGTCTTGTGACCTTAAAACCCCGTCACCGGACGAGAGATCTGCCTGAAAATGTACACTCAGGGAAGACAGAGGAGGCGCTTACGCCCATGCTCCCTTCCTTTACAATCCAGTTTTACAAGTCGTATTGCCTTTGTTTGAGGTTATTAGAGATGCCATTTTCCTGCCTTCTTAACAAATGGACGTTAGGTAAATAGCTGTTTTCCTGCTTTGGTGAATAATGGCTAGACGGAAGGCTTCTGTCGTGTAGACGGCCTCAGAGTGTGTGCTGCGGAAACTTTGCATAAAGATGGCATCTAATCTACGGATGTGCCCGGATTCGCTAGAGCCTCACAGAGGCTGAACTCATTTTATTCAGAACGCCACAGGAACAATAACCAAAAAAGGACACCACGAAGGCAACATCTATCATATGCTTCTTTAAAAACCCCATTGTCAGCATCAGCGACAATGGCGTTACCGCTCAGTCACTGAGATTAAAAATTAGTCATACGTGGAAAATAGAAACGGGTTTTCAGGGAGAAGGAGGCTTTGGTTCCACTGAATAATGCCCCCTTTTTTGCTTGGTAAATAAATGATGCATATTTTCCGATGATGCATATTTTCGAGGGTAGCTGTGTCTCGGTGGTCCCAGATTTGGAGTAAGAGCCTTTTGGCAGTTGACTGGGCAAGTGTCAAACATATTTTAGAAATTACGTCCCAGACCACCTGACGACGAGGTGTTCAGTAGTGACGGCAGAGTTACCTCCATCCAGAATCCGAATCTTTCTAGATTAGGTCACAAATGAACAGGAGTCCTTAGCATTAATTTTTTTCTTGTATGTGTCACAAGCTATCGGGGAGGCACAATCCTCATCCAGGCACTCTCTCCCCCTCTACAAACCCTGGTTCAGCCCAGCTCCCCGCCCTCTGAGTAAACACGCCAGCTGGGCCCCTACCAGGAAGCCCCGTCCCCAGGCCTTAGCCCATCCCATCCTCCTCCTCTCTTGGGGCCTCCATCACCACTCCCCAGGCCCACTGTCAGCTGGGACCTTCCTTCCCGTATCACCCACACCTAGAAACAGTCCCCAGGGAGCGTCTGCACCCTCCCAACCCCACGTGTGCCTGCCCGTGTCCCTGTCTCTCTCCCTTTTTCTGTTACTGTGGTCAGACTGTTCGTCCCTCTGCTGGAAGCCCCTGGCCTCCCCTGACCACAAGTAGGTGTCCTGCCAGTTCGCACTCCCTAGAGCAGAGCTCCCAGACGTGGGTCCACCTCTTTCCCTCCGGTTCGCTTTTGATCCCCATCCACACGCCCCACTGGGACGGCCCCCAGCAAGCGCAGACCCCCACACGTGGGTCTGCCCGCGGCCTGTGCCTGCAGAGCGCCCGGCCTTCCCCAGCCCGAGGCGGTCCTTTAGCAGGGGGATCTGCGTGGAAGGCCGTGGTGGAAAACTCGTCTGCCCGGGGCCAGCCCGGTCCGTGTGACTGCAGACACCAGACGGCTGTGGGGCCACCCAGACACCCTTGCCTCATGCCATGCTAAGGATGAAACCTGTTCCCCAAAATGGCCAGAAGAACGCCCATGGAGCCAGGCCCCTTTGCCAGCCTACAAGGACAATAATTTGCCCCCACCATCCTTGGACTTCATCCCCGAAAAGTGCCATTTGCCCAGAAGCCAGCAGACAAGCCACCTCCTGTGCTCAGAGAGGGACTTGTCCCTTCCTCCCTGTGTTATTGCTTGGCGCCTCCCTGCCTGGGTAGGTTCTAGAGTGTGATGGGCGCTCAGTGTCCTCCCATTCCCTCCCACCATGTCCCCTGGGCTAGGTGCCCTGGCAGAGGGGACTTATGTTCCCAAGTGGCTTTTTATCCTGTGCCCACTGCCAGCCCATGCTCTCGGTGGCTCTCCTCTCCCCCAGCCCCAAATGACAGTGGACTCGTCTTCAAATAAGAATAAACATGTGTGCCTGTTCTCTGGGGCCTGCGACAGCGCCGAGCCACCCCGTGACTTGGGTGGGATTGATGGCCCCGTCTTACCAGCAAGCCGGGCGCATCTTTTACCGACTCTGGCCTCGGGTGATGGATGGCTTTCTCACGAACACAACACTGTTGCTCGTATTTACAAACACTTCGTTTCTCACGTTGCGTTGATGCTTCTCTGGCACCGCTTGGTGACACTCCCGTGACTGATGCGTCGCCGGCTGTCGCCACCATTGATTAAGGCTTCCTGTGGCCCCTGGCCGCCCGTTCCTCCACGCGCCGCAGGGCCGCAGGCGGGCGGCGCGCACTTAGTGGTATGCCGCGTCCTCTTCGCGCCTCACGGCCGTTTGTCTTTCAGTTTACATCGTGCGCCCTCCGAGTACGGTGTCCACCAGGACGCCAGAACCCGAGCGCGCCGCTGCGGCCAGCAGACGAATCTCACCGGCCCTCACTGGGCCTGCGAAGCCTCCTCCCCCGCCCCTCGTGTGAGTGTAAAGAGTATTGAGACAGGAGAGGAAGCCCGTGTGAGTGCCACCGCTTCTTACCAAGTCGTCCAGCACCGAGGACTGAACCCAAGGACCCCAAACCCAAATTCTTCAGCTCCCCCTGGGAAGAGGCAGTCATCAAAGCAGCCGAATCGAGGCCTGGTGAGAATGTTCTAGAATCAACGATTTTCTCCATATTTCTCTATCTAGACCGCCGCCTCCCGATGGCATTTTTGGTTCACTCGTGGCACTCCCCATGCCCGTCTCCCCGGGGCAGAGGTTGGACGCTGCGAGTGGGCAAGTCGGCAAGTCTGGGGACAGCCAGGTCCTTATCTGGGACTCATAGAGGAGCCCGAGCTCCCTCCCAGCTCGGGGTCTGCACGCTCGCGCTTGCGCCGAGCCCGTCGGGCCAGCCGTCCGCAGAATAGCGACCGGCGAAGCGTCGGGCCGGCCCCGTCGCGCGTCCGCCTCCCGTCCGGTGGCCCATGCGCCCTCCAGCTGCTGCCCCCTCGTCCGCCTTTGCGCACCAGCGGTCGCCTCCCCGCCTCCCTTCCCATCCGCTCGCTTGGCCTCCAGTTTTTTTTAACGTCAAAGCACAGCAGTCGGTCTTTACGGTGCAGCAGTACGTAAAGAAAAAGGCCACCGTTTCTCCAGCCCGCGGGCCTGAGGCAGCCAGACGCCACACTTAGGGGTGTAGCCTGCCACTGACTCGTGCTTCTGGGAACTGCACAGACAGGTGCACTTGGAGTTTCCTTCGTGTCTTTTTAAGATACCAACATGGGACTTGTTTCACTCACTGCACAATATCACATGGACTCCATCTAGACCATTACATGAAGCTCATTCTAAAACAACGTCGTTATAACCCACAGCATGGAAAAGCCATTATAGAATTGTCCAGACCTCTGTTGGGGAACACTGGGGTCGTACCCAGGTTTTTGTTTTATTTCGTTTTCTATTAATTCTGACATTTTTACTTCAGAAACCTTGATATCTAAAAGCAGGCCCACCGAAGCTGAGGGACACGTGTTTTAGGTTTTAAGCGCTTCTTCCAGAGGACTTTCCGAGAAGGCTTCGTCCCTCCCTCCGTGGACTGCCCACTGTCCTGCATCCTTGTCAGCACTGCGTGCCGCCGACCTTTCAGATGTCTGACTGTCTGATAGCTTACAGAGAGGTCCCGTTGTGCCCAGGCTGGCCTTTCCCTGGCTCCCAGTGTGAGAGAGGACATCTTGTGGGACATTCTTGGCGGCAAGTGTCAGAAAAGCCCAACTCAAAGTGACTGGGGTGGGCAGATTGTTCTCTCGCCAAATAGAAGTCAGGGGAGGAGCAAGGCCTGGGCTCTCCGCCGCTCTCGGCCTCCCCCACGGTCACAGGCAAGACCACGGTGCAGTCCTCGGTGTCTCACTCAGTCAGGAGAGCGTCCGGCCACAGGGGAGACATGGTCCCCTCCTGTGGGACAATCCCAGGAGTTCCCTGAAGACCACCCTCTTCCCACTGGCTGAAACTGCACCCTAAGCTCATGGGTGTAGATTCATCGTTGGCAGAGGGACCAGGACGAAGGCGACCGATGTAGATGGTGGTGTCTTAGTGGCATTTGGAGCAGGACAGTGACTGTACGGGTGTGCCTCAGTGTCACGGCCATTTCATATCCCAGCCCCCCCAACACAGTTCAGGCACCCTTTGCTTAAGCACTGTGGATCTACACCTTCTGGGCTGAGACCGGTCAGGGGCGAGGCGTGTGTCTGGGCCTGGCCACCAGCAAGGTCTGCCATGTGGGGGGTGGGGGGGTGAAATCGACCCACAGTGAACCGAGCGTGGCCTCTCCGTTGGATTCTGATGTTTTCGCTCGGAGAGCTGCATGGGGAACGCTGCCGCCCCTCACAGGAAGGAGTCACTTGGCCAGCAGGGAGAGCACCGGTGCCCCGCGGGTTAGATGGCTGGCGGCCAGACTCCGAGAGCTCCAAGCACCCTTAGCAGTTCATTCTGTGTTTGTCGGCCTGGTCTTGTTTCCTCTCCCTTGCCTTGGCTCAGCTTGGATCGTTGTTTCGGTCTGGTACAGAGTCATCCATTTTCTCTAGATCTTCCGATTAGCTTCCATAAAGTTCTCTGACAGTTTGCAAAATCTCCCCGGGGCGTGGTGCTTTTCCTTTTGTAAAGTGGTGTGTTTGTGTTTTTGCTCTGAGGTCAGTCCCTACTCACAGCCGACCCACACGCTTTCTCTCTCTGCAGATGGACGACGTTGGAGGCAGCCGTGCGCCAGCTGGAACAAAACATCCCGCCTTCCCGGCAGCCACGTGTGGCGGGAGGCACAGCTCTGAGGGCACCGGGGCTTGTTTTCTTCCCTCCTTCATGCTTCTTTCGTCCTCACCTCCCTGGAACTCGGAACAGCCCAGAGGCAGAGTCACCACTCTCCACGCGGGGCCGGTGAACCGGGGCCGATGCCACTGTGGTCACACCCGAGCCTCGCGGTCCACCTGGGGGACGGACCCGAGTGGGGGTCTGGGGAAGACAGTGAACAGCTCGCTAGCCCGGCTCAGCCTCTGCACCCCGATCTCGTGTGGGAAGAGCCAGACCCCAGCTCGGACGATCTCTTTTTTCCCCCCTTGGGCCTCCTGGGGATTCATCGGCCTTTTTCTTTTGTCCCTCCCGCAGCTTTTTTGCTATGTGACGGACAGTAGCTTTTAATCATTGGTAATTTCCTCCTTTTTCTTTTGATTTGGTTAATTCATTTAATATCTATTTTAGCAAGACTTACCTGAGTTTGCAGAATTTCCTTTGGTTTATTCCATACATTTTA
Organism: Pteropus vampyrus; assembly: GCF_000151845.1. Classification (NCBI taxonomy): domain Eukaryota; kingdom Metazoa; phylum Chordata; class Mammalia; order Chiroptera; family Pteropodidae; genus Pteropus; species Pteropus vampyrus. The sequence goes on along the minus strand of NW_011889037.1, from coordinate 899,281 downwards.
TAGAATGTTATTTATTTTCTAGTTACTCCTTAGCTAATGCGCTGTTGGTTTTTTAACTTTAATTCAAACCTTATTTAGAACTATCTTTTCACTTCCAAATGGTTATGTTTTATTTTGGCTGGTTTTCGTTGTCAATTTCTAGGCATCCTCTCTTTAATAAAAAACAAGCTTCGGGATCCCGTGGCTATTGAAGGCGCACAGTTTCACGAGACCCGCTTAGCAAAACAGCCGCCTCCCCCGGGGCCCCAGCGTCCCTCCCCGAAGACAGCCCCTTAATGACTTTGAGCGACTACTTGTTATTGAATTCCACAGTTCTGAACAACAGGCTTCTGCTTCTGGAATTTTATTTTCTAATTTAGGCCTCATGTATTGACTTAGTCTTAGGAGGATGGAGGCTCAGCATCTTTCACCCTCCACGTCCACTGCCTTCCTCCCCTGCACCTCTCCCTCCTTCTCATAGAGTCATGCTATAATTGCCTTGGGGGTCAAGATGCCCGGACATCTTGGTGACATCACAGTAGCAATGACAAAGAAGCACAGAGCTCAGTCAGGTAATGCTGTGTTTATTTTTTATTTCCTGCACAGCGTTTTATGTTCCCTGGAGTTAGCAACCATCTTATTTTGTCGTTGTTATTGTCGCAGGTGGCCCGGGCAGGCGGAGGAGCTTAGCTTACAGGATTTGGCCGCTCTGGAGAAAGGCAGGATCAGGTGTGCCTGTGGGGGGAGAACCAGCCCAGGGCTCAGCGGAAGGCGAGGGGGGGGTGATGGTTAGGATGGGCAAGGCTGGAACTTTAGAGGAACGTGATAAAAGATTAGCTTCGGTTACTGTTCACGCCCCTCCAGAGAGAGTGTGTGTTCTTGGGTGAAGTGAGCCCCACACGAGCTCTGAGTGGGTTCCAGAGTCACCAGGAACGTGGAGAAGTTAGGAAGGGCCCCGGGTGGAGGCGCATTGCTGGGGCAACCCTGCGGGGAGCGCGGGTTCTGGAAGCAAGCCGGCTCTGCAGGCGGGCTGGTCCTGGAGGCGAGTCGGTTCTAGAAGTGGGTTGTGGAAGTATAGAGGGTTCTGGAAGCAGGCTGTGGAGGAAGGACGGCGGACCGTGCAGACGGCACCGGAGTGGGTCTCTGAGCGGAGACGAAAGCGGGCATTGTTTCAGAACCCGCGCCAGCGCTCGCTCGGCAAAACCGTTAAAAACCCCATTGTGAACGTTTTGGGACGAGCCCCTTGAAGGGTCCCTGTTGCCGGGGGACGGGATAGCACTGCTCGGTGGCAAACGTGGAGCTTGCACCGGGGGCTGCGCTGGGAGGTGCGCGGAGGCAGCGTGGACCGGCGCCCTTTGAGAGTTAACGTTTCACGTTTCTTTTTTCCCTTTTTCCCTAACTTTGCTGCCGGCTAAGCCGCCAGCGCATGCGCAGTACAGGCCCCGTGCCTGCCCCTCAGCGTCGGGCCGGGCGGTTGCCGGGGTGACCGCATTCCCCCAGGACACCGCGGGCGGGTGGGCGGGGCCTGGGCGCGCGAAGCCGCCTCCCTCGCTCTCTGGTTGGTCGAGGCCGCTGTCCTTTGGAGTA
>NW_011889037.1:884499-897001 GCF_000151845.1 Pteropus vampyrus | reverse complement strand
CTTCCCCAGATTTCCTTTCCACTCCCGCGCCCCAGGGCTGTACAGTTTTGCCCCGGGGCAGCCAGCTCTGTACTTGATAAAACTTTGAGTTGCCCGCGGCTGAGATCCAGGAAACGGCGGGGGAATTTCACAGCTGCGGAGTTCGTCCTTTCTCATTTTCCCGTACCTTTGCCTTCTTGCGATGTCCCTAACCCTGGGGCACTGACCGCGGGCAGTGGACCATTTTCAGGAGCACTGGGGAAGCTCCGGAAGGGTATTGGGGTGACCTCCGGGATCCGCGTCGGGAAAGAGGGGGCATTGCAGCTGAGGCCGAGAGTCCCCTGGGGGTCACCTCCAGGCTGCCCCAGTGTTCATGCCAGGCACCGGGCATTCATGTCTCCAAGGGCATTCAGTCTGTCTGGTGCCACCGCACCTGCGGTGGTATGTCACCCCCCTTCCTTCTCCCATGTCAGACTACGCAGTGGACCTGGCTGCTCCATTCAGCTTTTGTGTGCCTGGGGCCCCGGCCTTCCAGGGAGAGGTAGGCAAGTGTCGGCTGGGACATGGGCTCCAAGTTACTGACCATGTGATGCTGCCCAGACCCCTGGAGGGGCAGGCTCCTCCCTGCCCGCCCCCGAGAGATGCCAGGTGCTGCTGTGAGTGTGTGGGGAGAGCACTGGCCAGTGGCCGCACAGAGCAGGCAGTGCAGGGCGAGGATTCTGCTGCCTGCCCTCGGTGAACTCACTTCCTCGCAGGGCAGCCAGCCGCAGGTGGCCTTTGGAGAGAGCACGTGTTGTTTTGGGTGGAACGTTCGGGAGGTTGTTCGCACAGGATGTTTCAGAGGACCCAGTAGACGACACTTTCAGGCTCTGCCCAACCACCACCCTGGGAAGGGGCGGAAACTGTTTCCAGCTGTCTCTCTGGGATGACCCAGCAGTTGGGGTGTCCTGACTTGTGTCCCGACAAGGAGCTCCTGGCCTGGGCGCTGGTGGGCGGGCACGGACCCCAGCTCTGCTCAGCCCAGCGACCCCGCACACCCTCGCACACGCCTCTTTTCTGTTGCCCAGGTGGTTCTTCCACTTGGAGAGTCTCACGTGACCCGGCTGGAGCGAGGCTGGCCCCACATGAATTACGATGCTCAGTGTCAGGCTAGGCCAGCTAGCCATGCCCATGAGAGCCTTGCCTGGGTGCAAGGCCCCTGTAGAGCGGTGTGGGCAATGTGTCTCTGCCCGTGAGAACGGTGTCCAGTGGGCACCACCTGGCCCTGGTGTCCACTGGGGGCTCACCGGCACCAGGTAAGTGCCCACTAGAGAGCAGCCTGGCCCCAAGGCTGATGGGCACCAGCAGGCAGAGCCAAGGGCTCAGAGAGGCTGGTCTGCCAGCCGTGGGGGCCTCTCCCTGGGAACCAACAGGCAGGGGGAGCCTGCAGAGCGTGTGGGGCCCTCGCTGTTTGTTCCCGGCCCGTGCCGCTGTAACCGCCTCCCCTCTGTCCCAGACTGGCCACCGCCCATGCCATTTCCTTCTGTGCTGCTGGGGGCCGCGGGCCTCATGCTTCCGGGCAGCCGGAGCCGCTGGACCTGTCCTGTCAGGGCCGCCACGGTGGGCGGGGGGGTTACTTCTCTGTTCCCCACCCCTTTCTGCCCAGGCCAGGTTTCCCGATAGGAGAAGCCCCCTGTGAATGCTGATGACCGAGTGTCTGCGCCTCTCCCTGCTGGGGGACCCCTTCACCACGGCTGGCATCACCAGTGTGGACATGAGCAGGGCTTTCGGGCCGCTGCCCTGGAGATCGGGCTCCCATACCTCCCCACCCACCCAGGTCACTCAAGCTGGCCTAGCCCCCTAGAGGGGGTGTTAGTGTCAGGAGACTGTGAGGGCTCAAAGTGGACCTGGCTCGGGGCTGCGGCTCTCCCCGCTCCCTACACACTCCAGGAGCACGTGACACCGGAGAACAAATGGCCATGCCGGTGAGGACAGCCTTGCTGAACTGCTGGCCTCTGTCCAGCACAGGACCACCCCACCCCAGGCAGGCGGCCCTGGCCGCTCACCCAGAATGCTGCACACCTGCCGGAGGCTGGCAGTGGACTTTCCAAAGGAGAAGGCTGTGGCTGTGGCCACGACCTGGATCCTTAGGCCTCTTGGAGAGGAGACTGCCCGTGTCCTCAGCTCGTCCCCTCCCGCACAGAGTGGGTGTAGAAGGCAACTCGGAGAAGGGGCTCAGGCCAGCAGAGCAGAAGGAGGACAGCTGTGTCTTGTCTCGTCCCCTCCTGGTGCCACCCTGAGACCAGCCCCTCTACCACCTACAGATGAGGGCCTGCCCAGAGTCCCACGGTGGGGAGTCCGCCATTGTCCCCTCTCCCCAGTTACCTCAGGACCACTGTCAGCCTCCTGTCCTCTAAGCCCCAGAAGAATGCTTCCTTCTACGAGAAGTCTTCCCTGATTGACCCCTTTCGAGAACACCAGAGTCTGGAGAAGTTGGGCCATAATCCACGGTGGCCATGGCCCAGCGGCCCTCTCTAGGACAGGCTGTGAGGTCTTCTCTGGGGTGCCCCCCAGAGGGCTGGGATGAGCTAGAGCCCCCAGAGGGTCTGAAGCTGCCCCGCGTGACAGGGGCAGGCATACCGAGGAAGATGAGCCACGCTCCTCGGCTTCGTGGAGGGGAGCGGAGGCCAAGGTCAGTGCTGCGCGAGCAAAGCCTCCCTCCTGCCCCTGCCGTTGGGCCAGCGTCCTGTGGCACCGTGTCCTCATTCCCACTCTGTCCACGCGCCAGATGAACACCTGTGGGGACACCGATCGAGGAAGGTGCATTCCGAGCAGTCCTTCCTGACCTGTGGGCTGTGACTGACCTAAATGAGAGGTCCCTAAGTGGCCAGGAAGAGGCATGGAGACCGCGGCTGTACTGGCCGGTCCCGCTGGGGCCCCAAAAGCCTTTCCCACCCTGCCTCCCCCTCGCCAGCCACTGCAGAAGGTTCTCTCCCTCCCTGGCCAGAGCCTCCGGCCACCCTACCCACCACGTCGCCACTGCACATCGCTGCTCTAAGCCACCCGAAGGCTCTCCACCTGGGGCCCCTGAATGGACAGGCCAAAACTACTGCCTGTGTGCAGTGAGGGGCTGCCTGGGAGCCGAGCGACCGCTGGCCTGAGGTTGGGGCGTCTGCCAAAGGGTCCCCTGGAGTCAGCAGCCGGCTGAGGTGGAACCCAGCCCAGGGGCAGGATGGGCTGAGCACCGCAGGGAGGAGTGGGTCCGAGAGGCAGCCTCCAGCACCCTGCGGGCCCCGGTCGCCCCCCTACGCCCACCCCCGCCCAGGCCTAACTGCACGCTAGAATAATGCTGTGGGTGGGGCGGGTTCTGGGGCGAAAGGGTGAGGTTCCACAATGCAGAGGGTGGGCGGCGAGCCATCAGCCACCACCTGCCCAAGGCTCCCCGCCACACCGCTGTCGGGCCCCGCAGAATCGGCAGCCTCTTCCCGAGGCCCCGGTGCCAGCCATAAGGCCCCTCCCGCCGCACTGCTGCAGCATCCCCCACGGTGCCCAGGCTCCCGGCTGCTTATCACTCAGCCAGGCGGTCCCCATGGGCGAGTGTCCCTGGCCCACTCCTCGGTCACGGAGCGCTTGTGAGCTGCTGGCAGAGGGTGGCCTGGGCTATGACCTACGGCCTCCCTACAGGGCTGTGACACCCAGGCAAAGACACAACATGGCCACCTGCAGAGCCACAGGGCCCGGATCCACCAGCAAATGGACAAGGTTCTACGGATGCGGGCGGGGGCCGAGAACCTCTACAGGTGAGCAGTGTCGCCGTCCCTGCAGGTGACCGTGACCAGTGCAGGCTCTCGAGGCAGGGCTGGGTCTGGGGCAGCCATGCCCCTCAGCCCTGTGGGCCTCACTGGCAGGGTCAGCTCAGGGCCAGCCAGATTCTGTACTGGGCTGGAGCAGAACTAGAGGGGTGTTCACGCCGGCGTGCAATCTGGGGCCCCCCGATACGCCTGTGGTGACCGGGGGCTTCTCAGAAGCCACTGCTTAGCTTGAGCTGTGGCAGGTGACCAATATCCTAAGGTTGGGGACCAGGGAAAGGGTCCCTCAGACTGAAGAGGCCCCTCTCCCTTGGAGCGCACGAGCTGCGCGCGCTCAGACCTTCACAGGCCTCCCAGAGCCTGCTCGCTGGTGACGACCTGCACCACGGCCCGTGAGTGCAGAGCCAGCCGGGGCTCCAGGGCGGCCCCTCCTTTTCCTTAGCAACCTGTCTTCGCTGTCCACCCCATCCCCGCCCCCAGCCTGGCCTTCCTAGGGACCCACAGCCCCTCCACCTGGCACCCAGATGGAGGCACAGAGGGTCTGACCCCACCATTCCAGGGGAGTTGGTTTGGGGTGTCTGCGAAGGGCACAGCCTGCATCCTCGGGGAGGGAGGGGTGCTGGAGGGCCCGAGTCAGGGTGTGCACACCGATGGGAATCTGCACGAACCTCGGAGACTTATGGGAAAGGGCAGTCATCTCACGGGCCCTGGACCCCACTACTGGCCCCTGGGGCTGGGCCCGTCAGCAGGGGCCTCTGGGAGTGGGCTCTGGAGCACAGGCTGGACAGGGCTGCCGCATGGCCCAGGGCCGTGTGGCCCACCTGCCCAGCCGGGGCTTCACCTCAGCCTGGCTTCCCCAGAGCCACCAGCAACGCGCGGGTCAGGGAGACGGTGGCCCTGGAGCTGAGCTACGTCAACTCCAGCCTGCAGCTGCTGAAGGAGGAGCTGGAGGGGCTCAGCTGCAGCGTGGACGCGGATGGGGCCGGGAGGTGAGCACGTGCCGGGGGTTCGTGTGTGCGTGTGCGAGGACGCGGGCCGGCCCGGGGGTGCGTGTGCACGCGTGTGTGCATGCCGGAGGGGGCCACTGAGGAGCACAGGTGTGTGGGCGTGTGCGAATGCGTTTCAGTCGGGAAGAAGTGTGTCCCATGTCGCAGGAGCATCAGGGGGTAGACTCCATGGCCATGGGGCACAGCAGGGTCCAGCCTTAGTCTGCACTTGCTGCTTCTGGCTCTAGTGACGGTATCACTGTCCCCATGATCCCCCTGGGGCTGAAGGAGACCAAGGAGCTGGACTGGTCCACAGCCCTGAAGGTGAGTGCTGGCCTGTGCGCCCTTCCCTGAGCTCTGGTCTGGGGACGCCCTGCGCTGGGGTCTGGAGAGACCTTGGAGGCTTCTTGGGGGCAGCTGTCTCTTTGAACAGAGGAAACTGAGGCACAGAGTGCGGAATCTGACTGGGGGGTGCCCAGCCTTCCCAGCCGTGGGGAATTCTGCGTGGGTGGGCTTTGGAGAAGAGTCCCCTCGGGTGGGTGTGGCAGAGCTGGCCGCCGGGTCCCTGACTCTCTGAGGGTCCCACTGGCCGGGGGCTGCCCCCTCCAGTCAGAGCCTAGGCTGTGAAAGCCCGCCGGTTCCCAGGGTCCTCGGGGCTGGCTTGCCACTGTCCCACAGGCCCGGAGGAGAGGCCTCGGTGTCTTCTCGGTGTCCTGCCCCGCGGGGGTTGATGAGGGAATTCTAGCAGAAACAGCACCCTGTCTCTGGGCCCACATGTGCGCTGGTGGGGATTCCCGAGGGCCAGAGGTGGGGACCCACATCAGCCCTTCTCCAGGGGCCAGGGCCTCCCCCACTGTGGGCTGGAGACCAGGGAAGGCCAGCGCCTGCTCCCCCCACCCCAATCAGGAGCTGATCTCCGGGCACTTCGGAGAGGACAGCACCTCCTACGAGGCGGAAATCAGGGAGCTGGCGGACCTGCGGCAGGTGGGTGGCCCGCCCTAGACCGGCCACGTGCAGTTCACAAATGAGGCTCCATCAGTAACGGAAAGTGGAGCTTCGTGCGGCCGTTCACACCACAGGAGTCCCCGCCCCGGGGCAGCTCCGAGGACAGTCGGGAGACAGGACAATGTGGGCACACGTGCGCACCCACACACCCAGGCCCGCAGACGGCCATGCCTGCAGGCCGCTGCCAGCCCTTTGGGAATGGCTGCTCCGTGCCTCTCCCCTCCCCAGGGACCCTGCCTAGTTCTCTCGCCCCAGCACTGCACCCCCTTGTTCCCTCCTCAGCCTCCCGGGGTGGCACGCATGGCCCGCGGCAGCCCAGGGTGACCCGGGTGCTCCCGTGGGGCTGCAATGTCCAAGGGGGTCCCAGGGCGGTGTGTGTGTGCGGGGTGGGCCAGACGGTGGGGCCCAGCTGGTCCTGCCCGCAGGCCATGCGGACACCCAGCCGGAGCGAGGCGGGCCTGGAGCTGCTGGCAGCCTACTACAACCAGCTGTGCCTCCTGGACGCGCGCTTTGTCCCCCCCGGCCGGAGCCTGGGGCTGCTCTTCCACTGGTAGGGGTTGGGACGCGTGGGGTGCCCTGGGGCCCAGCCGGCCTCCCCTGCCTGCGCCCCATTTCTGAGACTTGCAGCTTGTTGCCATGGGACCCCGCCCAGCCTGAGCCACTCCTGCAGGTACGACTCGCTCACGGGGGTCCCGGCCCAGCAGCGGGCCCTGGCCTTTGAGAAGGGCAGTGTGCTTTTCAACATTGGAGCTCTCCATACCCAGATCGGGGCTCGTCAGGACCGCTCCTGCCCCAAGGGCGCCAGCCGGGCTGCGGAGGCCTTTCAGAGGGCCGCTGGTGAGGGCAGTGCAGACCCCAGACCCACGGCCCCAGGCAGGCTGCGTGTGTCTGCCCGTCCCAGGCACCCGCTGTTCTCGGGGCCGGAGCAGGAGGTTGGGAGGAGGGTGGGGCTAGGCCCGCAGGCCCTGCTGGGGTGCAGTGGTGCCACCTGAGCCAGGGCTGGGTGTCGGGCAGCCCTGCTGTGCCTACCTGGAGCACCCCCTTTGCAGGAGCCTTCAGCCTCCTGAGGGAGAAGTTCTCCCACGCCCCAAGCCCTGACATGAGCCCCGCCTCGCTCTCCATGCTGGAGCAGCTCATGACCGCCCAGGCTCAGGAGTGCGTCTTCGAGGGGCTCTCGTTGCCGGCCCCCGCGGCCCCCCACGACTGCCTGGCCCAGCTGCACCTAGCTCAGGAGGCCGCCCAGGTGAGGACAGAGGGCCCCTGTCCCAGGGGAGCCCTGGATAAGCACCTTGGGCCCTCGTCTGGGCCTGGCCAAGCTGTGCTGGTTTAGTGGCCCAGGGACCTCGATTGGGACCCAGGCAGGGGACCGGGGGGAGGGGGCAGAACACGCAACAGAAGACGCCAGTGTCCTGGGTACATGCCGTGGCTGTGTCTCCTATTGGTTTCCAAAGCTGGCTGTTGTCCTGGCCCCTGTGGGGCCGGTCAGGGCCCAGAGTCCTCCGTCCCTGCCTCGGGGGCAGCACGATCAGCAGGAACTAAGGGCACAGACCGTGAGTGGGGCTCAGTCTGGGACTTGTGGCAGGGCTGCTGGGACTGCGTCTGGGGCCAGGCCCCGGGGCAGAGAGAGTTCGAGGCTGAGGCTGCTGGATGGGGCCTGGCTGGGCTCATGCTGGAGTCCCCAGGAGGGCCCCACTGCCACATGTACCGGCAGGTGGCAGCCGAGTACGAGCTGGTGCATAGGACCATGGCCCAGCCACCTGTCCGCGAATACGTGCCCTTCACCTGGACCACGCTGGTGCACGTCAAGGCCAAGTCCTTCCACGCCCTGGCCCACTACCACGCGGCTGTGGCCCTCTGCGGCGGCCCCTGTGAGTGCCCCGCCCCTCGGGCCGTGTGCCTGCGGAGGCCCTGACGCGGGGCTCACAGCTTTCTCCCACCCCCAGCGGCCCCGCCGGAGCTCCTGGCTCTGCAGCAGGTCTTCCGCGGGCCCCCGGCCCCGTCACTGCCGCAGGAGCCAGAGGAGCGCAGGAAGCTGGGTGAGGCGCTGGGCTGACTGTCCCTCCCACGGGGCAGTGGTGGGGTAGCCATCCGCCTGCTGGACGCCCCCACCTGCCGGGCAATGCCCGGAGCAGGGGCACACGTCGTGGGAGGCTTTTCCGCGGCCCGACTGTCCACACCTGGCAGCTCCTCCTGGGCCTGCCAGTGGACCGCAGGACGAACCCAGAAGCCCTCACCTGCCCCCATCTTGTGACGTGTGGGGGTGGGGGGCCGGGGAGCTGCGCCTGACGAGCGCGTGACGGCTGTCCTGTGCAGGAAAGGCCCACCTGAGGCGCGCCATCCTGGGGCAGGAGGAGGCGCTGCGGCTGCACGCCGTGTGCCGCACACTGCGCAGGGTAGACCTGCTCCAGGCCGTGCTGGCCCAGGCGCTGCGGCGCTCGCTGGCCAAGTACTCGGAGCTGGACCTCGAGGACGACTTCTTCGAGGCCACCGAGGCCCCCGACATTCAGCGTGAGCAGCCAGGCCCTTCGGGGTGGGTGCGTCCTGGACAGGGGGAGGCCGTGGGCCGAGGCCCCTGCAGCTGTGGGTACAGACGCAGCGCCCACAACCCACTGGGCCGAGGGCCCCGAAGACAGAGCAGGGCGCATGGAGGTGACCCCCCACCCCCACTTCCTGCCCTGTGGGCCAGCCCCTCCCCACTTCCTCCTCCCAGTGGGTGTGGCCAGGGCGGGCCAGTGCCGCCCACTCTGCTGCGGCCAAGCCGCATCCCACGGGGCCCCAGGGCTCTGGGGGCCGCGAGCCCCCGGCTTAGCCCTGCCTTCTCTTCACCTTCGCCCTTTCAGCTAAGACACGCCAGAAGCCGGAGGTCAGGGTCCCCAGCTTGTCCCAGGGGAAGGCGGCTGACATCTTCCACCGGCTGGTGAGCACCCTTCCCAGGTGGCTTAGGCCAGGTGGCTCCGTCCCGTGATTTCACTGCCCTGGGCGAGGCCCCCAGACAGGCCCATGACAAAGGCCGGGCACCCCACTGCTTTCTGTCCCAGGATGTAGACGTTGGAGTGCGGGTGTTATAGGCCGGGGCTTCTGCCACAGAGCAGCCCAGCTTCTGACCTCCGACGGCCCCCAGGGGCCGCTGTCCGTGTTCACAGCCAAAAACCGCTGGCGGCTGGTGGGGCCCGTCCACGTGACCCGAGGGGAGAGTGGCTTTGGCTTCACGCTGCGGGGAGACTCACCCGTCCTCATCGCTGCCGTCGTCCCGGGGGGCCACGCTGCAGTAAGGACCCCTGTCCCGCCCCCCAGGGCCAAGCCTGTGCTGAGCTGACATGGCCTAGCATGAAGGGGAAGGGAGGGACTGTGGCCAGAGGCAGGGTGGGGTCTGCGAGGGTCTCCAGAGCATCCCGTGTCCCTGCAGGCTGCCGGCCTGCAGGAGGGCGACTACATCGTGTCTGTGAACGGGCGGCCCTGCAGGTGGTGGAAGCATGCCGAGGTGGTGGCCCAGCTGAAGGGTGCAGGCGACGAGGGCGTGAGCCTGCAGGTGGTGACGCTGCTGCCCAGCACTGAGCCACCCAGCACAGTGAGCCCCAGGGTCGCTGGGGGGTGGTCCCCAGCCCCCAGTCCTGCCCCAGCCCTGGTCCTCCAGACCCCAGACATCCCCAGATGCTGTGAGGGCCTTGGAAAGAGGAGGCTGGCGCTCGGCGGCCCTCCGCAGGGTGGCCTGGGCAGGAGTGACCTATGCTGCAGCCTCCACCCCTCACATAACCCACAACATGCCCCTGACACCTCCCCGTCACACTCACCAGGCTGGCCGCGCATGGGCCAGGCCAGGGTGCTGACCCCTCCGCCTCTCTGACCTGGCTGCAGGGGGATCGCCGGCCAGCCCTGCGGGGACTTCTGAGAAGCCAGAAGGAGTGTGGCTGGGAGACTCCGGCGCCGGCACGAGCCAGCCCCAGGCCTCTGCTTGGCTGGAGCTGCAAGGCCAAGAGGGGCAAGACCGTGGGGAGGCCGCCCCCCGCCTCCCAGCCCTGAGCTGCAGCACCCGCACCCTCTGGGCGCCTGGCAAGGCCGTGAGGGGTGGGCTCCCTGCATACCTGGCCCCCGCGCAGGCTCCAGCTGGTGTCTTCCCCACCCCAGAGGACCCTCAGGCCAGTTTGCCGCTCAGTCCAATGCCCAGGTGCCCATTAAAGACAGTGTCAGATGAGGTGCGTCTGAGCCCAGTGCAGGGGCCGGCACTCTGCCACACAGGACGTGCCACTGTCAGCCTGGACGCTGAGCCCCAGGGGCCGGGAAGCTGCAGAGGAGGGCAGCTTCCCAGGGAGGGTGGGAGTGCCCAGACGCTCGTCCTGGGCCCTGAAGGAGCCGACTGGAGAGCTGGGGCTCTACGGGGTGGTGTCCGTAGTCCAGACTCACACCCCCTGCAGTAGGCTCCAGAGGTCCCTCAGCCGGCCTGTCTCAACACGCCACACGCTGTCCACAGCCCCCCTGGGGGATGTGTCTGCCCCACCCCAAGCTTCTTCCTGGCCTGCAGTGATGCCTGCTAGGCACCCCTCCACTGGCCCAGTAGGCACCCCACAGGTTGACAAGGTCCAGCTCCCTCCAGGCCTCCTTGTCCTTCCCCTCCCTTCACACAGCCACCTGGGGTGCTCACAGCACCACCTGCCCTCTGGGCAGCATCCGGCCAAGGCCCACCCCTGCAACACCTGTCATGTTGCCCACTGCACAGAACACAGACCCCTCCCTACTTCAGTTCCCAAGCTCCCTCATCCTGACACGCCCCCTGTGCGTGGAGGTCCTAAACCGCATAGGAGCCCTGCACCTGTTGCTCACTTTGTCCGTGCTGCTCCCCACGGAACCGGCCGGCCAAGCCCCGCCCCTTCACCCGGGCCACGCCCCGCAGTCCTGTCCTAGCACCCGAGGCCGCCGGTCCAGTCGGAGGGCAGGTGGTCGTAAGGCTACCTCGTACCCCAGCGACCGGAGCCAGCACCGAGGGCGCTCCCAGCCCGCCCTGCTCCAGACTCCATGCTCTCGCCCCCGTGCGGTACCCGCTGGGCTCCTGGACTGTGCGCCCTCCGTGTCCCCGGGCTGCAGAAGGGGGATGGCCTCAAAGGTCATGGGCGGGCACACTACCTGGGTCCCGCGGAGGGCGGCTCAGGACTTGGGCCCAAAGAGGGGGGTGAGGAAGGCCGCGTGGGTGGCAAGTCTGCGGGAAGCCACGTGGAGGGTCGCTGGGCCTGAGCGGCTTGGGGTCATACGCCAGGCTGGCCGTGCGTTCCTGTGGCCACCAGGGGGCAGCCGTTGCCCATTCAGGCGGCCGCAGGAGGCGGGATCTGCGGGGTGGGCAGCAGGTCCGCGAGGTCGAAGGGCCCCCCTACCCCGCAGGCCGAGGCCCCGCCCCCCGGCGTCGTCCCTGCCTCTTCCCTGGGGTTCCCAGACAGGAGCAGCCCACGGGACGTGGCCCCTGCATTCACCGCACCACTCTTGCTTTAGTGTCATTGTCGGGGTCCCCGGTGGAGTTTGGGGTGAGTGCAGGTGAGGAGGGCGTTAGTGGAGGGTTGAGAATGGGTCAGTGGGTGTGGTGAGTGTGTGTTGGGGAGACAGGACAGGCTCAGGCAGCCTCCCGAGGCGGGAGGGCAAGGCTCCCAGGCCTGCCTGAGCCTGGGGCTGGAGTGTCCGGGTGTGACCCTCACCAACCCCCCTGCCCGGTGGAGGAGAATGCCCCTCTCAGCAGAACCAGCCAAGGTCACCTCAGCGCTTATTAATTTGATTAATAAAACTGTGCGTCAAAGAGGCCATTACCTGCTAATCAGGGACGACAGGGCTGGTGGGTCCTGTCTAGAACACAGTGACTCCGCCACCTCCTGCAGCCCCTCTGGACCCAAGAGGCTCACTCAGAGCCATGGGAGGGATGGGGGTCAGGAGCTGTCACCTACCTCTCACACCAGGCTGGGGGAGGGGACCCTTCCCCAAAATGAACCCCTCCCCACTGCAGACAGCCTGGGGCGCACACCCTCACAGGCGTCTCCCAGCCCCGCCCCCGCCGGCCCCACGACCTCCTGGCCGAATAGACAGCGGCTGATCGGTCCAGGGCACCGCTCTGGGCCTGGCACAGCCTGCAGCTTCTCCTCGGTGGTCCGTGATGCCTTGCGCCGCCCCCGGGAGCAATGCCGCACCCTCTGGGGCACGGACCTGCGGGAGAGCGCCGGGGCCTTGCGCTGGCACCGTGAGTGGGCCTCGCCGCAAACGCCTCAGCACGTGTGGCGCAGGGTGGGGTCGGCGCCTGCCCCATGTGTGCTGGGGGCCCGTCCGGCTGGGCGGTGGGGGGCGGCGTCCACGAGAGCCTGCCGGGCAGAGGGCTTTCCCGGGAGCCGTGGTTGCCCCGCCTGGGAGTGGCTCGTGGGTGTGTCCGCCAGACCGTCAGGGAAGTTGGTCTCTTCCCGAGCGCCTGTCCCCAAAGCAGAAGCTCCAGCCTCAGTCCTGCCCGCTGCCTGTGCTCTCTGCTCACCTCGTTCCTGGCTGGCACCTTCTCAGCCTCCCCCAGTCAGGGCCGCACTTTTTGTCTGGGCTTCAGCCCCCCATTTTCTGGACCAGCAACATCCCCGTGTGTCACTGTGTCATAGACGGGCCGTGCCCATGGGCAAAGACTGCACCAGCTCATCCACAAACTCAGAGAAGGTTCACTGACCGGGTGTGAGTGTCCCACCCTGTGTGCCGTCTGGGGAAGGAGGGTGGGTGCCAGGGGCCGCTGAGGCGGCA
>NW_011889037.1:879833-884449 GCF_000151845.1 Pteropus vampyrus | reverse complement strand
CGGTCCAGGGCACCGCTCTGGGCCTGGCACAGCCTGCAGCTTCTCCTCGGTGGTCCGTGATGCCTTGCGCCGCCCCCGGGAGCAATGCCGCACCCTCTGGGGCACGGACCTGCGGGAGAGCGCCGGGGCCTTGCGCTGGCTCCGTGAGTGGGCCCCGCCGCAAACGCCTCAGCACGTGTGGCGGAGGGTGGGGTCGGCGCCCGCCCCATGTGTGCCGGGGGCCCGTCCGGCTGGGCGGTGGGGGGCGGTGTCCACGAGAGCCTGCTGGGCAGAGGGCTTTCCCGGGAGCCGTGGTTGCCCTGCCTGGGAGTGGCTCGTGGGTGTGCCCGCCAGACCGTCAGGGAAGTTGGTCTCTTCCCAAGCGCCTGTCCCCAAAGCAGAAGCTCCAGCCTCAGTCCTGCCCGCTGCCTGTGCTCTCTGCTCACCTCGTTCCTGGCTGGCACCTTCTCAGCCTCCCCCAGTCAGGGCCGCACTTTATGTCTGGGCTTCAGCCCCCCATTTTCTGGACCAGCAACATCCCCGTGTGTCACTGTGTCATAGACGGGCCGTGCCCATGGGCAAAGACTGCACCAGCTCATCCACAAACTCAGAGAAGGTTCACTGACCGGGTGTGAGTGTCCCACCCTGTGTGCCGTCTGGGGAAGGAGGGTGGGTGCCAGGGGCCGCTGAGGCGGCAGCAGGACGCTGCCCGGCTCCCTGGCTCCAAGCGCAGAGCGGCTCGGGGTCCGCTCGGGGAGGACCGGGAGAGCGCGGGGCTGAGCCCACGGATGCGCAGACGGCAGCGGGGGGCCCCGGGCTGTCCACACCCCGCGAGCGCACCCCTGAGGCACGGCGGCCCACGCAGGGACGTCTCGTTTTCCAGCGCGGGCCCCCCGGGCAGGGAGTGGGGGTGAGTGCGCACTGCGATCCTTTTTGCTTTGCCAACAGAAAACCGCGGAGAGGGGAAAAGGCAAACTCCGTTTCGCTTGGGTCAGCAGTGAGCCGCGCAGAGATTGATGAGGGAGGCGCGCGCGGCGGAAGGGGGCCCTAAGGAGGCCGGCGGGGCGGGGGGCGCAGTGCTCGACTGCGAAGGGGGCGGGGACGCCAGGGCCACCGGGCAGGGGTCTCCTCTGCCCCCCCTGCCCCTCCCAATTCACTCTCCCCCAGGCGCCCGACCTCCCCCTTCCCCTCCAACCTCTAACTGCCCAACCCTGGCCCCATCCCCTTGCCCGCTGCCCAGCCCGGCTCTGTCCACTCTCCTCTCCACTTCGCTAAGTGCCAGCCCCTGGGCTGAGCCCACAGGAGGCAGCGCTGGGGACCCACAGCCAGTGTGAGAGGGGGTAGGACGCCCCAAAACTTCATAGCCTCCCTGCCCCCCATCCCCCTCCTGGCGAGGACCACCCAGGGTGGTCCCAAGGGCCTGGGGATCCAGCAGTGGGGGTCGCGGGAGGTGGTAAGTGGGAGAAGCAGCAGTTTCCACCCAGGGCTCCCGGGAGAATGAGTCGTGGGGGGCCTGCCCCGAGTCTGGGTGAGGGGTGGGGACCGGGGTGGGCTGGAGAGTGGGAGTGTCCTGCAGGGGCCTGAGCCAGAGCCAAGGCAGGGACTCTGCTGGGGACACTGCTGTCAGCTTCCTGTGCTGTCTTTGAAACTGTAGTGGGCTCAGTGTGGCCCCCTGAAGATTCGGCCACCTGGAACTGTGACCGTGCCCTGGTTCGGGAAAAGGGACTTTGCAGCTGCAATCACGTCGAGGATCTCGGGTGAGGTCACCCTGGGTTACTCAGTCACCCCGATCCACTGACACGTGTCACTGCAAGAGACAGGCGAGGCCTGTGTGGAGACAGGCAGGTTGCAGCCGAGGATGCCGGGGCCCTAGGTGCTGGAGGCACAGCGGGGTCCCCTGTAGCTGCCTTCATCTTGGACTTCCTGCCTCCAGAGTTTATGGCAGTTTGTCAGAATGGCCACAGGAAACCAATACAGCCACCTCTCCCAAGTCCCCGTGTGTCTGGGCCTCCATTTGTCCTTCTGTAGGATGGACATAATCAGGCGGGGCCTCAGGGTTGGATCAGAGCGGGCTCAGCCCAGGCTGCCTGAGAGAAATGCCACCCCATCGGGAGAGCAGCCCCACTCCTGAGTCACAGTGGCCCGAACACCTGCATTTCAGGGCTGTCCTGCGGAGGCTGAGCCCCCGCCCTACCCCACTGCCCAGCCCCCCTCGGCCCCAGAGCCTCCCGTGTCTGGCCCCTGGAGGCTATATGGCTTTGTGGTGCCTCACCCCCTCTCAGACTGGCTGGCTGTAGGTCCCCAGTGCTGCTGCCTCCTGTGGGCTCAGCCCAGGGACCTGCTGGTGTGGGAATGGGGCTGGAGATGCCAAGGAAAGGCTGGGGGGAGAATCTGCAGGAATTAGGGTTGGGGTGGGAGAGGGCAGGGCCACACTCCAGAGAACGGAGGCTGGAGCTGTGGGGAGGGGGGAGAGGGAGAGGGGGAAGGGAAAATGGTCAGCTCTGTGTCCCCCAGCAGGGCCAGGCCAGACCTGATAAGGGTTGGAGGTTGGAGTTGCAGGCAGGGGTGGGCCCTGAGGTCTCTCTGGAGGATAGAGGGGCCCCAGAGGGGCAGGGACCTGCTGGTCAGGTGGCTGGGGCCCTGTGGCAGGGGGAGGGTAGCCATGCCTGGCCCAAGGAGACCCTCAGCTAGTGAGAGGAGGCTGGACCAGTGGTCTGGGAGGCTGGCACTCGAGGTCATGCGCTCTGGGGTTGGGGTCTCCCCCTGCCTTGACCAAGAGGAAGGCCTCGGCAGGCCGCCCTTCTGAGAGTGGGAACTCCCTGACTCAGTTTCTCCTTTGTCTTCCGCTGTCTCCTCAGGAGCCCTCAGCCTGTTGGGGCCGAGGCCCACCCTGGGCCGAGGGCCATGTGTAATGCAGTGTTTACCTGGGGGTGACTGGCAGCCCCCCAGGCTCCTGTCTCCCCTCCCCCTCGGCCCCTGGATGGGTGAGCCAGACGTGCATTAAGGCAAGAGTGACTTATCGAGCTGTCAGGGGGAGCGTTTTAAGACAGAATTATAGGGGAGAGGAAAAAGATTTTTACCAAATTAATGAAAAATCAATCTGGCCTCAAAAATCCATTAGCCTTCGTAATGCGCCGGCTACAGGCTGAGCCGCACAATCCGATAGCGGCTGTTAAATACCCCGCCCCCTCCCCGCCAGCCATGCATTACCCTGCGGTGTTTACTTCTGAGACTGACACCTGCACCCCCACACCCCTGGGCGTCCAGTCTCCTGACCCGAGACCCCTGAAGCCTCAGCCCTGGACCACTGTCCTGCCGAGTGGGCCACTCGCCCCCCGAGCACACAGGCCCGGTGGCCCCCACAGACGGCGAGGCAGTGTTCTGGGGAAGCTGGTGTGGGCAGTGACAGCCTGACAGCCGTGGGGACGAGGGTGGGGAGGCGCTGACTGCTGGTGCCTGTGGCCGCACCGGCAGAAGGCTGGTGTTGGCTAAGCTGGGCGCAGAGATGGCCTTGTGCTGTCCCCCACAGTGCGTGGGCCCCCCACCCCGCGGGGCGGAGGCCGGACCCCAGAGCAGCTGCTGGGACCCTAGGTGCCCAAAGCGGGGCCTGCACCAGGGGCGGGGAGGCTGGGTGGGTGTTTGATCAAACTGGCAGACCTCTCTCCCCTCTGCCGGAACCCTGCCCTAAAACTCCTGCCCCTCTCCCTCTGTCCCCTCATGGGGCAGCGAGGCCAGCACCCCTCTCGTCACCTCGCTACCCGCCTCCCGGAGGGGCACTCTCTGACCTGGACTCGTGGGACTGCGGCCTCCACCTGGGCCTCTCTGCCCGAGGCCCCTTGCTGACCTTGCTCTAGTCACAGCTGTGTGGCCTCTGGTCCCTCTGGCCCGCACCCCCACCGTCCCCCTGCCTGTCCCCTGCCCCACCACACGGCATTTCACGAGTGGGCTCTTCCCTGAAGCTGTCACTGCCAAAGGTGCCACCATCCTGAGTCCTCTTGGGTCTCTCCCCGTCAGTCACATCTGAGCCTCTGCTGGAGTCCTGCCCTGCCAGATGCTGGCTGCCCAGGCAGACGGGGCGACACCCAGGTGGTTGGGTGCTGCAGTGGCCGAGGCCTGGGGCCGTGGGTGGAACAGAGCCCCAGGGCTGGGCAGTGGAGGAACCTGCGGGCCTGGGCCCCCACTTCGCCTCCCGACCTAGGCTTGCTGTAGGCGGCAGCTCGGGGAGCCGTGGCGATGGCATGGGGCACTCAGGGGCCCTCCCACCCGTGTCCCAGTGGAGGGCCACAGCCCTGAGGGGTGACCATGCTCCAGACCACGAGCACACAGGACGGCGGGCAGCACCAGCTCCCAGCCCTGTAGCACGGCCAGCGGGACAGTGGGCTCGGCGGGCTCAGGGCCTGGCTCCAGCTGCCCACCCCTCACGCAGCCCTGCTGGAGCCAGGCGGTCGGGCTGAGCCGGGCTGCGGTCTTGCAGATCAAGTCCCAATTCATTAGCGGTGTAGGTTGGGGCTGGAAGGGGTGTGGGCGGGGGGCCAAGGCCCGTCCGCGGTTTTCCGGGTGGCCTGGCCACCTGGCTCCCGAGGCTCCCAGACCCCACCAAGCAAACCTGTGTCCGATAATCAATCTGGTAGATGACA
>NW_011889037.1:867806-879783 GCF_000151845.1 Pteropus vampyrus | reverse complement strand
AGCACCAGCTCCCAGCCCTGTAGCACGGCCAGCGGGACAGTGGGCTCGGCGGGCTCAGGGCCTGGCTCCAGCTGCCCACCCCTCACGCAGCCCTGCTGGAGCCAGGCGGTCGGGCTGAGCCGGGCTGCGGTCTTGCAGATCAAGTCCCAATTCATTAGCGGTGTAGGTTGGGGCTGGAGGGGGTGTGGGCGGGGGGCCAAGGCCCGTCCGCGGTTTTCCGGGTGGCCTGGCCACCTGGCTCCCGAGGCTCCCAGACCCCACCAAGCAAACCTGTGTCCGATAATCAATCTGGTAGATGACATGTGCCAACCACGAATTGCTCAGGCTCATGAAGGTGAGCGGGTGGCGAGGGGCCGGGCGGGAGCCAGTCCAGGGTGGCCTGAGCCTGGTGCCGCCTCTGAGGGGCGCCCAGGGGTGGTGGGGGCCCAAGGCACAGCCCAGCCCTTCTCTATCTGGGGACCGCTATCTGCTCACCGCTATCTCTGGTCTCCCTTGGGGTCCCTGCTCCCTGCTTCTCCCCATCCTGGCCTGTGTCGCACACAGCCTCGGGTCTGGGAGGACCTCGCCTTCCTGCAGCCCCGTCTCATGGGTGTACACGTCCCCGCCCTCTGTCCCCTCCCGCCTTGGTCTCTTCGGGGGCACCTGTCCCTTCTCCATCTCTGTCCTTTCCCACGCCCTCAGAATGGCTCGGCAGCGTGCCCCGGCCCACAGCCCCGTCCCCACCGCACCTGGGGTGAGGGTCCCCTGCCCAGCGGGGACAGCGTGCCGGGCATCCTGGGGCCCCCGCCAGGCCAGAGTGGACAGGCTGGCCCTCTGTGGCAGGAGGGACCACAGCTCGCTCTGGGGCCAGGCCTCAGCGCTGCCCGCCGGGACTGCCAGGCCAGTGTCAGGGACCCCAGCCCTCAGGGTGGGCTGAGCAGAGCACGCTGGGGTGGGCGGGCGTGCCTCCCGCGTCCTCGCTCCCAGCCCCTGACCGAGCCGGGCCGGCAGCCCCCACCTCCCCCGGGGCCCGGCCAGGCCAGCGTCTGTCCGATCAATGGCCAAGCACATCCTGAGCCCCTGGCGGATCTGCTGACCCAGACGAGCCTGCCCCATCCCGTCCTTCCTTGTCAATAGCAGATCGTCCGGCGCTGTGCTGCCCTCAGGCCCCCAGAGAGCCTGGCGGGATGATGGCCGGGCTCTGCGGCCACACTGGGGTGAAGCCCTGAGAGCAAGGTGGGCAGTCAGCTGGAGGCTCCCCAGCCTCACCCCGTGCCCATCACCCCAGTGGCCTCCAAGGCCTCACTCCCGGGACTCCTATGCTGGCCTTTGGGACAGTGTGTGACCTCCAACCTCCTCTAAGGCGTTGCCTCAGAATCTGCCCAGGGCCCTGGGAGGGGTGCCCGGGCCAGACCGGAGCCTTTTCTAACAGGCAGGGCTGCCCCGGAGGATGGGGACTATGGAGGGCAGGCTCCTGTCACAGGGGTGTCCCCTGACAGGCCAGGGCCCCACCCGGTCACAGGGTTGCCACCTGCCATCCCCAAGAAAAGGAGACCGACCTCCCCACTGCCCCAGGTCTGTGAGCAGGGCTCTGCCACGTCACGGGGGTGTCTGGAGGTCAGCCAGCCAGGGCCCAGCCTGGCCCAGAAAGGCTTGGAACTGGCTGGTGTCAGTGGGCTGCCCAGCCCCTGAAGGCCCCGCCAGGAGTGGCTGAGGCCAGGTCAGGGGGCTGAGGCCAGGGGCTGTGGGGCTGGGTGCCCGAGTTCGTACCAGCCTCAGGGCCCCTGCCCGCCAGCCCGGCCCACGCTCTCTGCCCGCTGCAGCCCTGGTCTCCTGTGCTGCGTCTCTGTGCTGGGCCCCTGGGGCCGCCCTGCCCCTGCCTCGCCCCACCTCCTGCATGACCCGACTCCCCACCCCATCTCAAGCACTTCCCAGGAGTCTGGGGGAGGGTGGTCCTGACGGAGAAGCCCCCACTTCAGCCCCGCATCCCGAGCACAGCTGCTCAGCGGCAGTCCTGGCCGCTCACAGCAGGAGCTGGCGCGGACTGACAGCTGGGCTTCGCCGCAGGTGCCCATGTGCTGTGGCGCCCGGGGCTGCGTGCTTCATAATACGCGCTGTGCAGCTCAGTCTAACGGGCAAATACCCCACAGGGAAGCTAAAGAGTCAGCACCCTCGGGACGGGTTTGCTGACCCCTCCGGAAACCCTAGGTCTCTGTTCATGGAGGAGCCTGGTCCCCCGGGTGCCTCTCCATTCAGCAAGCTCCCACCCCGATGGCTGGGCCCAGGGGCCAGACGGGAGCTGTGCAGGGACGAGCATGGCCTCTGGTGCACGGTGCACAGGCACCAGGATCGACTCACCCCAAGGGGCAGCAGAGCTCTGCCTGGGAAGGGGCACTGCAAAGGGTTTCGAAGAACTGCTACGAGTTCTCAGAGGGGTTCAGAGACCCATCCAGGGTCACACAGCGTTTGGGCAGGGCTTCTGATGCAGTGTGACCGGGAGACCCCAAGGTCAGGCCCAGCCTCCGCCACCACCTGTGCCCTCTGTCCGGGAGAGAGGCTGTCCCCCAGGATTGGCGAGGCTTGGGGCTGAGGTTTGCCTGCTCTTGGAACCTGCGTCCACGAGCATTCCCGAAGGGGAAACTCGATCGGTTCCCCAGCCCGTGGCTGCCGCGCCCACTGCGAGAACAAGCAGTTCCGTGCACCTCGGAAAAGCCGCCGGGAGGATCGATGGCCGAGAGAGCCGCCCTCCAGGTCCCCAGGGGGCTGGCTGTGCCGGCCGGCCTCTGAGGACAGCCCTCCGCCTGCCAGCCGGGCGCTGCGCCCCAATGCCAAGTCCGCAGCGCCCGCCGCCTGCGCTTCGTCCTGCAGGGGGCTGCGACCCCTTGGAGTGACCAGCCTGGGACAGAATGGCCCTGATGGTCAGTCTCAAGTCCCCCTGCCAAGGTGACCTGTCCCAGGCCTATGGCCCCCCGCCTACCCTGTAGCCACAGCGAGGGTGACATTCACTGGGGCAGGCCGCAGGGGGAATGGTAACCGCAGAGCTGAAAACTTCAATAAACCAGCTAAGAGTCAGCGGCTTCTTACTGTCACCGTGCCACTTTTAAACAGTTCGGCGAGAAAGCGTCCCTCCCCCAGTGGACCCACCCCTGCCCCCAGCGCTGGTCCCCAGCCTCCTTCAAACTGCGACAGCCCCCACTGCCCTCCTGAGTCTGGGTCTGGGGGAGGCCTACCCTGCAGGGAGCCGTGGTCCCAGCCCGACCTGGAGCACCCCAACACCACCCTCCTGCATCCCCCAGGGGCCCCCTGTCACAGCCACCTCACCCGCCCCCACGTAGGGCCTGGCCGGGACAGGGACAGAAGGACCGGGTGCCGTGTCCGTCCCGTCTCTGGGATGTGGGGTGGGGAGCAGGCCTTAGGGCGCGGGACACGGGTGCTCAGATTCGTTTTAATGTCATCGCGGTAAAACACGCCTGACGGAAAAGTCGCCTCTCGGCCTCTGCCGCGTGCAGGTGGGCGGCCGCGAGCGCGCACACGCGGCCCCAGGGCCTTTGCATCTTCCCCACAGAATCGCGCCCGCCCCTCAGCCCTGGCTCCCTCCTTCCTGCCTCTCTGAGCTTGGCCTTTGCAGGGACCTCATCAGTGGGTGCAGGGGAGCCCCGGGGGACCCCACGCGGACGTGGTGGAGGTGGGGCTGCAGCGGTGCTCTGCAGCAGACGGAAGTCTGGGGGGCGAAGGGTCTGACTGTCCCCAAGTCCTTGGCCAGCACCCCCGCGAGGCACATCTCCGCCACCTCCTCCCCCGCCAGGGCGGGAGAGCCCACCCAGGAACGGAGGGGGTGGGGTGGAGCCCCAGCCTGCAGGTGCCCAGACCCCGTGCTGGCCCTTCCTTGGGAAGGAACTGCCCTGCCCTCGAGGGCTAGGGGCCGGAAAACACCAGAAGCTCCTTCAACACCCCCGTCCTATTCGTCACGGGCCCATTAAGTGGTGACAGCTGCTTCCTTATCTACGTAGCTTGTGATGGGGCCCCGGCCCCCAGGTCCCCATCAACCAGGAGCCCTGGGGTCTGCATTGCCCCTGCTTGATCTGGCCTGGGGGACCTCTGAGGGCAGCCCTAGGCCGTGACCCCCAAGAGACTGGGGAGCTGCCCCAAGCCAGGAGGGGCAGCCTCTGGCTACCCCCAGTCCTACATCCCAGCCCTGGGGAAGCCAGAGCAAATGGCTGGGCCAGAAAGGGCCTGAAGGCTGACCCTGCTGGGGCTCTGGGCCCCAGCCTCCCTGACACCTGGGCCAGAGGGTGCACGGGAGGCTGGCCAGACCCCAGGAGGTGGGGACAGGTGCTGGCCGGGGAGGGGGGCTGGCGGCTCCTCCGCTCTTCCCGGAGGCCGAGGCCGGCCCCGGGTGCAGGAGGTGGCCTGGAAGGCACAGCCGCTGCTCGGCCAGGACTGCCCGGCTGGCTGTGGTTTATTTATACGACGTGGATTATTTATTTATAGGGCGCTCACTGGGCGGTGCCAGGCCTGGCTGGGAACTCCCAGCTGCCGAGGGAGGTGCTGAAGGCCCCACGGCAGAGGAGGCCCCGCAGAGGTGGCCATGTGTACCACCCCCCACGAAGCAGTCGCCGCGGGCCCCCACGGGGAGGCAGGGCTCCACGGGGGAGGG
Organism: Pteropus vampyrus; assembly: GCF_000151845.1. Taxonomy (NCBI): domain Eukaryota; kingdom Metazoa; phylum Chordata; class Mammalia; order Chiroptera; family Pteropodidae; genus Pteropus; species Pteropus vampyrus. The sequence goes on along the minus strand of NW_011889037.1, from coordinate 875,147 downwards.
CCACGGGGTGTCGGGCGCTAATATGACAGCAGTCCTCCAGGACTACGTCCGTTGCGAGTCCACGCCCTGGGCCTGTCTCCAGTGCTCTTGGTGACCTGCCGGTCAGCACTTTGGGGGGCGGTGGGGATGCGTGGGGGCTGAGGCGCATGGGCCCCGCCGGGCCCTCAGGTGACAGGACTCCCTCCTGCCAGGACCTCCAGGTCAGACGCTCCACTCAGGGGTGCATCTCACACAGGGAGGGTCATTGCTAGTGTAAACACGCCCCAAACTGAGCATGGACACACTTACACTCCAGCCCTGCTGTTGCTGATCCCAAGTCCCAAAGAAATGGGGCCCCTTAGGGTTCTGTCTGCTGAATCCACTGAGAGAAGGACGCCGCCCCCCGCCCGTGTGGGGTGCGATGGGGCTGGCCCTCACCTGTGCCCCTGCTTCCTCCCCTCCCTGTACGTCAACCTCCCACTTGCCCTGTGCCCCCAGCCCCTACCCTGCTGCCCAGATTAATTTGGGAAGGATAATGTTTATATTAACCATTCATTTATCGATGTCTGCTTGCTGGGTCAATGGCCAAATTTATGGTCTCACAAGACGGACCTTATCGAGCCAAGCACCCTCCCTCCCCCACCAGCCCTGGGTGAGCCGATGCTGTCAACACCACACACTGACCTTGGGCTTTCCAGTCTCCGCTGGGGGCCGCCTCCCAGGACAGGCTTTGGGAACAGGGGAGGAGAGCTGGCGGCTGGGTCTCACCGCTGCAGCCCGCCATCGCGGCAGCCCTTGAAGGAGCCGAACTCTCCCCCACGGCCAAAGCTGGCACTGCTCACAGGCCAGGGGCTGATGCAGACAGGGTGAGCAAAGGCCCACAAAGACTGGGGCCCTGGGAGACGGCCGACCACAAGCCCACAGGGCACCTGCCCGTGATGGGGAGGCAGGCGGCAGCGGCCTCCAGGAATCCGTTATGAAGGGCAGTTAGTGTACCAGAGAGGAGCTGTTGGACTGGCCTCAGGCCCCTGTGGAGACAGCACCCAACTCCCCGTGGGCCGAGCACAGGAGCCAAGGGGTGCAGGAGGTCTGAGAGCTGGCCGCCCACTTCATCACCTGGCTGCGTGGACGGTCGGTGCAGACGCCTGTGTTGCCCTGAGCAAAGGCAGGAGCGCTGAGGTCCTGTGGAGACAGACTGGGGTGGGGTGCAGGCCTCAGAGACACCGGTGCCTCCAGGCTGGCCCCACAGCCCAGGGGCGGGCGGGCTGTCCCCTCCCTCTGTGGAAAAATCCTTCATTCTGCAGGGACTGCCGTGCAAATGTCCGGAGGCAGGAGCGCGTCTGCAGCGTTGGGACGGAGCGTGGGGGAGGCACGTCGAGGGCGCTAGGCCGGGCTGCGACTGATTTGCTGTGTCTGGGGGTGGACAGCAGAAGGCGGGTTCTGGTGTCTCTCGAGCTGAGGTCACAGGCGTGGGAGAGGACGGCCTGGTGGCCGGGGTGGTGCTGGCCGGGGTCGGGCAGGAGAGCTGATAGGAGCTGCTTCTGCTGGAGACTCCTCCAAGGCTGTACTTTGGGCCCATCCCCTCGCCGAGCCCCCAGGTCCTCCTCATGGCTTCCCCTCTGCCGTGCTGTCCCCAGTGACCACCAGATGGTGTGAGGAGCCTGGCAGGCAGGGGGCCGGGGTGCCGGTCAATGAGCTCATTTGTCGGTGGGGCAGGCGGGGCCTGGGACGGCCAAGGTGCTGATTAAGACGCCACACTTGAGTTAGAGCCTCCTGCGAGCAGTGATGAGCGATTGATCAGCTTGTCAGGGGCGAAGAGCCCAGAGGTGAGAGAGACGGAGACAGGACGGGGGAGGGGGAGGGGGGGAGGGCAGCGTCCGGCCCCACCTGTGACTCCAGAACCGCGGAGAGGGCTGTGTTCCCTGGGCTCGGAGGCCGCCAGCCCCCACCCGAGGTCCCCGCCTCCGCCCCTCTCATGGGAGCAGGGCGGGCTTTTTCCCTATTTCCTTTCATAGATACAGACAAATATGTGAAACGAACGAGCTTTTTAAAGCTGTTTTATGTTTGCAGGGAACATATTCACAGGCAGCTTCCACATACCCCCTCGACCCCTTTCCAACATCCTGCATTAACGTGATCCTTTCGTTACAATGGATAAGCCAATTGTGAGATCGTCGTTATTATTATTAACTAAGGTCCGTCGTTTACGCCACTCTCGGTAGCGCACATTCTACGGGTTTTGACACATGTGTGACACGTGTCCATCACGTGTCAGACGAAAGTCTTGCGGCCCTAACATCTCCCGAGCTCCACCGTCTCGCCCTCCCGTCCCTCAGGCCTGTACCCACTGACCCTGTCACGGACGACGGAGTCCATGGCCCGGCCTTTTCCGGAACGTCACTGGGTTGGAATCACAGCGTGTGGCCTCAGCAAATCGGCTTCTTGTCCTTCGTCACGTGCACTTAGGTTTCTCCGTGTCTTTCCATGGCTGGAGAGCTCATTTGCTTTTAGCTCTCAGTCACGTTCCATGGTCCGGATGGACCACAGTTCACTAACCCGTCACCTGCTGAAGGACGTCTTGGTGGCTCCGAATAAAGCTGCGGGAAACATCCGTGTGCAGGTTCGCGTGTGGACGTGGGTGCTCAGCTCCTTCGGGCGGCTACCGAGGATTCCGTTTAGCTTCGTAAGAGACTTCCAGACTGTTCCAAAGCGGCGGCACCCCGGCACCCCGGCACCCCGGCACCCCGGAGCGGCGCGTCCTGCCCGCACTGGTGTTGTCACTGTTTTCTCCGTGTTTCGAAATAATCTGTGAATGTGGCTTCTGGATCTTTCAGGCCTGGCCATCCCCGGTCGCCTCCCTCCCACGCAGCAGGAGCCTTAGCCCCTCACCCCTGATCTGCCACGTCCTCGTCTTTGCCAGCGGTGGTCAGAGCACCATCTCTGCTTGGTCATTGCTGTGACATGTCGATTCTGTCCACAGCTGAACACGGGCTCACACATTCCTGTTCCTGGAGTCCGTCCCTCCCTCCCTCCCTCTCCCTGATGCTCACTTACTCCTCTGTGTCCCCGCCCTGTGTGGCTCGTCCCATACTTGAAGTCAGCCGTGTGAGACTCCAGCGGGCTTTCCCTTCCTTCGGGCCTGCGGTCTGCCGCCTGCCCCTTGTCCTGGGGCAGCCCTGCTACGGTCCTGAGGCTGCTTCCCGGGGCCTTTCCTGTGCCAGAGCCCCTTTTTCCTGGAGCCCACATCTTCCTCCTTGCTGGTCGTCTCTTGGGCTTGCTGTCTGCTCACTGTGTCGGAAAGGACACAGAGAAGGCAGATCTTCGGGGACTTTGTACACCTTAAAATGTGCTTTTTTCACAGCCCCCCTTGAGGGTGTCGGGGGCCCCAGAATTCTACCTGGACACTGGCTGCGAAGGGCGGCTCTGCTGTGTCTCCTTTCTGATTCCTTCTTCTTAGGTGACCAGCCCCCGTAAAAGCTTTTAAGGTTTTCTCTCTATCCTCAGCTTGGGAAGTTTTGTGCTGGTGTGTGGCCTCTGTCAACCTACGATCCTGAAGTGGGACACATCTCAGGTGTCAGCAGAGCCTAGTGGGCCCTATCCCCTCCCCAGGGGACAAGCCGCGGGGACCTAGGGACCCGCCGGGGAAGCTCTTGCACCCCCCGTAGAGGAAGGCCGCCCCATCCCCAGGCCACCCACTCCAGCAGGGGCCAGGGTATAGGTGCGCAGCCAGCTGGACGCCCGGGCAGTGCCAGGGCTGGGAGTCTGGCGTCCTGGTGGGCAGGCGGGAGGCGCTGGGGGTGCCCCCACCCCCCAGCAGCTGAGGTCACCTTCCAATCTCAGCCAGCTGCATTATTCATGGCCAGCACAGCGCCTGAAACCCAACCCCACAGCTCCGGTTCCCTCCTCCGGCCTTAGGACTATTTTCCCAAAAGCGGAGGGTGGGGGGTGGGGGTGGAAGCTGGGGGCCCCAGCGGGAGTCAGACACCATGGGGGCGCTGCTCACAGCCACCTTCCCAGGGCCCTGCCTCTGGCTGCGGGTCACCGGCGACGTCCCTTCTGACCGCTGGGAAGCCCTCCCTCTTAGCCACTGTCCCTCCACCTTCCCAAGGCTCCTGTGATCCTGCCACATGGTCAGCCTGGCCCCGGAGCATCCCCCCCAGACCCCCGAGGGCATGTTCTGGGCAGGTCCGTGGCCTCCAGGGACTGTTCTAGCACCCGCCTGGCACCCTGCTTGGGAATCCCCAGTCATCCACGACACCAGTGAGGCCGCCGGCCCCTGTCCCCTCCCGTCCCGCTGAGGTCTCGTCTCCCGCACACCTGCCCCGTTGACAGGCATCCCCATCCGAGTAGGTGGCAGGCCCTCTGGTCTCAGGCCTGCCCCCCGGCCTGGAATGTGCCCCTCCGACGTGGGGTGGGCACTGGATAGGGGCGCCAAACGAAGCCGGTCACAGCACCTCCACCAACCATGCCGGGCGGGACCCCTGCAGAACCGGAGCCTCGAGGAGAGCAGGAACCTGTGGGGAGTCCCCTCCCCGCCACCCCACCCCGCTCAGCCCTTCCGCAGCCCCGCCCCAGCCCAAAGCTGTGACTGGACCCACGTTCTCCACTTTGGTCAAACGGATTTGACTGGGGAACTTACCGAGCTGAACTTCGCTGCTTTGGAAAAACAGTAACCACTGGCTGGAATTGATTCTATTTGTTTTAATAAAAGTGGACTGGCCCCAGTGGTTTCTAAAAGAAGGCCACACCCCAGAGCCCTTCCCAGCCCCGCCACCCGCCCCCTCCCAACGCTCACACCAGCCACTTGCCCCCAGGGAGTAATGAGCTGCCCCCACTCAATAATCGAATAATTCCTGGCTGGGCTGTCATTTTGGGAGCCTTGTCGAGGTGTCCCCATCTAAGGGTCATTAAGTGGCCCCCTCAGTAACAATCTCAGGAGGTGGCCCCCTGGCCCTCTAGCTGCTTCTGCAGCCTGACCCTATGACCTTGCCCCATTGCCCACAGTGGCCGCTCGCGGCAGCAGCCCCAGAGCCTGCTCCCCTCAGCCCCCCTTCTGCAGGGCTGCCCTCCCGCAATGACACTGCCACCTTCTTCTCCAGGGCCCAATGGGACACAACCTCTCCGGGATCCCCCGCCCCATCCCCCAGGCCCCCATCCCTCACCTCGCCCCCAGCACCCAGCACAGGGGCCACCCACTGCGGACAGGGGCCCAGGGGCCGGCCCGGCCTCCCGCAGGGCTGAGCAGGAGAGCTCCCGCAGGCCCCTCCCTGCGGCCCCTCCTACACCTCCCACCTCCTCAGGCGGCCTGTCGCTCACAAGGGAGCCTTCCTGTGACCGCCCCCACTCCCCAAAAGCCTCCAGCCCACCGCCCAGGTGGGGACAAGGTGAGACTGCAGGGTGGTGGGCCCTGGGCTCTGGGGACGCCAGCCCCGAGCTCAGTCTTGCCCGAAGCCCACCCAGCTCCCCACCTCCTCCTTGGTCTTGTCCCCCGTATTGGCCTCACAGGTGCTCATGGACAAGTGCTTGGCTGGCTCTGAAAGTCGGATAGGTGGGGGGCCTGCCTCTCCAGGGACCCTAGAGCCATCACAGAGGGCCAAGGCCACTGTCCCGGGACACCCACCCTCATCCCCAGGGAGGTGGCCTGCAGTCACACACTGGCTGCCTATGCCCCTGTGCACCTGTACCGCGTGCCTCCCACCTCCCCACCCTCCCTCCTGGGAGGAGCTGAGAGGGACCAGAGGGCCTGGCATCCACTCCCAAGAGGAGGTCGCCGCCCCACTGGGATGGCCTGGGTGCTGGGCCCTCACCGAGGCTCGGGCGGGGACTCTGTGGGGCCAGCGGGTCCAGTCCACCAGGCAGGTGCCTCTCCTTCCCGGCAGAGGACTGGCCACCAAACCGCCTGCTGATTCCTCCAGGAGCCCCTCCCTACAGCAACTCCCTCCTGGCTGAGCCAGATCTTCAAGAAGCTTCCAGGGGACTGCGTGGAGCCCACCGTGCCCACCCCGTGCTCGCTGACTGCCCTGGGCTCAGGCCAGGCAGCTTTTCCTGGGAAGCCCTGCAGCTCTGTTCTTGGCATAGGGAGTTTCCGTGGGGACAAGCCCCGGGAGACCAGGTGCATTTTCCACTTTCTGACAATGAGACAGGGTGACGGGTGAGTTAATCGGGGCTCCCAGAAGCTCAGAGCCGGAGGGAGGGGCTCCTCGCGGGGCAGGGAGGGCCGCTTTAGTCACGTTTCTGTACCTACATTTCTTATGCTTTTATCTGCAAGAATGTCTGCTCTCTGCTTTCCCCTGTGGGGTTCCGCGCCTTCCCGCCAAGTCCTTAAACCACCCCACCCACCGTCGCCCCAGGCCTGAGGGCCGAATGGCCAGCCCCGGGCAGGCGGAGCAGCAGAGGCAGCGAAGGCCCACGGGGACAGAGGTGGGGAACCAGCGCTCATTCCGGGCCGGGCCACCCCCACACCCGCAGCTCCGAGCGTGCACGCGCACTGGCGCCCCGACGCCACGCGCCGGGGAGGAGTGACAGCTGCGTCTGCCTGCGCGGTTCCCACCTCGCCTGCCCGCGCGCGCTGGGACAGCCCCGGGCACCGGCGGTGGCAGCTCGGCGTGTCACCTCCTCTGCCATCCGCGCAGCGAGCACGCGGCCCCTCCAGATGCGCAGAGCTCAGGGCCTCAGCCGGCATCCCGGGCGGCGGCGGGGTCCGCCCGCGGCGGTGCCATCTGACGCCCCCTCCACCTATCCCCGCACCCCTGCCCGCCGCCATCTGTCGGCCGTGGAGCCGCGCCAGGCCGCGGCCGGGCCCGCGCCCCATCCCCCACGTCCCGCTGTCCCTACCCCGGGGTCGGATGCGGACCCCTGTTACTCTTCCCAGGGTTGGGGCTGGAGGAGAAGCAGAGGGAGGGGCGGGGCCCTGACCGCCACCCGGAGCCCAAGGAAGAGCCATCTGGGTCCTCCCCAGAAGTCTGCTCTGGGGCCTTCTCGGCCAGGTTCAAGCACCCACCAGCCCTGGTCCCTGCCTGTGTCCCTGCCCCGCCACCCCCCCACCCCCGCGCGCCCCACACCCACCTGTGGGGCCGTGGGTCGGGCTGGGTCGGGCTGATCAGCGGAAGAACCAGCCTTCCTACCCCGCCCCCCTCACACCAGGAGCCTGTGGGGGCGGGGCCACTCAGAAGGACGGGATCTGGAGGAGTCCAGGTCTGGTCACAGCCACCTGCCCGTCCAGCCACCATGTCCGGGTCCCCTGTTGGTCTGTGGCTGCTTGGAGTGGGGCAGGGGGAGTCAGAGTCCAGAGGAACCCAGGGGGTCACAGGTGGGCCAGGGCCCTGGAAGGGACATTGGCCCTGCTATGGGAGATGAGCACAC
>NW_011889037.1:865463-867756 GCF_000151845.1 Pteropus vampyrus | reverse complement strand
CGCTGACTGCCCTGGGCTCAGGCCAGGCAGCTTTTCCTGGGAAGCCCTGCAGCTCTGTTCTTGGCATAGGGAGTTTCCGTGGGGACAAGCCCCGGGAGACCAGGTGCATTTTCCACTTTCTGACAATGAGACAGGGTGACTGACGGGTGAGTTAATCGGGGCTCCCAGAAGCTCAGAGCCGGAGGGAGGGGCTCCTCGCGGGGAAGGGAGGGCCGCTTTAGTCACGTTTCTGTACCTACATTTCTTATGCTTTTATCTGCAAGAATGTCTGCTCTCTGCTTTCCCCTGTGGGGTTCCGCGCCTTCCCGCCAAGTCCTTAAACCACCCCACCCACCGTCGCCCCAGGCCTGAGGGCCGAATGGCCAGCCCCGGGCAGGCGGAGCAGCAGAGGCAGCGAAGGCCCACGGGGACAGAGGTGGGGAACCAGCGCTCATTCCGGGCCGGGCCACCCCCACACCCGCAGCTCCGAGCGTGCACGCGCACTGGCGCCCCGACGCCACGCGCCGGGGAGGAGTGACAGCTGCGTCTGCCTGCGCGGTTCCCACCTCGCCTGCCCGCGCGCGCTGGGACAGCCCCGGGCACCGGCGGTGGCAGCTCGGCGTGTCACCTCCTCTGCCATCCGCGCAGCGAGCACGCGGCCCCTCCAGATGCGCAGAGCTCAGGGCCTCAGCCGGCATCCCGGGCGGCGGCGGGGTCCGCCCGCGGCGGTGCCATCTGACGCCCCCTCCACCTATCCCCGCACCCCTGCCCGCCGCCATCTGTCGGCCGTGGAGCCGCGCCAGGCCGCGGCCGGGCCCGCGCCCCATCCCCCACGTCCCGCTGTCCCTACCCCGGGGTCGGATGCGGACCCCTGTTACTCTTCCCAGGGTTGGGGCTGGAGGAGAAGCAGAGGGAGGGGCGGGGCCCTGACCGCCACCCGGAGCCCAAGGAAGAGCCATCTGGGTCCTCCCCAGAAGTCTGCTCTGGGGCCTTCTCGGCCAGGTTCAAGCACCCACCAGCCCTGGTCCCTGCCTGTGTCCCTGCCCCGCCACCCCCCCACCCCCGCGCGCCCCACACCCACCTGTGGGGCCGTGGGTCGGGCTGGGTCGGGCTGATCAGCGGAAGAACCAGCCTTCCTACCCCCCACCCCACACCAGGAGCCTGTGGGGGCGGGGCCACTCAGAAGGACGGGATCTGGAGGAGTCCAGGTCTGGTCACAGCCACCTGCCCGTCCAGCCACCATGTCCGGGTCCCCTGTTGGTCTGTGGCTGCTTGGAGTGGGGCAGGGGGAGTCAGAGTCCAGAGGAACCCAGGGGGTCACAGGTGGGCCAGGGCCCTGGAAGGGACATTGGCCCTGCTATGGGAGATGAGCACACGGCCCTCGTGGCCAGGAGCCATGGTCAGGGCTGGTGGCCAGAGGCTCCAGGCTCCGTCACAGAGCAGCTCAGCTCACACTGGCGAGCCTTTGGGCCGGGATGCTGAGTCTGTGGTCAGAGGCCCGTCTCGTGGTCAGAAAGGGACAAGCGGCCCCTGGTCCAGGTCCCGAAGATGCATGGAGGGCAGCCATAAAGACAGAGGGGCGAGGGCCAGGGCCGGGGACGCAGAGAGCAGATGCTCAGGGGAGGCGGGCTCGCTGCCAAGGTTGCCCTTCACCCTCCTCCAGTCTCAATCAAGCCGCTAATTAGCATCCTGACCACTCAATTAATTAGGCTGCAGTGCTTAATTATGACAGAGTGCGTCTGTGGGGGTGGGGCAGCGCTGTCAGCCCCCCGCCCCAGCCCCCCAGGAGCTGAGGTTTATTGACCAGAAAAGACATATGAGGAGACCCTGGCCAGGAGGGCAGGGTGGGGTGCAGCATGAGCGGAGGGGCGGGGGAGGCGGGCGGGAGACCCTCGGCCCTGAGCCGCGGCCGGGAGGACAAACTCCCACACTGTTGGTGGTTTCCCCCAGGTCCCTGGAGGTGAGCCCTCCCCCACTCCACACCTCTGGCCTCTTAGTTGTTACCTGTACGCGTCTACCCGCAGACTTCAGTTACCCGAAGTTGTCCCAGGCAGGCGGACGCATGGCCTGGACCCTCCATACCAGAGGCCATACCTCTGCCCACCCCTCTTCTCTTGGGGCCTGGAGCAGATGTGTCCGAGCCAGCTCCTCCCTGCAGCCTCTGTCTTGGGCCAACAGGGACACCTGGAGTGCTCTCCTGCACAGCCCCTGACCTGTTTGGCCACGCTGTTCATGTTCAATTCATTCAGTGTTCTCCCTGACCGCCAACCACAGTGGCCGGGCCTAAGGCCCTCTCTGAAAACCCTGGCCTTCC
>NW_011889037.1:862658-864148 GCF_000151845.1 Pteropus vampyrus | reverse complement strand
CCAGGGGTCATGGGCTGGAGGTCGGTCCCAGGCCAAAGGCAGAGCTGCCAGGGCTGAGAGGGCTGGAGGCCCTGTGCCCCCACCCCCTCCATGGTGGGCACTGGAGTCAGATACAATTACTCACTCGGTGCATCATAATTACCGCACATGGCCCATTAGAGAGAAATTATCATCAATGCGATATTAGCAGACGGCAGGGAGATGAAGAAAAGCGCTTATTCTCCCATTGTCCCCGTAATGGGGACGAGGGATGGGGAGGCAGCGTCGCCCCCTGTTCATTAACCTAACAACCTCCCCTCTGCCTATGGCCACGGCAAGTCCAGCAGCCACAGCCCTGGGCCTGGGCCTCAGCCCTGCCCCCTGCAGCCCATCCGGGCCACCGGCACAGAGTCGCGGAGCCACCCAGCCCCTGCCCCGGCCTCTCAGGCCCCCTGGAAAAGCCCGGAGCGGGCCAGACCTCGGCCCTGCCCTCCCCGGGTCAGGAGAAACGCCTGCAGCCCCTTCGGACCCCGGAGCCCAGACTCCTGTTAGATATATGGTGGGGACACAGGCATCACTCCTCAGTCTCCCCAAAAGCCACCAAAATGACAGAGAGGTGCAGCTGTGGGACAGAGATGGGGAGAGCGAAAGGGACTCATAGTGGTCAGTGTGCCTGTCTTGAGGTGTGGAGGAGACCATGATGGCCAGTGGCAGTGGGCGCCAGGTGGACCCAGATGCTGCTTGCTGGATGAGGGACCCTCCAGCAGCCGTGGGGCAGAGAACTGGCCAATGGGGCGCTGTCCGGCCCCGCTGCACGCCCTGCCCTTGTGCCAGGCCCAGGATCTGGCCGACTCTGGTGGCAGCAGGCAGACCCCAGACTTCGGTCTTGGGGAAAGGCAGCAGTGGGCTCTGAGGGACAGTGGCCCAGGGAGCCCTCAAGGGGGCGGGCGAGGGCAGGGACGCAGAGGGAGGGTCTCAGGACTGCTTGAGTGCCCAGGCCCCCTGAACCCCGAGGGCTGACACGATGGCCCACCGGGGTTCCCGTGAGTGCCTGCTCTCTGCAGAAACCAGTGGATGAGGGGCCAGCCCCTCGGGCATCCACGTGCACCCACCCACCCTGCCATGGCTGTCTCCTCATGTCACCCCAAGCCAGCCTGAGCAGCAGGTCCTGTGACACCTCCCCTGCTCCAGCGGGAATGCTGCAGGCTCGGGAGGCCTGAGCTACAGGGCAGGTGACAGAGGAAGAAATCCAGACCTTGCACATGGCAGCGGCCTCCAGCTCCTCCATCTCTGATCCGTGTAGAAGCAGAGGCCCCTGCACTGTGTCCACCCCCACTGGGCCTGTGACCTGCCCCATTTCCTCCCTGCCGTCCCTTGCCACCATCTCCATGGGCCCCCCTCTGCAGCCACATGCACCCCACCTCCCTCTGAACCCAACTCAGGCCAGGCCCCGCACCCCTGCATCTGAGCACCTGCTGCTGCTTCTGCCTGGGGGTCCTCCCACCTGCTCC
>NW_011889037.1:856749-860926 GCF_000151845.1 Pteropus vampyrus | reverse complement strand
CTCCTGCCCCTCATTTCGAGGTCCGGCCTCCCACATCTGCTTCCACCCCTCCTCCAGCCACCTCCCCCACCCCTTCGCCCCCGCCCCCCAAGATCTGCTCCCCTTTTAGCAAGTCCCCTAACATGACCCAAGCTCGCTGTCTCGCTTCCTGGGCCCTTGCGCTCTGGGGTCCCCAGGAGCCGAGTCCTGGACCCGCCTGCGCCCCCCTCCCCTGCGCACTCATCAGTCAGGCCCCGCCTGTCCCGCCCTCCCAGGCCGGCGCTCAAGTGTGACAACGGCGGGGCGGGGGACAGGCCTGCGCCCTCTCCTGGGGGAGCGCTGGCCCTGCACAGCCTCTCTAAGGACCCAGGAGACGCTGTGGCTCCTTCGTCTGTAGGCACCACAGCCTGCGCTGGGCTGGACTCTGGGGGAGCAGGGACACCTAGGCCGCTTCCCCGCACCCCAGCAGGGCCCCCCGGGACCTGATTGGACTCCGACTGTGGCCTCAGGAACTGCTGGTCCTCATCAGAGCAGCAGGCAGGGCTGGGCCTTCCCTGTCCCTCGCCCCCTCTGGCTTCCTCACGGGCTGGAAGCTCTCACGCGCCTGCTTCCCAGAGCGGCTGGAGGCAAGAGACCCAGGCTCTGCTGGGGTCCGGCCAAGGCCAGTTTCTTCCTGGCGTCCCCAGGCCTTGGGCCAGAGAGTCCTATGGTCAAAGCCAGTGGATGGCTTGACCCTTCCTTGGGGTCTAGGAGATGGCGTCAGCTCTAGACACCCAGCCCTGGCAGGTGGGCAGGCCACTCCGCGATGGCTCCTGCCTGTTTGTCACCTGCCTGTCTGTGGGGCAGAACGTGTCACAGCTCCCTGTGCCCTTCTGGACCAGCCCAGGACCCCACAGACCCAGCCTAGGGCTGGCCTGGTACCACTGAGAACCCTGGACACTGAGAGCCCAACTGAGGCAGGGGCTGGGGGTGGACACAGCTCCGTCCTGAAGGGCATCTGGGCTCTTGTTGGTGGCACCAGGACCCAGGTTCAGAGTGTCCCTGGAATCCTTACCAGCTGGAGGACAAGAGGAGAAGGTGCGGAGCCCCTCGCAGATGTGGCAGACGAGGCCCAGCTGGTACCCTGTGTGGGGGGTGGCATGAGGCTGCCCCTCGGGCCACCGGTGCTGGGGTGTGGGGTGCTGGGGTCGGTCTCAGCTCAGACAGCTGGCACAGGGTTGGCCGATTCTGGGAGCTCCAGGGACACTGAGGACACCGCGGAGGGAGAGAGCATGGGAGGGCCCTCCGTCCTGGGCTGGCCTGTGGCAGGAGGCAGTGCTTGGGACGCGTGTGCAGGAGCCTGCCCAGTGCGTGCTTGTCTAGAGTGCATGGAGTGTGCACGTGTCACGCCTGCGTGCACACCCCGGGCCTCCCCCAGGCCCGCCTGTCCCAGCAGTGCAAGTCCACACTCTCGGCCCCTTTGGCCTGTCCTGCCAGTCTGGGAGGGGGTGACTCCTGGGAGCATAGGTCCCCTGGCCGTCCTCCAGGCCGCCCCAACATCCCTGACGTCCTAACCACCCCTGCGATGTACAGATTCCAACCCCACCTCCTCTTCCTTCCCGGCTCTCCACAGTCTGACCAACTCGTCTCCTTAGTGGGTTTATTGTCCGCCTCCCTCGGGAGCTCAGGGCCGGCGGTTATTTGGCCCTGCTGTGGTCCCCGCTGGGCCTGGCAAAGAGAAGGAGCTCAGAGTGAATAAAGCAACAAAGGAATGAATGAATAGTTCCCCAAGATGGGGGTGGGAGGGTGGCCAAGGGCGATTAGGGATCCCAAGGCCATAGAAGAATAGCCCCTGCCTGGAGTGACTGAGGCATGGGAGCCACCACAGCCCCCTGAAGATCCTGGCGGGGGCATCGGCCACCCCCTCAGGGTGGGAGCGGGGCTCAGAGACCTAGTGTTGCGCAGAGGCCCCTTTTGCAGCCTGGACATTGGGGTCACCCCTGCCCCAGGCTCAGGGCTCTCTCAGACCTGACGGTGGCAGGTGGCTCCTAGCTGGGTGTCAGGGTGCCGCCCCTTCCCGCAGCCACCTGCACAGACACGCGTGCACATTCACACACACGGGCAGATGCAGACGGCCCCACCAAGCGTCCATCTGTCCACACTCCCACCTGCTCCCCTGCTCCCCAGGCCCCTGACTTCCAAGCTCGAAGTTCTCACACAGTCTTTCCCACCCCAGGAACCTCCCTCCCCTGCCCCAGTCCTGGTCCCCAGCCCCAACTGGCTGCAGCAGTCCCTCCCCAGGGAGGCCTGGCAGGGTGGGGGCCAGCCGCGTGGGAGCCAGTGGAGGCTTGTGCCCCTGCACCAGTCAAGCACCGAGCAGTGCCAGGCCAGGGGGGCCTCGTTCTCTGCACTCCTGGCCCCACGAGGCGCATCCCCGAATGGGCTGTTCTACAGATACGTGGATCCCCCAGAATGCTTTTGGAAAAGATTTGTTTCTAAAAAAAAAAAAACCCGCTCCTCCCACGACCTGCAGTAATTCCACGTTCTGTTCTCCACATTCTGGTCTCCACGTCTGTTGTCTGTCCTCTGTCTCTTTATCTGCTCCGTCCTATCCTGGGGGAAACCCGCTGGGAGAGAGGGAGGAAAGAGAAAGAAAGAGGGAGGGAGGGAAAGAGAAACTGGAAGAGGAGGAGAGAGAAATTAGCTCCTGGCCCGGCCGCCGGGCTCGGTGCAGGCCATCCACCTTCTCTGCCAGGAAGAAGGCTCCCGGATGGCCCCGAAGGCACAACAGCGAAAACAAGGGGATCCTCACCGAGCACGGGCCAGGGGACCCGCCGGGCACGTGCCCAGGCTGTGGGTCCTTCCTCGGTGAGACTCGGCCGCTGTGCAAGGAAGCCCAGGCAGGTGGCATCCTCGGGTCCGAGCTGGCAGCGGGGCCGGGCGCGGCCCTGAGGTTGTCTGCGCTCCCTGCAGCCTCCCTGCTTAGTCCCCTTAACTCAGCCCCCCACACACGTCTCTCGCACCAGCACGCTCCCCTCCTGCTCCCCGCCTGCGGCAAGAGGCCTCAGCCCCCGGGTTTGGGGATTTTGCTCAAACCTTATTGCTCTGAGTTTTACTCTAAAGCAGAGGTGGGCGGCGGCCTCGCCTTCTCTCTGTCTCGGTCTCTCGGGTGGGTCGAGGCGGTGAGCTTGGGCGGCTGCTCACGGGTTACGAGGCCGCCAGGCAGGGAGCAGGCAGCCCCCTCCCCCAGGGAGCTCCCTTCCCGAAGGTGCCAACCTTGGCGCTTCGCAGACTCGGACCGGTCATGAAGGGAGGTGACAGTCGACTAAGTCCTGCAGCTCCCAGGTACTTCATGGCAGTGAGATTTCCAGAGGTGCCGCCAGCAGTCCAGGTCCTGGCCCTTCAGGGGACTGAGGCCAGGCTACCCCTTCAGGTGGGGGACAGAGAGCTCAGAAGAGTTGGGAACAACGCATGCCACCGAGACGCCATGGCGCTGCACGTGGGGTCACCACTAAGGAGGGCCAGTCCTGCCTTGGTGGGAGCCTGGGGGCCACCAGGAGGGGAGGGCGCAGGGCAGGGGCGGCGGGTGGCTGACAGCCCTGGTTCCAGGTCCAGGGTCAGCTTCCCTCACTGCCGCGGGTAGCCCAGGTCAGGACACCCCCCCCCTTCTAATCAGCGGAAAATATGGCAAAAAACAAAAGCCACAGAAAAACCAGCCAAGCTCCAGTGACTTTTGGATTTAAACGGATTTATTTTGTTTGTTTTCTTTCCTTTCCTCAGTTTCGTAGCAAATGAAAAAAGAACCTAACAAAACGCAATGACACAACAAAACTCGAGCTGAGCTGCCGCCGACCTGCTCCCAGGCTCCGCAGGACGGGGTGCGGAGGAGCGGGGCCCAGCGGCTTCCCGCCCTCCCTCCCGCTCGTCCGAAAGGCGATCGGGCTTTAAAAAGATCCCACAAACAAACGAAACGCAACTTAAGTTAAAATAAAAACACTTTCTTCACCCACCCCCATGCCAGGAGATTCAAGCCAAAACCTCCTCTTTAAATTTTTTTTTTTCTACTAGAAATTCTGTGCATTACTTTTTCTTTCATTTCTCTTAAAGGTTAAAACAAGATAGATTCCCGGGGAGTCAGGAATACGGTCTGGTGCACAGAGGAGGAGCAGCGCGGGAGTCCGCGCCCACCCCACCCCCGCCCCCCGGGGCGCGCAGCCTC
>NW_011889037.1:851617-854469 GCF_000151845.1 Pteropus vampyrus | reverse complement strand
ACCGCCTGCCCCGCCTCCACCGCGGAGCGCCGCGCCGCGCGCTCCCCTTTATAGAGCCGCGAGCCCGGGCCCGCCTCTCTGGGAGGTGCGCGCGCCCCCGGGCCAATCGGAGCCCCAGACCTGCCGCCCTCATTTGCCTATCCCCATGGCAACCCAGAGCTGTCAATCTCCTGCGGGGAACAACTGTAGGAAGGGGAGGTGACCGGCCGTCAGCGAGAAGGGGGTGCAGGGCCCTCTGGTGGCCGCCGTGGGGGACTGCACCAGCAGAGGACGCGGGGGGCGCGGGGGCGCGAGGCAGAGGGGAGCCAGGCGCGGGGCCCGGCCTACAATCTCCTAGGCCTTGCGTCCGCGACGGGGCGACCGGAGAGTCTTGGGGAACAGAGGGCTCCCCTCGGTGCCTCGGTCCCCCAGCCACCCCGCTGGCGGTGACTCCGCAGCCCCTTCTCCGGCCCTTCCCGGCTGGCGGGGAGGCCGCGTCCAGCCCGTTAGTGTAGCGACGCCGGGACCTCCTGTCCTCCAGACGCGGTGACACTGCGGCCGGCGGGCGCTGCGCGGGGCGCGCCGGTTATTTTTAGAGCGCGGTTCAGGCGGGTTCAGGAATTCAGTCAACAAAGTTGCTGGCACCTCGGTGCGGCGGGATGCGCGCGGGATAGCCCGGCTCCAAGGGGCGCAGCTCAGGTGCGTAGGGAAGTGGGCGGAGGGGCCGACGGAAGGGGGCACCGGGGACTGGCAGGGGACAGACGCACGCGGCATGGGGCTGGGCTCAGGAATTAGGAGTCCCTGGCCCCAGCCGCTCACCCGCCCGGTTTGGGCCGCGGGGCTGGGTGGAGCGGGCAGGGAGGACAGAGGTGGGAAGACTCTGCTGCCAGGAGCAAACGCGAAGGCTCTGCTCGGGCTGCAGGGAGCGGCGCTGAGTCCCGTCGCTCGCGCCCCGAGACTACAGAAAGGGCGGTGCAGCTGTGGGTGCGCCGCAGCATGGGAGGGGGCCCTGACGCGCCCTCTGGGGTCCAGGGGCGGGGCGGGAAGGGCCGTCCAGGCTGCAGGCACCGCTGTTCTCTATACGCTGTTACCCTACTTGCCATTTAAAAATTCAGTGTTAACCATTTGTGCATAGAAAAGTCTGGAAGGATGTGGGCAGGAAGTCACCAGGGCAGCCTAGCCGCGTGCTGGGGGCGTTTGGCTAGCAAGGCTGGCCCTGGTTCCTGCTGGGGCGCCTATTATTTCTAACGCAAAAGGACCGTACAGTTGGGAGTGAATCTCCACTTCCTAAGGTGTCATGGGCGTGGCCTGGCCCCGCTGTGCCAGGTGGGCACCCCTCCTGCCTTACCCCCACATTCTACAGGCTGGGCAGGGCCTCGCCTTCAGGCAGGGCCAGGCAGAGCGTGGGGTCCCACCCTGCAGGGATGGCCCAGCAAGGGGCAGAACCCAGGCCCCGGGCGGGGTGCCAGGACTCCGGGGCACGTTTTTCGCCAGGCGCATCGCAGGGTTTGGGGTTCCCTGAAAACCCCATGTCCAGAGGGTGGCCCCTGACCAGAAGGGTGAGGCTGCCTGGTGTGTGTGGCAGGTGCGGCCGCCTGTCTGGCAGGGAGAGCCTGCCCTGCACTGCGTGGCTGCCGGACCTCTGCCCCTCGCGCCGGGCTCGGGTCTGGCTGCCGGACCAGGCGCGGCTTCGGTCCCAAGCCCAGGGGCCAGTGTGGGCCTCCTCATAGCTCCTGACCTCCGGCCCAGGAGCATGGGCCCAGAGCCACGTGGCTGTCCCACCAGGTTCTGTGGCGCCCCCAGTCTGCCCTGGTGCCTCCTCCTGTCCTAAGAGAAGCAAGCGGGCAGCTGAGGCCAGGCGGCCTTGCAGATCAGCCCACCCTGTGCCTCCTCCTCCAGGCCGGTGCTCAGCCACCCGACAAGCCCACATCCAGCCCCCAAAATCACTCACCTTGTACATGTCGCCCCTTCGCTCCTCCCCTAGGGGACAGGGACACCAAGTGCAAGGCGGCTGCGTTCAGCACTGGGGGAGAATCACGGGGACATTCGGGCTTCGAGTCCACCCCCAGCCCTGCCGCAGAGCAACGCAAAGGAGGGGGCTGCCTGGGGCTGAGCAGGGCCCCCACATCCCTGCTGGGCAAGCTCCCTCGCCCTGGCCTCGGCCTTGGGGTGAACTGGCTTTCTAGAAATGCGCTGGGCCAGCGGGCAGGGTCTGAGCTCATGGCGCCCCCAGCCTGGGAACGGGAGCCCCAGGGAGGCCCAGGACCCTCCGGGGTTCGTGCCACCTCTCCGCGTGTGCACTCCGCGTGGTCTCGGTCTCGCCTGCTCGTCCCAGTGGCCAGGTGGGGAAGAGGCCACGTGCCCCTGTACTCGGGCATCGAGGGTCACCTGTCCGCCGCCCTGCGGGCTCCTGTGGTGGGCAGGAAGGGCCCTCCCGGCAAGGGGAAGGTGCCGGTTTGGTGGGGACAGAACCAGTAGGAGGTGCTAGGCTGGCCATGGGGAGCAGAGGCTGGGACAGCCCGGTCTCTCCTCCTGGCTGCCTCGAGTGGCCAGTAAACAGTGTGCTGTGTGCCCTGGGCCGCAGCCACCCACCAGGGCAGGGCCATCCTGTCTGCTCGTGCTGGGGGGAGGAACTCGGTCTCAGTTGGCCCCGGGAAAGGCGCCGGCTTCCAGTCCAGCACCGGCACGCCCACCTAGGGCCTCACACTCGCCCAACGGTCAGCCCTGGGACCCACGGAATTCCACAGGGGCTGGGCGCGGGCGGGGCTCATCATTAAATGTACTTCACGAATCTTTATTAAACACCTACTATGTGCCAGGCTGCTGCCCCAGGGGCACCTTCCATCAAGGAGCTGGCCTAGAGATTTCTGGTT
>NW_011889037.1:849696-850967 GCF_000151845.1 Pteropus vampyrus | reverse complement strand
CTCGTCCCAGTGGCCAGGTGGGGAAGAGGCCACGTGCCCCTGTACTCGGGCATCGAGGGTCACCTGTCCGCCGCCCTGCGGGCTCCTGTGGTGGGCAGGAAGGGCCCTCCCGGCAAGGGGAAGGTGCCGGTTTGGTGGGGACAGAACCAGTAGGAGGTGCTAGGCTGGCCATGGGGAGCAGAGGCTGGGACAGCCCGGTCTCTCCTCTTGGCTGCCTCGAGTGGCCAGTAAACAGTGTGCTGTGTGCCCTGGGCCGCAGCCACCCACCAGGGCAGGGCCATCCTGTCTGCTCGTGCTGGGGGGAGGAACTCGGTCTCAGTTGGCCCCAGGAAAGGCGCCGGCTTCCAGTCCAGCGCCGGCACGCCCACCTAGGGCCTCACACTCGCCCAACGGTCAGCCCTGGGACCCACGGAATTCCACAGGGGCTGGGCGCGGGCGGGGCTCATCATTAAATGTACTCCACGAATCTTTATTAAACACCTACTATGTGCCAGGCTGCTGCCCCAGGGGCACCTTCCATCAAGGAGCTGGCCTAGAGATTTCTGGTTGGAAACAAATCCGCTGAACCTTGATGGTTTGAGGGTGGTCTGGGATCTCTAGTGGACAGTTCGTCCTAGGTGGCTGGTCTCTGACCCAGACAGCCAGGAGGACTTGGGAGGATAGGTGATGGCTGGAGCCATCGGTACTGTCTTCAGGCCCATGCCTGGCAGATGACAATGGCTGCTGGCTAGCCTGGCTCCATGTGGAGTCTCCACCCACTCGGTGGCTCATGCAGGCTCAGCATGGCAACTGGTTCCCAGAGGGAGCACCCGACAGAGCCAGGCTGCGTGCCCAGCGTTTTCGTGAGGTCCGCTGGGTGCCGCTGGCTGAGGTGTGCCAGCGGTCTGCCCAAGTCTGAAGGGAGGACACAGATGGTACCTGCTGTGGTAGCATCTTTGGAGCTGTCTGCAAGTAGGGATCAGAGCAGGAAGTAGACGGTGAGCAAGTGATACAGTGTATCAGTTTCCTATTGCTAGTAACAGATTGCCACGCGGCCAGCTGCTCTCTCCCAGCCTCTGGTGGAGTCCCACAGGATGGGAGGGGCCTCTGCTCCCGGGCTTTCTCTGGGGAAGGGCCCTCCGAGCCCCCTTGGGTTGCTGGCAGGCCCATTTCCTGAGTCTGGGGCCCGGAGGCCCTGCATCTTGCTGGCTGGGGGCTGGCAGTGCCCTCTGTACCCCTCTCCGTGGCTGTCCCACCAGGTACCTGAGATAAGGCGGTGTAATCATGCCAGG
>NW_011889037.1:841994-848376 GCF_000151845.1 Pteropus vampyrus | reverse complement strand
GGGGAGCAGAACTGAGCCCAGGAGCACATGGCAGCCCCTGGCAGGGGTCTCCTGCTTCCAGAGCACCCAGCCCTTCCGGAGCCTTCCGTGCTGGCCTTGGCTGTCAGACCCGCTGCTTCCTAGTGATGGGCTGCAGCACTGGGGCCCAGGGCGCACTCCCTTCGCTGTGGGGGCCTCTGTCTGCACCCTGGAGGCCTTGAGCCGCCCCAGCTCAGGTCAGGCTGAACCAACCGCATCTGTCTGCCCATCTGGGCCAAGGAGGGAGAGTTGACCCCCACCGCTTGCCAAAGCCTCGGCTTTGTGGAGAGCTTCTGGAGGGCCCCTGGGGGCAGGCAGGAGGCTGAGGCTGGTCTGCAGCCCCCATTGTTAGCGCTCAGCTCCGGAGGCAAGGCTCCTGTTGTGCCCACCCACCCTGTGTCTGGGCCAAGGCTGGCATAGAGGGACCCACAGGGTGGCCGGGTGAGGATGTATAGCTGGGCAAACATTCAGCCTGGGTGTGCCTGGCCCAAGCAGGTCCGGGCCCGAGCCCAGAGAGTGAGCCAACAGCGGGCTCTGCTCAGTTCGGGCCGGGTCTCACTCTGGACCCAACCTCTGCTGTGCCAGCTGCAGTGGGGCCAGGGGCACTTGCTGGGCTCAGGGATGTGGGCATGGGGTCCCAGGCAGTGGCACCAACAATAATCACGAAATGACTTTAAAATCCTGCTCTCCTCGATTACGCGTCTGCCGTCGGACATTTGAATCAACCTTGGCACCTGGCACCTTGGGGGCTGGTGTGGAACACCCTGTCTCACACAGGGCCTGGTGGAGAGCAGGGCGCCTGGGTCCTCGCGTGGCTCCGTGGGCGTATACTGTCCCCTACCTGAGCATGGGCTGGGCTGAGGGACTGGGGCCAGATGGTGCTGCCCCTTTAGCTTCAGCCTGGAGGACGCGCGGCCGGGCAGCAGATCCAGCTCCAGGCGGGGGCGCAAAGCTGCAGGCGGGCCTAGAGGGCCCACCGCCCAGGGGTGGCTGGTCAGGCAGCAGCACAGGCAGCAGCTGACAGGCACAGCCGTGGATGGGGACCACTAACTCACACTCACCAGGTGTAGCTGCCCTCCCTTCTCTGGGGAGGAAATATCCCAATGCTCTGTGCCCTCCAGACCTTGATCTGGACCTCCCAGGTGCCCGAACTGAAGCCACAACCCTCAGCCAGGCCTCCCTGGTTCCTCTGGAAATGGAGACACCTCCAACGTGGGAGATGCATGAGCCTGGACGAGCTGCCCCAACTGCCCTCTGTCCCCTGCCATGGTCTCTCTCCTGAGATGCCCAGGCAGCTCCAGAGAGAACCTCAGCTTAGTGTACCCTGGCCCCAACCTGCTGTGTCCATGTCCCCAGGGCCGCTTCTGGGCCACTGCAAATCATGCTGGCTGGCGTGGCCATGGGGGACAGGGCTGCCAACCCTGTAAGCCATGTCAGGGAGGTGGGGAAAAAGCCAACATTCCTCCCCAGGGGCCGTGAAGGGCTGTGCCTTCGCCCTGCCTGGTCCTGTTTAGGTTCAGAGCCAGGTGGGCAGGTAGAAGGACAAAGCAGAGGTCTGTGGGGCAGGGAGGGGGCTCTGTAGCTCCCAGGGGTCTGTGGCCAGTGGCGCCTCAGCCCAGGGCACCTCCAATCTCAGGCATCCTGGCTCCCCTGGGGACACCCTGAGGACCTGTGGGAGGCCTGCAGGTGGTATGCGGGGCTGGCGGTGGCAGTTAGGACATCCAGGCAGACACAGGACAGAACCTTTATTGCTGAGCGCAGATGCCCGCCAGGCGGGAGGCCGCAGGAGGGCAGGGCGCATCGATGCCGCCGCTGCACCCACAGTGGGGATGGGCCTGGGGGTGAGCCCTGCCCCACATCCCTCAGGCAGGAAGTTGGAGGCATGTCCTCGGTGGGAGGGTAAGGACCCAGGGGTGGGGAGGTGGGGGTGCAGAGGGGCCTGCTGGGCAGGGGCCCAGCCCGAGGGAGAGGGTGAGGCCCTGGGCACGCACTGGTCAGGGAAGGCTGAGAGGCAGGAGGGTGGAGGGGAGGCCCTGGGGCCCCGGGGGTGGCTTGGTGGCAGGCGGCGCCTCCTTCCTCTCCGGGGACAGGGCTGAGGTAGGCAGGCTGGCCCCTGGGCCTCACAGCCGCGGTTTGATGTGCAGAGATTTGCCTGTTCCAAGAAGGGCAAAGGTCAGGCGCCAGGAGCCCTGCCCACGAGGACCACCCCACTCCCAAGCTTCCTGATCTGGACAGAGCTGTTAGAAATGGGAGAACAGCTTTGGACAGGTTGTCCTGGGGTCCGACCATCCAGTGAGATGCGGGCCTGGCCTGGAGCTGAGAAGAAGGTAGGGGAAGTGGCCTTCAGGCTGGGTGTCCCCCGGGCAGCAGGAGGTCCCAGGCAGGAGCCACTGCAGTCTGCAGGCGGCGCTGTGAATAGCAGGTGCAGGGCAGCACGCAGACACAGCGCATGCTCTCACCTGGGAAAGGATGCTGAATGCACACAGGTGCCATACCACACCCTTGAGGGAGAAGCCCAGGCACGTGCCGGCAGCTGGAGGGGTGGTGGCAAGGGACACCGAGGCCCCTGTGCAGGCAAAAGGACTGCCGCCCGTGTCAGGAAGGAGCAAGGGGCCAGAGGACAGTTACGTCCTGGAGGCGCCTGCACTTGCGAAGCCTCCACCTATGAAGCCAACTCACGGGCCGTGTCCCCACTGACCAGATGCCTCTGTGAGGCTGCCCACAGGCGGGGCACTGTCCACGTGCCCCTGCGAGCCCACCTCTCCTCCTGGGTCCCCCTCAGGGCTGAGGACCCCAGTCACCTGCTCAGCCAAGCCAGAGCCTGGAAGTCAGGCCCCACTCGCCTCGGTGCCTACCGGGTGCTGCAGGGGCAGGTGGCCCTCCCCGGGGCCCTGCTCCGTCCCCCTAAGGAAGGCTGGCAGGGCCGCCAGGCCAGGGGAGGTCTTTGCAGCCTCCCTGGACCTCGCCCACCCTGCTTGCCTCCTCCGATGCTGGGGTGGCTGCTGGGTTCCTGATCTTACAAAAAATAAAAGAAAGGAACAAAAGAAGTGGCTGCTTCGGGGTCCCCCCGCGCCCACCCAGACAGAGAGCTGGTGCCCCCGTCCTGGGTGGGCGGGTGCGGGGCCTGGCCACAGCTTCATGCCGCCTGGGCCTGCGCGGCCAGCGTCGAGCGTGCTCGGCGGAGCTGTTAGGGCTGCGGCAAGCAGCCTCCATCAGCGTTACGACCGTGAAATATGACAATAAAATGAAAGCCGTATGGTCGCAAATTTGCAGCCTGCCGAGCTGCGTGGGGTTTATCGTCACTCAAACGCGCGCAGAGCTGTAAAGTGTTTACAGAAAGGGTCGTTTGCAGCCATAAAATCCTCTTTTCTCTCCTAAACAAGGCTGAGTGGAGCCATTTACCGAGCCCCAAATGTTCATCGGGGACAGGGAGCATCTGTTCTCTCCAGGAGTGCTCGCTGATCTTCCAGAACAAATTAACAGAAATGGGTGCTTCCTAATTAAATCAGCCCTCGGCTGGGGGGTCGTGCGGGCGGCGGCCCGCCCGTGGGCACAGGTGCACACCTGCCAGCCAGAGACGGCACAGCAGCGCCTGGCCACGCTGGGCTCTGCGGAACCATCCGGGCCCCGCCTGGAGACTGTGACCCAGTGGGTCTGAGGTGGGACGGAGCTGGGCTCTGGGGGCCGGCTGCCTACCTGAGTCCTTGGTGGGGGTGCTCCTGGGGCTCCGGGCTCCGGACTGGGCACCCGGGCTGGGTGAGGAGTGCAGGGAGATGAAGGAAGGCAGCTGGGAGAGGCTGCCCGAGCCTGTCGCCACCGAGGCGGCCTCCTCCTGGAGCGACAGCTCCTCCTGGTCCGAGGACAGAGAGGGGGATGGGGGGGAGGCAGAGGCGGAGGAGGGGGCCTTCGATGACAAGGGACCGGCTGAAGCTGCGGCTGATGCCTGTGGGGAGGAGGGAAGGGAGGCCAGGCCAGTAGCCGCAGAGGTGGGAGAGCTGGGCATCTGCCTGGGGGGGCGCTGGGCAGCTGAAGACTTCCTGCAGAAAGGGAGGCGAGCAGGAGTGTGAGCGGCGCAGCCCCGGGCAGGGCAGGGTCTGGAGGGGCCTGCCCAGCAGCAAGGCTCCAGGCCCCTCCGCACCCCTTCCTGCCCCAGCAGCCGCCAGCAGCAGCAGCCAGGTCCAACGCTGGCCCTTGGGCCCAAGGACAGGCCGGTGACATCACAGGACCGGTGAGTCCTGGCACCGCACCACACCACCCTCCTCGTCCACACGGGTCCCCACACTCAGGGGGCAGGTAAGCGCGATGTGTGGCCGCAGCCACAAGCGTCAGCCGGGAGGGGATCCTGCCCTTGCCGGGAGGATGGAGTAAGCGGCTAAGCAGGGCGGGGCTGCCCGCACTGGCTGGTCCAGCCAGGGACACCCTTGGCTCTGTCCAGCCTGAGGTCCTGGGGTGGGGTACCTCTGGAGGTCACTCGATTCTCAACTTTGAACCAAGGTTTCTTTTCGGGTCTGAAGCCCAGAGAGCTGGGTGGGGGTAGGAGCTCCCCCAGAGGGTCTTGAGTATCCCCCAGAGGGCAAGGCTGCTGCGCCATCACCTGGGCCCGTGGCCGGCAGAGGCCTTGCTCCTGGGGCGCACGTCGCTGGGCTCCGGTGTGGGGGGTGCGGCTGCTCGCCGGCCGAGGCGCTTCTGGCTGCGGTGGAGCAGCTGGCACTGGGCGCCCCGGGGGCAGACGCCCCTGCGAGAGAAGTCAGGGCACAGCAGCGTGTGCTTCTTCTTACACTGTGGGGGAGAAGGCACAGCTGGGCGAGGCCTCCCACTGTGTGGGGTGGCTGGCTTGCTCTGCCTGGGGTCAGGGACAAGGTCAGGGCCGAGGCTTCCTGTGGGCAGGCTGCGGCCCTCAGGCCAGAACAACCCCACCTGGCCTGCGTCCCGTCCCCATCATCCATAGGATGTGCCCTGAGCAACCCAAGGGGGTGAGGGCAGTGCCCCTCAGAGACTGAGGGCATGCCTGGGGGTCCTGCCAGGCCGAGTAGGGGCTCCTGGGGTGCTAAGCTCTCCTCTTGACCGCAGCTCACCCATGCTGGTGGAAGACGGGCTGCGGGAAGGGTTGGGGTGGGTGAGACTGGGGGGCTAGAGGTCTGGCGGACCTCAGGCCTCAAGCCCGGGAGTGGCGGGTCGGCCGAGGCCACCGCACACCCGATCCACCACACCTGTTGCAGCGGCTAATTATACCCGCAGGGGGCGTGCCACGCGGCAGGTGCACGGGAGACTGAAGCCGCTGCTCCTGCCTTTCCGCAGCCCGCCCGCCCCTGGTGGGAGCTGCAGGCCCTGCTGTGTGCCCCCTTCCAATGGAGGATGCCCTGTTCCCACCCCCTGCAGCTGGCTTGGTGGGCAGAGGACCAGGCAAAAGAGGGCCGAGTGTCACACGCCCAGGCACCCTGTCGCTCACGCTGGCCCAGGCGACAGGCGGCCGGGGACACACTGGGGAGACACAGACGTGGGCAACCAGTTTAACAGCAGCCGCAGCGCCCACCCAGTCGGGTGCACCCCCACGCAGCACTGGGCGTGCGACAGCGGCCCAGACGTGCTCCCCACCTGCCACCTCCCTCCTGGACTCTGTCCTCGGGGCCTCGGATCGTGGCCCCGCTCTCAGCAGCCAGGACCAAGAGCCTGGCCGAGGACCTCAGGGAGCGTGCACCCGTCCTGAGCAGGATCTGGGCACTGGTCCCATTCTTGTCCCCACACCTGGCCCCTGGCTGTCACCAAGGGACTAGAAGCCCCTCTCGCTGGTGTCTGGGAGCAGGCTGGAGCTGGCAGGCCCCTCAACACCAAGTGCACCCCATGCCAGCTGGTCCCTGCAGCAGGCCAGACCCTTTGCCGCCAGTGGAAGGCAGGCCAGGCTCGCTCGCTCACGCCTTCCTTCCATCGGGAACCGGAGCCCCTTCTGCACAGGGCCCGGCTGGTGACAGTGTCCTGAAACCCAGCGGCTCCAACCTCGTGGGCCCACGCCGAGAGCGGCAGACCTGCGGAGGCACCGAGGCACCAGGGCGGGGTCCTCTGAGGAAGGAGGGCGGCTTGGGCAGGTGGCGGGGTCAGGAAGGACCTCTGGTGAAGAGGGCCCAGCAGCCGACAAGAGCAGACCCACTGCCCGCAGATGCTCCGACAGCCAGCCCTGGGCGGGCAGCACGCAGAGATGCTGGGGCGCGGGGGCCTAAGCGGTCCGCGCCCGGCCACGGAGGCTGAGCCAGCTGGCACGCAGTGCGACGCTCCGAGGAGACGGACTGGGCAGGAAAGGGAGACGGCGAAAGGCACGTTTGTGTCTCCTCTTTGATGACGTGTCGCAGTTTATGACGTGCGGGGGCAC
>NW_011889037.1:835787-837374 GCF_000151845.1 Pteropus vampyrus | reverse complement strand
AATTCAGCAAAATTTCAGGATTTAAAAGCAACGTACAACAGCATTTATGTTACCAAATACTTGCAATGAACAACCTAAAAAGCATTTAAAAGCGATTGTTTTTTAAAATTTCATTTATAACACTCAGGAATAAATTTAACCAAGGAGGCCAAAGACTTGTACACACAGTGAAAACTATAAAGCGTTGCTGAGGGAAATGAGGCGGTCTCGACAAGCGAGACCATGCCCCGAGTCCACGGGCCGGGACGCGTAACACTGGCAAGATGACAGTTCTCCCCGAAGTGACGTCCAGCTCAGAGCGGCCCCTATCGGCATCCCAAAGGGTCCATCTTTTTATTTATTTATTTATTTTTTGGTAACGAGAACAAAAAACCCATCCCCAAAATTCACATGGACCTCAAGGAACCCCAAATGGCCGAAGAAGACAAAGCTTAAAGGATTCGCGTTTCCTGATTTCTAAACTTCCAATGCTACAGCAATAAACACTGCATGAGGAGAGACACAGACCGACGGGCTAGGACAGAGAACCCAGGAATAAACCCTCACGTGTGTGGTCAAGAGATTCTCGACAAGGTGCCAAGACCATTCCCTGCGGACGGCACAGTGTTCTCAGCAGATGCTGCCGGGGAAGCTGGGCCGTCGCCCAACACCACGCACAAAAATTAACTCAAAGGGATCAACGACCTAAACGTCAGAGCTAAGACCACAAAATTCTTTTTTATTTTTTACGCCTACAGCACCCGGTCTTCCTAGGTGGTCTCCCATCCAAGTACTAACCAGGCCCGACCCCGCTTAGCTTCCGAGATCAGACGGGATCGGGCGTGTTCAGGGTGGCATGGTCGTAGACTAAAACTGCAAAATTCTTAGAAGGAAAGACAAGGGGAAAGCTGGATTTGACAAAAATTTCTAGACATGGCACCAAAAGCACAGGCAGCAGCAAAAGAAAAATCAGGCAAACTATGGAGCAAAGGGCACTACTCGGAGTGAAAAGCCAGCCCGTGGAACGGTGGGGGGGGCCTTTGCAAATGACTTATCCAGATAGGGGCGAACTTCCAGAATGCGTTAGGAGTTTCAGAACACCTGCAACGCAACCACGAAAATCCCCCAAGCGACCAATTCAGGAACAGGTGAAGGGCCAGAGAGGACACAGCAATGGCCGACGAGCACGGGACGAGATGCCCGGCACCGTGTCGCCAGGGAGGTGCCGCCAAAACCACAGTGGGAACCACAGGGGCCCCGTGTGCACGGAGGCTGTGAGGAAGCGGGGCGAGCGCACGGCGGGCGGCGGGCGGCGGGCAGGCCCCTGCGGGGCTGAAGGCTGAGGCCGCGACGGGAAGCAGCTGGCGGGGCCTCAGATCCAGCAGCTTCCGATCCAGCCGTCCCAGGCCCCGACCCACGCCCCGTCCACGCCCCGACCCACGCCCGGACCCACGCCCCGGGCCTCACCAGAGGAGGCAAGAGCCGCGACTTGAAGAGACACCCGATGTCAGTGTCCGGCGGCATTAGTCAGTGTCCACAAGCTACAACCCCAGCTCCGCCCGCACATGCAGGGGTAAGCAGAGGTGGCCCAGAGGCCAACAGGGTGCC
>NW_011889037.1:828891-834407 GCF_000151845.1 Pteropus vampyrus | reverse complement strand
TGGCCAGCACGAGCCTCATGGCTGGAAACCCTCATGTGGTCCTGCCCCAGGGTGACTTGGACAGTGCCGGTCAGCAGGAAGGCAGCCAGTAAGAGCCAGGGCACCTGGGGCCAGGCCAGGTGAAGGCTGCCCACCCCCCACATCAGGCCCTGGTTTCCCCAGGAGGCACGGTCACACAGGCAGGACGAGGCCATGGAGGCAGGGCTGGCTCCGGCACCACAGGGCGGCTCAGGCCCAGATGTGCTGCTGCCGGGGTCCGTCCCCTGCTCTGAGCCTGCCCGGTCTCCAGGCTGTGGGGCCACACGGCACGGGCTGGGGGGCGACGGCCTACGGGGTCTGGAAATCCCGCAAGTTTTCCAGCTGCCTGATGAGTGGGAAGTAGCAGCGTCCGCGGGCTGGAGACCCCACCCTGCCCAGGGAAGAAGCGTGGGCAGTGGACTCAGTGGGCAGGAAGCCGCCTGGGAGCAGCCCAAGTCCACGCACTGACCGCAGGCTGGCACTGTGGAGGCCTGGCAGGCGGCCCATGGGAGACCTGGTGGGGGACATGGAGTAGGTGGCCTGGGCAGGGCTGTGTGGCCCCAGCAGCGCCTGGCCTGCAGGCTGGAGAGGGAGCTGTGCAACCCACCCCGTCCCCACCGGGGGAAACAGGCCCAAGGGCCAGCAGGAGGGCCTCGGATCTCAGCCCGCCTTACCTTTGGCCCTGACTCCTCTCCCGGGCGCTGCCGGCCCTGCCCCTCTCACAGGGACTAGTACCTGCCACCAGGGTCATTCATCCCTGCGGGTCTCACACCTGGGGTCTCGGCAGGGGTGGGGGTGAGGGAGAGCTTGCCCTGCTCCTCCCTCTGTCAATCAGACTCGCCCCACCAAACCCCACTGCAGCCCCCAACGGGTCCCCACGCGCTGGCCCTGGGGCTCCTCGCTGCACTTTGCACTTTGCGGGGCAGAGGGGAGGCTGAGGAGGAGGGAGAAAGCAGAGACAAAGGGCGATTTCTACGCTGCGGCCCGCGAAGTTTATCTTTAATTGCCTTTTAACTGCGGGCGGAGGGGAGGGGGCGGCCGGGCTGGCGGCGCTGCGCTGCAGACAATCCCTTAATGTGGCTTTTGATCTAGAGCCCAAATTAGCTCTAATAAAAAGGATAATGAAGCCAGCGCACCCCGAACGGAACTCCGCTGTCAGCAGGCCGCTGCGAGAGGGGGCCCCGCTCTCGTTTCAATTAACCTTGTTTGCTCCGCCGCGTCCACACAAATAAGAGCGACGGGAACTCGGGGCGCAGGCGCGGCGTCCGCACTGCGCAGCCCAGGGTGAGCGCCCGCCTTGCAGCCGGCGGCTAATGAACCCGAAACTCACGCGAATCTCCAAACTGCTCACAGCAGAGTTTGGAAGCTCTATTACGGAGAGAAATGCTGATTCTTCTCGAGTTCCTCAAGGGGAACAGCTGTGCAGCAGCATCGCCCCTGCCAGATCGCGCCTGAGCTGCCACGGCCTCCCCAGCCCCAGCGCACCCCACTCCCTGCTCCAAGCCTCCCAGCCAGCGCTGACCCCTGACCTCAGAGCTCCCAGCCCCGCCCACTCCCAGCAGGCACGGGGACCACCTGCCTGCCCTGGCTCTCCCCCTAGCCGTGGAGGCCTGCAGTGGGGTCTGCTCTCTCACTGGGGCCCACGGGGTGGGGGCCTGGGACCAGAGGGCCCGCTGTGTGCCCCTGTCCCCTGCGCAGCGGCCTGGAGGCATCTGTGGGACACCCCCCCACACACACCTCCGAGCCCTGGGGGAGGTGAAGCCCTCCTGTGTGGCCTGTGGACACCCTCGGGGTCAGCTAAGGTAAATGGCAGCCGGAAGGGAATGTCCCCAGCTCCTCAGGGAAGACCCGGGGGACCGGGGCCTGGCAGGGGCCTCAGGGGACGCGCAGGGGAGGCCCGCGAGCTGCCGCTCACCTTCTCCTTGGAGACGTGGTGAGAGAAGGGGCAGGTTCCGTCCGTCTTCTTGCACGTGCCCCGGACGAACCTGTGCAGACGGCAAGGAGGGTGTGAGGCGCTGCTGAGGCCAGACCCTGGGCCCGCCCACCCGAGACGCCCCGGCGGTCACCTGGTGCACACGGCCACCTTCTCGGGGTCGTGGATGTAGGGGCAGCGCTCGCCGCGGTTGCACCGGCCGAAGCGGTTGTAGTACATGCAATACTCCTGCTCCTTCCGCCGCCGCCTCTGCCGGGCCTGCCGCACGATGGCCAGGCTGCGCTGCACCGCCCGGCTGCGGGGGACGGGCGGCGTGAGGCCGCGGCTGCGCGGGGCCCCCCGCCCCCCCACAGCCCCAGGGACGTACCTGGCCAGGGAGCGACTGCAGCTGCTGGAAAGGTCCAACCGGCCTGCGGGGAGAGAGCCCACGGGCCTGGTCGCACCAAGCCAACCGCCCCTTCCCTGGCTCCGGCCCCCTTAGGGTCCCCACCCTCCGCTCAGGCACTGCTGTCCTTCCCTCGGGCAGGGTCCCTGCCAGGCCCCTTGGGGACACAGTGCTAAGGAAGCGGACCTGTAGGCCAACACCCACTCCCACCCCCGGTGCAGGGGAGCAGCCGAGGTGTCCCACAGGGACAAGGTGCAGGGACTAGGTCCGGCCGTGTGGCTCCCGAAGCCACACAGCTGCTGGCCAGTGGGCTCACCTCAAGGCAGGTGGTACCAGAACAGCGGGTGCGGGGGGGCCCGCCACCTCCCTCTGCCGAGGGATGCCACCTGGCTTTGCTGTAGCCGAGAATGGTTTTTATGTATTTAAAGGGTTGCAAAGGGAAATTAAAAAAAAAAAGTTGCCACAAAGCCGACCTCGTCACACCAGGTTCTGCGGGTGCGGAGGCCCCGACGGCCACGCTGGGCTCCCAGCCCTGTGGGCCCTGGTGGGCGCCTGCTCCCCCAAACCACAGAGGTGCTTCACAGACACTCCGCAAAACCCCAAGTGCAGAGACCAAGCAAGGCCCCTCTGAGGTCACCATGTGGGACCCGGGGGAAGCTGTTTACAAAGTGGACAGTGGTGACAGGACGGGAGCACCAGATGATGCTCACAGCAGGGCAGCTGGGGCTCGGGAGACACTGTCTTGCGCTGGTGTGAGTTCGCCCTGAGGGAGGAGGATCGAGGCTAGAGTGCAGCCCCCTGCCTGCCTGTCAGACATGAAGTAACCCCCAGAACCGAGAGCAAGGCACGGCAAGAGCCTGCACGGGACGGCCACCAAGGCTCCCCAGGTCCTCACACACACACATGACCCTTCCCAGACCAGATCCGATTTCTCACAGGCAGCTGCTGAAATGGATCTGGTGGTAGGAGGCACGAGTGACATCACTCAGAAATTCTAGCGACCTGAGGCGATGACAAAGCATCCAGGCTTTAAAGGGACGTCCCCAAGCTGCCTGGCCCTGAGCTGCCACTGGAGCCGCATGGGAGGTCTGGGGAGGCGCCCTCCTGCCCCTGCAGACACCCTGCCTCCCCTTCCCCGAGGCAACCTTCCCGGGGCCACCAGCTCCCACCCAGTCACACAAGTGCTGACACGCCATGTGGCCTGTCCAGACCCAAGCTCCCGTGCCCCCCACAGGCTGGACTTCAGATGCCCCTTTCCCACATCTGGCCACTGCTAAACCCTGACTACCCCTTGGGCACTCTCGCCCTCTCTGCCCGCTGGAGCCACCCCTCTGCCAGTGTCTGTCCCTCTCTGAACCACAGTCTCAAGTTTAAACAGGGTGGTTCCAAGGCTAATAAGCGGGACCCCCGGTGGGAGGAGAGTGCTTCGCACGGTGGCTCAGACTGGTTACAGTGTAGGGGGCTGGGGGCAGACTGAGGGGACCATGGTGTCCTGGTTCCCAGGCTGAGGACACTGGTCGGTCCAGATGGCACGTGGTACCATACACCTGCCAGCCGGTGGGTGACAGAGTGCAATTTGATAGCTGTTGGTGAGCGCGTTTCCCTGGCTGTCACCCAGGCTGCCTGTGACGCTGTGGCGCCATCTGCTCTTGCCAGGGACCGCTATCATTACGTGTCCGCCTGTCAGACCGTGGTCCCTAGGCCTGGTCCCCTTTGCACTTTTTACTCAAAAAGCTGCCACTGTGGGGCTCACGCTGAGAGTTTTGCCAAGAACAGGAGGCGGCTTCTCAAACGCTCTGTGGTGTTAAAAACGCACCTCAGGCAGCCGCCTGGAGAGGGTGCGGAGGCTGGAGGTGCCGAACAAGCCAGACCTGCAGCCCGGGAGGCGCGGCCCTCGAGAGAACTCGCACTTCCCAGGGATGTCCCAGAATAGCACTGCAGCCCCGTCCCCAAGGTCACTCCCCTGTCCCTGCAGCCTCTTCCCTGACCCTGCCCTGGGTCTGAGGTCAGCCGTGGGGAGCAGACTAGGATGGCGGAGGGAGCCCCAGGAAGAGGCGTCTGGAGGGAGGGAGGCAGTGGGTGGGGCCTCGGTGCCTGGCTGCAGACAGGACGGAACCTTGTAATGGAACGTGTGACCTCGCAGCAACCAGAGTGGACGGACGGCAGAGCTGAGGCGCACAGACCCACAACCTGCCGCGCGGTGGCCGTGAGCAGCAGCGAGGAGACCGCCCACGTCTACCTCCCTCTCAGGCCTGGAGGCCTAGGGGCCAGCCCTGCAGCCCAGGCCGAGCAAGGTGGCTCTGGCAGGTGGACCTGCAACTTCTGCTCCAGCACGGTGGGGCCATGCCACACCAGGCCGGGCGCAGCCCCAGGCCCCAGGCCAAAGCCTGTGCAGAGGGGTCTCGGGATTGGGCCCTGGGGCAGGTGGGCTCGGGCCTGGAAGGGCAGGGCCTGGTTCCAGGGTCCAGGAGGCTGAGGTCTGCCCACAAGGAGGCACAGTTGAGGCCTGGGCACTCCCCTGCCCCTCAAAGCCTCGGGTGGCTGGCACCCGCAGGGGCTGAGTGCCCTGGAGAAGCCCAGCAGCCAGGAGGGGCCAGGAGGGGTGCACTCGCTGAAGTCAAAGATCCGCCACAGAGGAGGAATTTCTCTAATTCCTACACAGCTGGGGGGCCCCCAACAGA
Source organism: Pteropus vampyrus (assembly GCF_000151845.1). NCBI lineage: Eukaryota > Metazoa > Chordata > Mammalia > Chiroptera > Pteropodidae > Pteropus > Pteropus vampyrus. The sequence goes on along the minus strand of NW_011889037.1, from coordinate 829,390 downwards.
GCCAGAGCAGGCCCCTTCCTCACAGAGGGGGGTGCAGGCAGCTCTGCCTCTGTCCTGCCCCCACCCTGCCCAGGCCTCACCTCGCTTTACTGCCTGAAGGCTGGGGAGTGTGTGGGGGAGAAGCCAGTATGAGGAGGGCTACAGCTCCCCCCCAGCAGGGCCTGTGCTGGGGAGACAGGAAGCACCCCCCGGCCACTGGCCCCTGACGCTGGTCCCTCTTTTGCTCTGACTGCCACCCGCCGCCTCCACGGCAGCCTGGACTCTCTCCAGGGCTGGACTCAGGGCCCAGACGGCGGCTCTGGGTGAACCCACGCAGATGAGGTGCTGAGTGCAAACCTGTCTTTTTCTCTCAGCCTCCAGGTACCTCGCCTCCAGCTGTGGGAACCAGGGGACAATGGGGAGTGACAAGCCAGGTGGCGGGTGGCCGTGGTGGCCCTATGACATGCCTGGTGGAGGACATGAGCAGACAGGGTATCTGGTCTGCTGGCCAGTGAGCTCT
>NW_011889037.1:824081-827726 GCF_000151845.1 Pteropus vampyrus | reverse complement strand
CGCCGTCACCACCCCCGCCGGGCCGGCTGCAGGTCTTGGAGAGCTTGTTGGCAGACACTCGGTAGAGGACCCCTCCGATGCAGCGGTAGCCTTTGCTCCGCCACCGAGGGGAGCCCGGCTGGGTTCTCCCCACCCCAACGGCAGGACGCAGGCGATTCAGCACCAGGGACCTGCAGGGACAGGGAAGTGGCCGTCAGCCGGGTGCTCCCCTACCTCCCACACGCGGGGGTGCAGGTGCCCCTGACCCCACCAACCAGGCGGGATCCTGTGAGCCCTGGGTGGTCCACGGGGAGGGGACATGCACACCCCCCGGACATGACCACCGGGGCACACCAGGAAGTCCCTGATGCCCCCACTTAGTGGCGCCCCCCCGCAGGCCCCAGGCTCAGGGCTGCCTGGGAGGCACCAACCGAGGCCCACCCACTCCCCCTAGCTGCCCCTAGCTGCCACCCCCGCGGGCTGCCACAGGGATGAGGGGCCTGGGGGCCGAACACGTGGAGACCAGCCGGCCTCCAGACTCGACAAGGGCATGGGGCTTTACCCCTCGGGGCGAATTTCAGCAGCAACTTGTTTATGCAAATTGAGCTTAATTCTGCGTCAGCTCGGACTCTGCTTGTAGTGCTGTCACTGTGGAGTCCCCGCTACCCGTACCCCACTGGCAAGTCTGGGCAAAGGGGTGCTGGCTAGCCCCATGTGCACATCGCCGCGACCTGAAGACGCCCCCAAGAGCAGGGGCCTCCGTGAGGAGGTGCCGCTCGGGCCCGGCGGAGAGCTGGCTGAAACGGCAAGGCGAGGGCAGAGGCCCAGACCCTGTGGCACCTGTCCTCGGTGCCCGCTCAGGCCCAAGCTCTGCAGGTCTCTCCCCTCGGAGGCTCTCGGACCCCACCTCCACCTCACGCAGAAGGGGGTGGCACCCGGGGACTGTGGTCTGATGCGTGAGTGCCGAGGGCGGCTGGGCCGGCCTGGGTGTCCGAGCACATGGGCACCACGGCAGACCTGCTCTCGGGCATGGCTCAGCCCTACCACTCAGCTCTGCCCCCCTAGGCCTCGATCTCTCCATCTGCAAGTTGGGAGTAAGTCCTGCCAGCCTGCAGCCTCTGAGGGCCCGCTAGAGAAATAACGTGTGCAAGTGAGCGGCGCCCAGGGGACCCGAAGCTGCAGTGTAAGTACAAACGCCAGGCGGGGAGCGCTGAGGCCGCCGCTCGCTGGAGGCACTTAACCCAGTTTCCTTTAATTAAAATTCAAGCTCACAGACACCGATCTTGGCGGGGACAGGTCCCACCAAGGGGCCTGGCCACTCAGCCCTGGCTGTCCGTGCCCCACAGGCTCCAGCTGCCCTGCACAGGGCACGCCTGGACAGGGGGGCGGGGGGGCCACCAGACCGCGGGGCTGGCCTCAGTCCCTGGGGCATCTGTGAGGCCAGGAGCAGGTATGCTAATGGAGGGGCGGCTACTCTTCTCGCACGCCCTGCCAGACCCTTGCTGCAGGACCCGTCAGCCCTGGACACTCAGAAGGGGCTGTGGACCCTCTGCCTCAGGGTGTGGCTGGGCCAACGTCCTGATCCTCACAATCCGGACCTGAGCCCAGGCCAGCGGCCACCACAGCTCGCTCAGCCCAGGCTGACGGGCTCCAGCCACGCGCCCTGCTGTCAGAGCCCTCAGCGGTCTTGTCTCCCGCCCACAGCTCTGGTCATCGTCATGGAGTGGCCACCACCCCAGGCCTCTGACAGGCTTTGCACAAGGTAACGGGCTGCCGCCTGCCAGGAATAAGGACCCCACTCTTAGCTGCCTCTTCCCGTGAAGGGCCCCCCTCTTCTGGACCAGCACTCCTACTGTCCTCCCCCACCCCCCCACCCGCCGACCCACAGAGCAAAGCCTGAGGGGCAGGTGGGCAATGAGGCACGTGCCCCACCTCCCACCTGGGGCCCTGACTCCCGGGAGCCCAGCCTTCCAGAGGTGTGCAGCTGAGGCCCCAAGGCACAGCCACACCCAAAGGGCAGCCACATGCGAGGTGGCCTCCTCAGAAGGAGCTGGAAGCTTCAGGGCAGAGCGTGTCTGGCCCAGAGGCCCAGCTCGACGCAGAAGAGCCTCGGCCTGGGGCTGTCCTGGTGGGCACTGAAGAGCACGCACCCCCACAGGGAGAAGCTGGCCATCGCCACCTTCCAGGGTATTGGTAGCTACGGGGCCCACGACACCTCCTTCCCAGGACGCTGCTAAGTGTTCCTCACCGTGCTACTACACAGACCTGTCTCCCTCCCCGCCGCACACGCACACCACGCCCTGGTTCTGAACGTAGTCACGGATCCTGGGCCATCGGGGAGGAGGGGTGGAGGAGCGTGACAGCCACCCACTCTGGAGCTCTGGCTCTGTGTCATGGTCTGTGCGCCTGCATGCGCCCAAGAGTGCTCTGGCCCCCAGAAACAGTCCCGGGACCCTGGGCCTCCAGGGGCACACTCAGGACCCTAGGCGCTTCGTTGGGAGAAACATAGTCCCATGTGGTGTCATGGGCTGCCTGGAGGAGGTGGATGTGCCCGTGGAGCTTGGGGAGGGCTGGCCAGGGCCTCGGGGAAAGAGCCCACCTGCCCGCGGGAAACAGGCCCGGCCTGCAGGTGCACAGGGCCACCTGTGCCTTCCCCTCACCGCAGCTGGTCCCCTGGCTTTAGACCTGTGGCCGGGCAGGGACTGGAATTGCAAGCTCGAGACGCCTGCCCAAACCGCCCTGTCGCTTCTCGTTGCTGCGGGTGTCACAGCACTCCAGTAAACTGTTGCCCTAATGGAGAGACAGCCTTTGGGAACGAGCTGTATTGAGAAGAGGGGATAAAATTAATGCGATAATAGCAGGGCCAAGGACCCGGGGACGCGCCGGCCCTCACGGCGAGGGCCCTGCAATTCCTTTTCTGCAGCGGGAGCCTCAGATCTAAAGGCTTCTCCCATCCGTCCGGCTCGCCCATGCCGCCAGGAAATTTCATTAACGCTGGAAAATAGGAAAGGTATTAAGCGTGGATAATGAAGGCCAGGGAGGGAGCCGTGCCTTAAGATGGTCCTCTTTCTCGCCTTTGTAATGGGAGGCATGAACTTTCCCTTCAAATCCATTTCTAATCCATTTGAAATACTACAGCAAATTATCTTTCCCTCAGCCCGAAAGCGGCCAGCCAATTTACTCCGAATAGAAGTGACAATGCCCCAGGATTTATCGCCATAACCTTGACTACACCAGGGTGAGGGCTGGGCCTCCCCTCACCTCCCCGGGGGGGCGGGTAAGAAGGACGAGTAGGGGGAGATAACATTTTAAATGAAAAGCAGTGGTAACGGAGAGAAAGACACACAACATCACAAAAGTGGGTTTAGAAAGAACTGCCGTCCCCGTGTCCACTGCATGGTGAGCAGCTAGAAAGTTCTCGGCCTGGGGCTGCCCCGCCGGCCAAGGGGCTCTCCGCCTGCGCGGCCGCTCTGCCCTGCCCTGCCCTTCCCGGGCGTGGGGGCCGGCGGCGGGCCCAGGGCAGGCCACGCCAGGAGGAGAGGTGGAAGGTCCCAGGCAACAGGGGCCTAGATGGGCACATCAGGGTCTGGACAAGACAGGGGCTCTCCCTAAGGAGCCAGGGGCCACTGCAGCTGTGCCTGCTGCTGGGCATCTCGCCCACCCTGG
>NW_011889037.1:817817-821851 GCF_000151845.1 Pteropus vampyrus | reverse complement strand
GCTGCGGGCGACACTGATTGTGCTGCGTCCACTATAAACATCGCGGCTCCGCCGTGAGGAGCTGGACTATTTCATGTGCTCACATCTATTCAATTGGAATTTCGATCAATGGATGCATTACAAGCTTTCCCTTTAAGAGCGTAATAAACAACAAGATGGAAAGTAAAATTCTCCATAAAATGACACTTTTAAAAATCCATTTCAGCTGAAGCTATTGGTGTTTTGTACGTTAACTGCAAAAAAGAGGTATTATTTGGGCCTCAATGGCCCATAATGGCCCCACTTGGGAGCGCAGAGTTCAGATCGAGGGGCAGAGGGGCTGCGGGCCCAGGACTGGGGTGGGGCCCTCTATCCTCTGCACCCAGGTGTCACCGTCCGGGCTGGCCCATGGCAGCTGGTGAGGGGCAGGGCTGGCCCTTCTCGCGCTCCCCACCACCTCTCTCCCTCACTCCCTTCTCTCCCTCCCAGGTCCCCATTCCCTCTCGTCCCCATGCCCCAGACCTGCTCGCTGACCATCCCTCTGACCCTGAAACGTGAGCTCCTGAGGCAGCCCCCCGACCCAGGCCCTCGCCCCACGGGGTCCCCGCTGGGCACAGGCTGACAGACGGACGGACGACTCAGACAGCAGGACAACCCCAGCAGTACCCGCTGAGCTCTCTGGGAGACCTCAGGAGGCCCGGGCCTGGCCTGCACCAGCCCTCCCGAAAACAGCACAGTCCTGAGAACACCCACGGGGCATCGTCCCCCACGCCAGGCTTCAGGTCCAGGCTGAGCCTCGACATTCCCTCCACGTCCCAGCCTGGGCCCTGGGGACACTTCCTCAGTCTGGACCCTCACGGCTGGACCTGCCTCCCCACCTGTCCACACAGGAACCCCTCCACTGTGCCCTCGATCCAAGTGACTTGTGTCCCTGCTCAGATCCTCATCACCAAGGAAGAGGAGACCCAACCCAGACAGCACCCTGCTGAGCCCTGGTGGCCAGTGCCTGCCGCCCCCGCTCTAGCGGGCGCCTCTCGCTCCTTGAGGCCTCCTATCTGCCTGGTGACCCGTGTCGGGGCCTGTGTCCTCGCACTCCGCGTTGTCAGCTGAGGTGCCCATGGCCTGGCCCCACCTGGATACAGCCCCCTGCTCTGGGTGGCAGGCCCTGGCTGCTGGCACCCTGCCTGCACTCCGTCCGTGCCATGCCCCCTGGCCACGCGGGCCTGTTTCCAGCCCCGCGGCCACGGCCACTATCTGCTCTGCTTGCACCTGCCCCCACCTGGAGCAGCATTCTCGCCCCCACCGCTCTGGTGACCCCCAAAATATTCACGCCTGTGAGTGTGTCATGAAGGAGCCCCAAGCCCCTGGATGCTGGAGGGCAGTCCAAGCCAGGGGTGACCACCAAAGTAGAAACATAAGACCCAAAGCAGGTATCTCGAGTGTCACCACTACCTAAAAGACTCATGAATTCCCCCGGAGGGTAAAGGGGCCGGTGGGATGTCCCCTCCTGGGACTGCACAAGGAGAGCAGCCCGGCTCCCCTGGGACAGACTAGTGTTCTCAGCGAGATGCCGACAGTGGCATCCACGTGAACAGCAGGGAAGACCCCTGAGGTCAGAGGGGGGACAGGCAGCAGACTGCAAAGTGAACACACAGCAGCATCAACAGCCGTCCAAGGTGCTAGCAAGACCCGCTGGAAAAGGGACGCAGACAGAAACAAAGGGAAACGCTGCACAGGCGTCCCGGCGCCGTGCAGAAGCCGCAGAACACCCCCTGCAGCACCGAGGACTGGGGACCAGCCTCGCCAGCTCGCCCCAGTCCGCGTGCGGCGGTGAAACGTGAGAAGTATAAACGCAGTTTGGCTGGCTGGGGAAGGCTGAGACGCGGCCGGCACTGCTCTGGTCACCCGGAAGGACACACGTGCAGAAGGGCGGGGGAGGACAGGGGGACAGCAGAGGTGAGGGTGGACGCGGGCCCGGGAACAGCGGCGTCTCCGGGACAGGGCTGCGCATCAACAGAACGTGCAGCTGGGAGGCGGCCAGGCACCCTGACCCCTACCTCTGACCGCAAGCCAGAGAAGACCACAGGTCCCCGAGAAGGACCGCGGGCTGGAACGTGAGTGCTAACCTAGTCCACTCTCCAGAAGAAAACACGACCTCGGCAGGCACACCTTTCTGAGACTGGGCAGGAGAGCACCAGGCACAGGAAAAAGGACCGATGAGTCACATGTCGTCGGAACGCCAGCCCAGACCGTGAGGAGCTCAGGGAAGAACGTACCCATGGCATATAAAGGACGCCGGCAAATCGATGAAAAATAAAGCGACACGGACATGGGCTAGGACAGAACGACAGCGGGCCCCAAGCGTCTCCACGAGGGCGCGTTCGGACCAGCCTGGCTACAAAGGAGCCACAGCCCAGCAGGTGCCAGTGCGGCCACGGTGCGAAGCGCTCAGACCGCTGTGCCAGTGCGGATGGGAGTGGCCACCGCGGACACTGGCCCATCTGCTGCAACACAGCGTCCGCCCACCCTCTGAGCAGGCCATTCCATGGGATCAGGGGTTCCTGGTCACTTGACGACAGGACTGAGAACAGCGAAAGCTAGAAATAACCCCAGTATCCCCAGGAGCAAAACAGATGACCCGCTGTGTCTGCACGGAGGGCAGGATGGAGCCAGGGAGAGCGAGCCACCCGCCCCTACTCGGCAGGGCAGCCCGAGCAGAGGCACCGCATCCCAGTCGGCTCGGCCACCTGACACGTCACAAGCCTGCGGCTTAAACAACAGAAGCTGCTTTCCTCACAGTTCTGGAGGCCGGAAGTCCAAGGTCAAGGTGCCAGCAGGCTGGTTCCCAGTGGGGCCTCTCTTCCTGGCTGGCAGACCAGATGGCGCCTCTCACAGTGCTCACATGGTCTTGCCTCTGCATTTGCAGAGAGAGCTCTGGTGTCTCCTCCTCGCACAAGGACACCAATCCCACAGGAGTAGTTAGGGCCCCGCCCTGATGACCTCATTTAATCTTAATTACCTGTGTAAAGGCCCCACCTCCAAATATAGCCACACTGCGGGTCGGAGCTTCAGTCCCTAACAGATGCTGAGCAAAATAAGTTAGCCCCGAAACAGTGCCTCTGCATGATTCCATCTGCACGAAGCTCGAGAACTTCGCGATGGGGCCAGTGTAGCCCGACAGGCTAGAGGAGGGGCCCCCTGCGGGGTGCGCCCACCCTGACTTAGGTGGTGGGTATACAAGATAAAATCTGCAGAACGGACCCCTGAAGACACAAACCACGAACGTTGTGCAAGGGGAAATCGAAGAGGAAGCCGAGCACAGGAATGAGCACTTGTTCCTGGTGGACTTGCCGCAAGGTGAAGGCGACACTGTCAAACACGGGAAAAGCCTGAATATTTAATAACTGGTCCCGAGGCAACCAGGCAACCACTGAACACAATTAAATTTGAACTTTAACCTTACACCATGTCCCCAAATAAATACCCGGTAGCTTAGTTTCAAATATAAAACTTGAAGCCATAGCTCTAGAATAAAATATAACGGAATTCACATAATCTGAAGGAGAGAGGGGCTGTTCTAAGCAAGTCAATGCGTCCTAAGACAATGACAGATTTAAGGACACAGAAAAGTAAGCATTCTGTTAAAAATCCTCAAACGAAACTGAAGGACAAAATTGAAATTGCAAAAAAAATGTATAATCTGTGAAAAAAGGGTAGCACTGGGGACCTAGACTCTTCGAACGTGTAAGAAACAGACCAGAGGCAAATGGACAGTGAGCGTGAAAAACGCTGAACTCAACAGAGGGCAAGAACAAAGCTGAGACTGCACAGGGCAGCATTCTCCTCCCCCGAGGAGACCTCCCGCCCTGCGGCCAGACCCCAGATGGGCCCATCTGGATGAACGAGCCACTGAGGTGGGCAAGAAGAGGGGCGGTTTCAACCGCAGGCCTGATGGGGACCAGACTGGTGTCGCCTCCTCCAAGAAGCCTTCCAGGCTGCAGACACCAGAGGGCAAAGGCCATCTGTGGGAAATGGAGGCAGCACCGAGTCAGAGC
>NW_011889037.1:793464-817767 GCF_000151845.1 Pteropus vampyrus | reverse complement strand
AACGTGTAAGAAACAGACCAGAGGCAAATGGACAGTGAGCGTGAAAAACGCTGAACTCAACAGAGGGCAAGAACAAAGCTGAGACTGCACAGGGCAGCATTCTCCTCCCCCGAGGAGACCTCCCGCCCTGCGGCCAGACCCCAGATGGGCCCATCTGGATGAACGAGCCACTGAAGTAGGCAAGAAGAGGGGCGGTTTCAACCGCAGGCCTGATGGGGACCAGACTGGTGTCGCCTCCTCCAAGAAGCCTTCCAGGCTGCAGACACCAGAGGGCAAAGGCCATCTGTGGGAAATGGAGGCAGCACCGAGTCAGAGCAGGTACCTGAACACTCCTGTGGCTGACGCGTAGCAGGGACCTCGCCAGAACGTGCTGACACCCACTAGGCAGAGGGCGGGCCAGGTATAAAGCACTCAGGGTGGGTTGGGTGGCCACTGGTGGTGCAAAGTGCTGAATTCAAGGACCCCAGAAGGCAGATAGGCACAGGCACCCTTCCAGCCCCGCCCACACGCGCACCCCATGCGGGGCGGGGCCGGGAGGTAGGCGGGGCCTCAGATGGAGTGGGGCCTGGAGTCGCGCCCCAGCCCACCCTTCCCCCAGAGGAGCTTGGCTGGCAGAGGGGGCAGAGCCCAGGCCATAATTTATGCTTCCCCGCCTATGCTTTATGGCTTTCTTAACTCGGCTCCCGCTACTATTAATGTAGTTAACGCTGAGATTACATCTATTTTCTGGCGTCGGGAGGTGATTTAGTGAGGCCACTTTTCCGGCGGAGGCGCCCGCACTGCTAAATCAAGCGCCTTGCCAATTAAGTGCTGACTTGGGAAGTGGGCACAATCTTAACGGACGTCTGACCACAAATTAGACCGGGCTCCTGACTCTGGGGAGTGCGCGGGGCAGCCACGGAAACCTTGCTGACTTCGAAGAAAGTCGGAGAAAAATAAAACCGCTCTGCCCCTGCCTGCTGGCTCTTGGTGCAGAGCCAGCCTCAACAGGGGCTGGGGTCCAGGCCCCACCTGGCTGTGGTGACTGCCCTGTGAGTGACGGAAAGTAGGGGTCATGCGGCCTGTCCCCACACAGAAGTGTCTGCAACTGGGAGCAATTAAAATGACGTTCAGATGTGCCCGTGATGCCTGACCCATTGCCCAGTCTGCACCCGGGTGTCTGCACAGGCCCTTGGATAGCGCTTCAGCAACCTGGTCCTTGTCGGAGCCCAGAATGAGGAGCGAGGGCCCCCTGGAGGAGAGGCTTGCCCAGAGTCCATCTCAGAGGACACACAGTGGCAGATCTGGGGGAGGCAGGTACAGAAGGCAGGGTGGGAGGACAGAAGGTAGCCGCCAGAGCCTTGATGAGACAGGCACTCCCAGGGCCCAGGGCCCCCTTGGTGCCCCCACACCCCACGGGAGTCTCCCGGCCAGAGGGCCCATTAATGACGTGAGGCAGGGCAGATGCCAGGGAGGGCCGGGACGAGGCGGTGGCCAGGCCACCTGAGGCTGGCCAGGAACCTGAGAGGGTACCTGCTTGTAAGAGCCCTTGGCCATGGTCCCCAGCAGCTGAGTGGCCTCAGACCCTGCAGCCAACACAGGGCGCCCGTCTTCCTGTGTCCCCAGACCTGCCTCCCTTGCCACCTGCAGAGGCCCTGGCCCAGTCCTGAGACTGAGTGAGGTTTTGGGGCAGTATCAGGCTGGCAATTGACATATGTGAAGAGTTAAATGTGATATCGATGATCTGAATGGTACTTTACAACCACCTCTAAAACCAGGATAAAAGTAGTGTTTAAAATAGTGTTTGACTGTGTCAAGGGCAGCATTTTCAGCTTTCTCTGCTCTCCGTTTCCAGGGACATCCAGGAGCACCAGTGCGGACACACGAGGGCCCAGGTGCTGGCAAGGTGTGGCCAGGAGGCACGGGCGCAAGCCAAGGGCAATGTCCTGGGGTTTCACTCCCGAGGCCCCCGCCCAACAGTCCTGCTGCTTTCAGAACGGAAGGGACGTGCTCTCCAGGCCGTCAGGCCCACCCTCCGCCCTGAGCTGCAGGACTCCACGGTGGTGGCTGTCTTACGGGGCCCTGCATGGCCCTGACTACTGGGGCTGGAGCAGCGAGGGGGAGGGAGGGGGGCGGCCTGGGCCGCAGGGGACAGCGGGCAGGAGCCGTTCTAGAGCAGGAGCAGCACGGAGTGACGCTGCACGGCCTGCGACTGCCCAGCGGGCCCTGGGAGCCCGGCGCTGCCACGTCTCCTCGCGTCCTGCCTGCGCTGGGAAGCCCGAGGCCTCCCTGCTCCTGGCTCCCCACGCCGAGAGGAAAAGCAAGAGCACCAGGCGCCGGGAGCAGGGCAGGGACGCGCATGTCTGTGGAGGGAGAGCGGGCAGGTGAGACACACGGACGCCTGGAGGCAGCGGCGGAAAACACGGGGCAGAGAGACTGGAGGAGGGGACAAAGGCTCAAGGGCCTGAGAGACACAGAGGCGAGACCAGCAGGACTCGGGGCTGGCCAGACGGCGAGGACTCTCCCAGCGAGGGCTTGTAGCAGAGCCCAGGACAGTGGAGCGGAGTGTGCCGAGCCCCACCACCCCCAACCTCGGCCCGGGCTCTGCCAGGCACCTGCGACCTACCAGCATGACCCTCAGGGACACAGACAGCAAGGACATGCCCTGGGCCAGCAAGCTCCAGGCCAGCTCACCATGGGTCCAGACCAGAGAGGCAGGTGACCAGCCCTAGTGACGGGCAGCTCCTGGCCTGAGACGGAGCACATGGGGCCTCCAGTGTCTGCCACCTGCAGATGAAGCCCAGATGCTGGCTCTCACGTGGTCTCCCCACAAATCCTCTGGCTACAATGCCTGTGACCCCACACCCCACACCAGCCATCCCCACAACTGAGGGGAAGCAGTGGAACAAACACCATTAAGGGGCGCAACTGTCACAGGGGCCGTGTGACCATCAGGAGGAAGGGCCAGGGGCTCAGACAGACCAGGAACGGCATGCCTGTCCCACACTACTGCTCCCACGAGGACCAAAGAGGGCTGGGAGCACAGGGGCCATGTGGCAGGCACTAGGGTGGCCCAGCCGAGCGCTAGTCCTGACCCTCTGCAGGGCTGACTGCCCTCCTCCGTCATCGCAAGGGGCCATCCTAGAGCTACACACACAGGTGAGGACAAGGACCGAATGAGCGAGCAGACGGTGGTGCCCAGCTGCCAAGGGCCCGATGGCAGAGGGACTGGGGTGCGTGCGAGGGCGCCAACTTGCCGGCCCACACGGGGTGGCTGTTCGACACGAGCAGAGGACTCTGGGAAACCATGAAAGGGGGAGGAAGGCAGAGGGCTCATCTTGGAGTATACACCAGCTGGACCCTGGCACCCAGGGCGCTGTCTGCCAGCAGGGGGCTGGGCTATGACGATCTGGGTTCTGGACGAGGCTACAAGGGGAGACCGGTGTCCTGCACAGAGTCCCGGCCAGGCCGGTTCTCCGTCACCTCCCTCTCCCCGCAGCCCTCCCCAAACCCTGCCTGAAAGTGCGGGTTTCAGGCGGGTGCTCCGCCAGCCACAGGCGCACAGGAGGGAGGACGCTCAGCTCTGCTGCCATGAGGCCGCTGACAGCTGAGAGGCCGGCCTCCCTCCGCAGACAGAGATAAATAAACCACCACGGCGCGCTTTGAACCGGCCTCCAAATTAAGAGTTGCATCTTTGCTGTCAGGACCCCGCCAGCAGTTTCCACGGCACCTCCCGTGCAGAAAGGGACTTCAGCCCCTGTATCAGGATGATGAAGGCAGAGGGCCCCCGTGGCACCCCTTCCTTAATGAGCAGCCGAAGGGATCGGTAAGCAGAATCTCACAGGCAGTAATATTTTATATAATCGCCGAGTGGTTTAAATTGAAAACCCCCAACTGAATCAATATTTACTGCATTGAAACGAAATGAATAGTAATAAGTCACTAAGCTCCCTGTCCTGTTTCATAAAATAAAAATTATAAAAATGAGCACAGGCGCACGGAGGCCATCACATTAACTTGCACAGCACTTGGGGAGCCGTAACCGCCTGTTCTCATCAAACAGGACTCTCAAACGCCTGCCAGAGGAGACCTTCCTCGGCGGCACTCGGGGGTCACCCCCACGGCCCTCCCCAGACCTTGCCTGGCACCCGCCGCGTCCTCCCTGGCCTCTGGCCAAAGCCTCAGCACCAAGACCCCTGCTGCGCACGCCTGTCGCCCTCGGGCCAAACTTCCGCTCTCAGCTCTTCACCGGTTTCCTCAAGCCCCACCCGAGCAAGGGGACAGGTGATGACCCTTGATGGACGCTCCTGGCCAGCTCCCCATGGGGGGAGAAAAGGCTGTTCTCTGGCCAGGCCGGGTGAGGGAGGCAGATGGGGCCCAGCAGATGTGTCCTGGGCTTGAGCACGAAGCAGCAGCCGGCTCGCCCGTGCGGCAGGCCCACGGAGCCCTGAGAAGGCCGGGCCGCCCCTCTGGCTCCAGGACCTCCACGGAGACCTCGGCCTGCAGGGTTCCCGCCACAGCGACCCTGGCAGAGACCAGAGCCAAGTGCGAGCCCGGGGGAACAGCTCCTTGATCGTGTGGCCAAGCAGGCGGCACAGCAGCCACAGGCACAACCCCGAGAGGGCCGAGCCCCTGACCCACCAGCAGACTCTGGGGCAGGAAAGAAAGCCCCCCGTGAGCAGGCCAGGCTGGCGCAGCAAGGGGCGGAGGGCGCCAAGCTCAACATGTTACGCTGCCCCTGCCGAGACCAGGAGACAGACGGCCCATCTGAAAACAGGCAGAGGGTCTGAGACACGGAGCGGCCCTAAATGAGCCGCGGTAAGCGTTCAACATCACTGGTCGCCAGGGAGATGCAAATTAAAACCACGAGCCACCCCTGCACATGGAGAACGTGAAAAGCACAGAGATGTCACACCAAACGCTGTGACAGGGACAGAAGGGGCACCGTGGCTGTGGGGCACCAAACGCGGGTCTGCAGGGCACGAGCAGGGCTGGCCGCCTCCGCGTGCCAGTCCCTGAGGTGGCGATGACTCGAGTGTCCCTGGAGAAGACGACAAGCAACTCTGAGATGAGCGCCGAGCGCTGCCCCGGGCCGTGGGGGGCGGGCCCCGGCACTAGGAGCCGGTTTGGGGTCGGGGAGGGAAAGTGCCAGGCGGGCCTGGAGGCTCAGAGACTGACGGTGCCTCATGGAAAAGGCAGGGTGGGGACAAACCCAGGGTTCAAAATGAAGCACAGTGATAACAGGTCATCGCCTGCAGGATAAACCAAGAAGCTGGAATCCACACAGTGATAAATGAGAAAATACAAAGCAGCAGGGGACAGGGGACCAAAGTGCCCTCACAGAAAACGCACCATCAGCACGGAAAGAACGAGGGGCTGGAATGAGCGGGCAGCGCGCCCTCATCTGGGAACTATAGGCACCGCCCGGCCAAGGTGCACCAGGGCTCCACGCTCCTCAGAAACAGCCCTGGCAACGGAGCGGGGTGTGGTGAGGAGCACGGGGCAGCTCACTGGGCTTCTCTCCGCGTGCAAAACACATACCGGCAAAGGGACCTGAGAAAGGTGAATGCCAGAAACCCCTGGGGACAGGGACCAGGAGTGAGTCTGGGAGCCCCAGGCCCAGGGTGCCCCCCACCAGCCCCCAGGACCACGGCTTCCAGGCGGGAGAGGCCTGACACAGGGTTGGGCCCCCAAAGGCACCTGGGGAGTGAGTGGTCACGTGCCCTCCCATACCACCCCGGGGCAGAGAGGAGTCAGCAAAGCCACTCATCTGGCGGCCCTTGGCCTGCTCTGCCAGGCACGCACTCGCCCAGGGCAGGGCCAGCTCCCGGAGTTCTAACCCGGGCACCGACAGGCCCAGAAGGTGGCCCACGCCAGATGGGCAGCTCGCCTCGCCTGCCCACTGCCCTGTGAGGGGACCACAGACACCAGGAAGGGCTGGCATGGCCCGAGTCGCCCAGGTGTGGGTGGCGCCTGCCCCGCCCTGGTTGCAGAGGGCCCCTGACCCGCAGGTGCCCTGCTCTGGTTTCCCCAGTGCTGTCGGGCACGAGAGAGAGCAGTAGCCCCTCCTCAGGGCCCGCTGGGCAGGCCCATCCCTGGGGGTCATGGGCATGCAGCCCAGGCAACCACAAGCAGGTGAACACCCCTGTCCAGCGGGCCAGAGAGCAGGCACAGGGCCCCCAGAATACTGGCTCCCCACCCCCACTCTCACCCCTTCCCCAGCACGCCAAGGTGGGCAGAACCCCCAGGCATCCAGGAGACGGGATGGGCCTGCGGTGGGCACTGTGGATCGCAGCCCGCGGGCATCCATGTGGATGCCCAGGCACAGCTCCCGCACTTGAAACGGACGCTGTTCCTGGAACGCAGCCAGTGCGGACTCTGCCGCCCCATCCACCAGTCACCTCAGCGCCTCCGCGGCCATGGAGATGTGCTGGCCTCGCCGGCCCCACGCCACAGGGGCCTTCTCCGCCACTCGGGTGGGTCTCAGCCCTTCCAGCACTCGAGGCTGAAAACTCTGGCCTGGTATCTGCAGGTGGGGCCCCGCCGCCCAGCGCTGGGGGGCCCTCACCAGGGCCGGCCACGGAGTAGCCTCGGGACAGCAGGGAGGGGAGTGCCCCTCACTCGGGGTTCACTCCTGCTCCTCTAACTGCAACTGCCTCCAGGGCAGGTCTGGGCCGAGCAGGGCGCACCCCCCAGGGGCTGAACCGTGCCCCCACACTCCATGTGGGAGCCCTCACGCCCATGTGGAGGTGGGCCTTGGGGAGGTAACAGGCCAGAAGAGGGTGCAGGGAGGGCCTGGGAAGGGCTAGGCTCCGCCCAGGCAGACTGCCTGTGCCGCCTGATTTCGGGGTCCCGGCCCGCAGAGCCTCAAGGTGCAACGCGCTGCTAACACTCCAGGCCTGCAGGTCTGTGCCGCTGCCCGACACCGTGACCAGAGGCACCCAAGAGGCCATGTGGAGCGCCTGGCCATCGAGGAGAGCCGGGGTGGGGCAAGGGGAGCATGTAGGCGCCCTGGCCACCAGGGGGGACACCCGTCCTCGCTCACGAGACGCCACTTTGGAGAAGCATTTCAGAGCCTTCGAAACCACAGCCCAAACTTCATCAAACCCAGAGATGACTCAAGATTCACCGCGGAGTCACAGAAGTAAAACGAGATGAAGTGAGGCGGCCTGGTGACCGGCAGCGAGTGACAGCTCCACGCGCGGCCGGGACGAGCGGCCTCTGGGCGCAGCTGCGTAAGCACAGCGGCTGCTGTCTAGTTCCACCTTCACGTCAAGTGAACTCGGAAAGAGAAAAAAAGCGGCAGGCAGTTTAAGGATATAAGTCACACTTCAGCTTCAGTTCCAATGAATGAACTCGCTGAAAGCCGGTGAAGACACAAATCTTGCAGCAAGACAAAAATGAAGCCCTCGCTCAGCAAGAGCCTCAGCCCTGGGGTGCCGGCCTCTGCCCGGAGAGCCTGGGCCTGCACACACCCCGAGCCCGGCCGGGCCCCTGGGGCCCTGGGCCCAGTTCCACCCGCAGCCTCCGGGCCACCAGCCACTGCCCCTGCACCAGGAGGCAGCACAGACGCGGCACCGCAGACACCGCCCCCACACAGGTGCGAGTCCTTCCTGGGAGGGGCCCGCTGTGCCCTGGACCCTCCTGCCCGGGCCGCAACAGGCACTTTCCTGGCCAGGGTGGCAGCCACCTCGTGTGCCCCCGGCTCTCAGTGGACAGGCCTGTTCCCAGACACCCTGCCCAGCAGTGCCCGCAGGGTCCAGCGGCTGCTGCCTGGCGGCCTCCCACCTGTCTGTCCCACCTCAATCCCTGGCTGGCCAACGGACCTGATGGGCTGACCTCCTCCTGGCCAGCTCTCTGGGTCACTCTTGGAGTCAGGGCCCCCCTAGGCGTGCCGGCCCTCCCTGCACCTCACGGCCAAACGGAACTGCTGAGGGGAGGGCACGCCCTGGTCACCCAGAACGAAGGCTGTCACGTCACCGCTGCGTCCCACCTGTTGGGCCAATACTGACACAGCACTGAGAGGGGGACAAAGGGTGAGGCCACCTGTGCGACCGTGGTGCACCGGCGCCCGGCAGGGTGGTACACAGTGGGCCACACCGCCACACGTCTTGGGCTACTGTGCTGCACATGGGATTCTAGAGAGGGCAGATGGGCCAAGGACCCTGCATTCTCTGCCTTCGTCCCAGATGCCAGGCCTGGGGACAGCGACAGGTGAGAAGAAACCCCAGTCCAGCTGGGGGGACGGCGGAGGCCGTTCAGAGCATCCAGAGATGGTGGGCCCCTCCTGAGAGGAAGCCCGCCCGCTCCGTGGTGAGGGTGGGAAAGGCGAGGGGCCCTGACATGTGGGGTGAAGGCTGCAGTCAGAGTTAGGGAGGGATCCCCATCCTCGCCCGGGGCAGGGCGCTGTCCAGTCCCTCTCGGGACAGGGGTGGCAATGGCTCTGCCACCCTCACAGACTTTCTGATGCCAGGACCCTGGTGGTAGCCACCACCACTATGAGGTGGTCGTCCCTCAGCAGGAGAGCAGGGACCTGCCAACGCCAGCAGCTGGTCAGCAAGGGGCTATGCCGAGCCTGGGGTCCGACATGGCCGTGCTCAGGATGCCTGGGGGCGCCAGACTGCTTCACAGGCAGCAGCCCTGTGGTCTCAGAGCTGGGCGCCGACCCCACGGCCTTCCCGCTTGCCCAGGGTCACGGAGCAGGTAGTGCCCACCAAGGCCCCGGGGCCCCCAGAGCACACACGGCTCCCCTCCACAGTGACCACATACATGTAGTCAGTGTCTGCAGGAGAATGGGGTTCGGGGCCACCATGCCAAAGCTGGCCCTCCCAGCCGCTGGACCGCCTACCTCACCTCCCGCCTGCGTCCACCAGCGCCAACCCTGCTCACTGAGATGCCTAGGCCTGCTGGGCCCGCCTGCTGGCCTCTCGGAGAGTCCTCCATCCAGGGTGGGTACACACCAAAGGAGAGCCCTCCGTCCCCGGGCATAGGCCAGCTGGTGGCGAGAGAGCCCTGCTTTCTCCTTGGCCCACGCTGGCCTGGGTCGCTCGACCGGCCCAGCCCCTCCCTCTGCCAGGGGAGAGCTGAGGAGCCTGCGGCTTCACGGAGCAGAGGCTGAGGCCGTAGCCAAAGCCAGTCGGCCCCAGAGCCACCCTGGGCCTGCTGACCACACACAGGCAGCCCTGGCCCTGTTGGAGCCGAAGGAGGCAGGCGGGCGGGCCCCAGACTGCCGCCGCCCGGAGACGGGCCCTTTCTGCTGCGTGGACAAGCTGGGCTCAGGTGTGCCCTCCCAACAGCAGGGCCGTGCCACCAGCTGGCAGCCGCTCTGCTGAGAAGGCCACCCCGGCCAGGGCCCAGGTGACCTTGGGTGAAGGAAGCCCAGCTCGCGGGCAGCCATGCTTCTCAGGGCCTCCTGAGCTGCTCAGCCTCAGCACCCCGTACCTACCCCGCCCTGCAGGCCAAGCCCAGAGGCCAGGCCCCAACAGGGCCCAGAGCTCTGTGCTCACGGTGTGACCAGCAACAGGCCAGACAGGGCCGGGGGAGGCGGGGGTTGGAGAGAGGCCCCACTGGGCACAGCCCCGACACACACCCTCTGCTGACATCCGGACATGCTGGGGGTGGGCTCGGCCAAGCTTCCTCCCACTGGGAAGGTGCTGAGGCCAGAGGGCACGAGCCGGGGCTGCAGGACCCGGGTCTTCCGACAGCCGGGGCAGCCTGGGGGGCCAGACAGAGCCAGGGCATCCGGGCGTGCACGGCCTGCCCTGCAAGGCAGCTGGCCAGGCACCTCCTTCGCTGGGAAACCTGGGGGGAGCGGTGGCCACAGCAGGCTAACAGCAGGGCCTCCCCCCGCAGCCCGCCCATCCACCTGGCCCAAGGTGGGACCTTACGCACCTGCCCACACGGCACGCAGGCGCCCTCTCAGCACCCCCGACCCTTATGACCAGTCTGCCCTCTACCTGATGGGTCTGATGCTTGGCTGAAGGTGCAGGGCAGCTGCCGCCTTGGGGGCGCACGTGGCCACCTCCCTCCTACGGGAGCCCTCGACCCTCCATGCCTGGCATCCATGTCGCTCAGCGACCCAGTCAGGACCTAGCACACTCAGCACGGGCTCAGCTGGCCTCAAACTCAGTGCTGAGGCCGGGACGAGAGGCACACTGGTGTCGCCCTACTGAGTCACCCCCAGGCCCCCGCTGCACTCCTAGGAGAGGCGGGGACTGGCCAGGGGTGCTGACTGCAGGAGGGGGGGCCGGAGCAAGAATCAGTAAATCTGAATCTCATTCATGATGATCTGGGGCTCTTATTAAGTAAATTAATTTAAGTTAATTTAGCTCGATCCTGACTCCCGACCACAGTGATTTAGTGAGGGGGAAATTGCATTAGGAAAGGCCATGCTCACCAGATAGGAGGACGGAAGAAAATTAGACCCACTTAGCTCCGTGAATTAATACGGAAATAGCAGGTGTAAATTTAACCTTACTGAGAGAGCGAAAATTATCTTCATAAATTTGTAGAAATAGCCCTCAAGATGCTTATAAATCTATTTAAAACAAAAATATTACAAAAAGTGCAGTAAAATTAATTTAAAATATACTTCCAGCTATTGCGTCCAGAAAAGTAGGTGACAGAGACAAGTTTCCTATGGAGAAGGGCAGTGGGCACCACTGGCCACTTGGGCGGGCTGAAGCCGGCACATCTGCCGTGGGCCACAGGCTACACCTCCTCTCCCCATGGCCCAGAGCCACGCCATCACTGCCCAGAGGATGGCAGGGCCTGTGGGGGGCTGGCAGGATGGCCCCTACCCAAGACTACAGCCTCTCTCCCAAGGCTATGTGCCCTGGAGTGCCCACTGTACCCAGCTGGAAGCCCACACTGGACCTAGGGGCTCCCACACTGCTCCCCCAACAAGCAGGCTCTCAAAAGGTGGACAGAGGGAGGGGGTCGGTCATTGCCTGATTCCCACCCAATGACCAAGGCCGTCATCCCCACCTCTGAAGAAAGGGGCCATGCCCCCGCACCGGGCCTCCTGAAGCCCCACGGCTGAGCAGGCCATAGAGAGGGGCCCCCAGAATCCACCCCTAACACTGCCTCCCTGGCTTCTCTAGCCCTCCTGCTTCTGAGCTCAGGGCACCCAGAAAAGAAGGTAGAGCCGGCCAGCCCTGCGGGCTCTCGGCCAGCAGCAGCCTGCAGCAAGGCCACAGGACCAGAGCACAGCGGGCAGGAGGGCTGTAGCCTCCCTCTGCCTTCAGCCACCAGACAGACAGCAAGATGGGCCCACAGGTTCCCCAAGGGGGCTGGCTCAGGGCCCAGCCTCTCTCACCACGAGGTTCTCCCTGAGGGACATCCAGGCGCAGCTCATGGTGCGGCCCCAACGGGCCACCAGCTCATGGCTGGCTGACACAGGGGTGCGCGTGTGTCTGTGTTTGCATGCGGCGCACAGGCCGGCCATATATCTGGGGCAGAAACTGCTGAACAGAACAATCCGCCCACTCCCCAGCCAGCAAACTGTGGAGCAAGCCCTTCCGCGCAGTGAGCCTGGTCCCCTTGGCCCTCAGGCCCCACCCTGCGGCCTTGAAGTCTGCCAGCCCGGTCCCAGGCTCACAGGGGCCTGGATGAGGACCTCCTACCTGGACAGGGAGAGCCGCCGTGTCCGCCAGGAGGGCAGGGACAGGGAGAAGGGGGTGTCATTGAGAGGTGACCCCTGGGTCTTCTTGACGATGCGGTAGCGTGTCTTGATCACTTTGCTGGTGGGAGGGGTCCGCAGGGTGTGCAGGCTGGATGCTGCAGAGAAAACCCAGACACCGGCGGTCAGGGGGGAGGCAGGGACTCCCTGGCACCCTCATTCCAGCCCCACCCCACACACACGTCCCCCAGAGAGCTGGGCGCAGGCCTGACGCCCCGGAGCTCCTGTGGGTAGCACAGAGGCGCCCTCGGGCGGGTCTCAGGAGGCTTGAGATGCGAGCACTCAGCTCCCTCTCCGATGACCCCCAGCGAGTGCCCACGCAGATGACGTACTTAATCACTTCAGCGTGATGTATACCCCGGCTTCTCTTCCTGCTGAATGTTTCATGCAATTAACAGGGCTCTGTTCTGCCCGAGCTCCCTTACACGCGATAGCTGGCAGCTTCTCCACAGCTTCGCAGGACACGTCTAATTGCCTAACTCTCATAATATGCAGCGCTAACTGCCCAGAAACTAAAGCTGCCATAGCACGGGGACACAGACGTCTGGCTTCCCCTGCGGACCCAGCTCCCCTAAGAGCCAGGCGGCCTCGGGCTCCTCCTGTGGCCCTCTGAGCTACAGGCACAGCGCCCAGGGCTTGGCTTGGAAGGGGGCTGCTGGCAGGACCCCAGCAGCAGGTGGCTTCCCACCCCGAGACACACACGCGGGGCAGCGCAGCCAGCACAGTCGCTGGGGAGCGTGGACAGAGACCAGGGGCACATGTGCCAGGCGAGGCCCCCAGGGAAGAGCACACTCAGTTTCACCGCCCAGGCATCAGCATGAGGGCAGCTGTGACCCCTGGGCCAGAGCGGGCTGGCCCTCGGCTTCAGGATGCTCCAGGAGGAAGAGAAGGACAGTTGCTCAGTGACACCAGACCCTCAGGGCCTTACAATCTTGCTGCTTGGTGCCAGCCCTAGGTGGGGCCGACCACCCGCACTCTGTAACCTGTGCCTGCTGTCCTAGGCCCTAAGGAGACATCCTCCCAGAGACCCCTGACCCAGACAGGAGCCATCCCTGGTCCACAAATAGTTACAGTAACTGTCAGTAAAAACCACTTCTGAACCCTGAACTCAACAGCCCTCCAGCCCACAGCTGGGACCTCCCTGAATCTGCACCTCGGCCCAGACACCTCCTCTCCGGGCTCCCCCCATCCACTGGACTCCACAGTGCCCTGGGGTACCCTGCCTGCCGCCCAGGGAGCAGGAAAACCCAGCCCAACAGGAAACACCGTGCCCTCACAGACTAGGCCACGTGGCCCAGGGACTGCTGGGAGCCGGGGACACCTCTGGCCCAGGGTCCGCCGGCAGAGACCCTCTGCCTCCCTGCCCCTCCCCTCTCCCTCCGAGGGCAGAGGCAAGTGCAGCAAAGCCAAAGGCACAGTGGCATGGCCTGGGCTCCGGCTCTCCCCGAGGGAGTGATCTTTAGCTCTGGGCACCCCCCGTACACTGGGAGGGAGAGAAAAGCCCAGCACACAGTGGGCGTCAGTAAATAAATGTTTGCTGAATTGAATTTTCGAGGTCTACAAGCAAGAAGAGACCAACGAATCAATAACAGCTTGTTCCAACTAAGAACGCAAGAGCGCGAGATTGCCCTGGAGCTGCTGCCAAGCCCCAAGCCGACCTCATGGCCTCCAGGCTTCCTGCTCCCGCAGCCCCGGCAGCTAGACAGCCCACCTGTCTGTGCTCCCTCGCCGCCACCCCCAGCAGCCCCACTATGCCCTGTCTGTGCCCTGAGGGCTCTCACGGAGGCCACCGCCCGCTGCTCTGGGAGAAGACGAGCATGGCACCATGCGGCCCTGCGGCTCAGGGCTGCTCTGCACAGGTGGGGAGGAGGGCGGGGCTGGGGCGTGGCCTTCACTCCCCCGTCACCCGCAGCGCAGGGAGCCCCAACGCCCAGGGCCGGACCTTCGCCCTGCTGCAGGACACTGCCTTCCCCCATCCCTAGTCCCGCAGATGCCACGTCCTCCAGGAAAGCCCCAGTCCCCACTGCCCACAGGACCGGACTCCGCATTCTAGAAAGCTCCCCCCGGCACACAGTGCCCAGGCTAAGTGAGAGCCTCCAGGCCGGGCCCTCAGAACTAGCATCAGGGTTCGCAACTCGCTCCCGCGGGACGCAGGCCCACTGCGAGGTCAGCTTTCCCATCACCCCACTGCACATGGTACCCGAGTGCCACTGCTCAGAGAGCCCAAAGCAGCAAGGCCTCCTGTCCCTACCGTGTCACCTGCTATACATCCTCACCCCAGTGGTCTTGAGAGGCAGAGGAGGGCTCCCCGGCCCCCCACCCACACAGTGGGATGTGACCCCCACAGCCTGGCTCTGTCATTCCACAACGGGCAGCTCAGACACAGGCGGTGGGAACACTGACCATGACCCAGGAGAGAACGGCCCACGGAGCTCACGCCCAGGACACCGAGGACTCAGCAGGGTGGGCAGCTGCGTGGCCTCAGCAGAGCAGGAAGTTCCCTCCCGGGCCTGCTCCCCAGGGGGCAGGGTAGGCACACCCCAGCCCCCCACCGCGGCTTCCCCCACTCCCGCAGCCCCGGCCAGGCAGGGCTCCCGCCCACCCTGCTGCTGGCGGAGGCTCTGTGTAGATAATCGTGTTATTTAGATAGGACGTTGGTTTAATTCCCTTCATTACAGGCTCCCAGGGCTGTAATTTTTCCTCCGCGTGATGTACTCCCCGTGGCACATTTCACTCAAATCGAGCCCTTCGCGCCTTTATTGCCAGCGGGGCCGGGCGCGCGTTATCAGGCCCGCACACACGGCCCTCTCCGCCCCGCGTGCGGAGGTCACTTCTAATGACTAATCGATCTCATTAGCTTTCCTAATTAAAAACTTTACTACCGCGATGGAAGACAAACTGCAGAAAAACTGCTGGCATCGTGTCTGAAGGGCACGCGGGCCCACCCGTCCGCAGGGCCTGGCTCCCCGCACGGCGCCAGCCCAGCCTCTCTCCGCTCCCACGTTCGCGGAGCCATGGCGGGGGTGGGGGTGCCTGGAGAGCATCCCGGAGCCCTCCTGTGCCCCAAGACCAGGGTAGCTGTTGGGGACCAGCCGTCAGGCGGCAGAGCCTGGGCATCTGGCTCTGCATGCACTGCCCTCTGTGCCCCAGGGGCAGAAGCAGGAAGCTCACCAGCCCCTCGGGGTCTGGGCAACACGGGGTGGAGAGGAGGAGGCGACATCTGGCAGGGGCAGAGAAGCAGGGGGCTGCGCACTGTCTCCGCTCTGCTCCGGCTGTACAACGCCGGCCCCCGCCTCCCTCTCCGAGCCACCGCAGCAACAGAGCCCGCAGACGGAGGTCACGCTCTCACTGTTTTACTGTGCAGCAGGAGTTGAGAGGGAGTTCAGATTTTTATGGACCTTCAAAGGAAGATAACCAGGAAGAAAACGAGTTACTAATTTCACAACCGTTTAGTAAGAAGAGGAAGCCAGAACGGCCAATGCGCGGAAGAACCGCCTGAGGCCGCCGCGGGCAGAGAAGAATGCCCCCAGAACCAGCCCCACGGGCCGAGCCTGCGGCCGAGTGTCCCGGCGGCTGTCCAGCTGCCCATCCACTCCCCGCATGCCCACAGAAGTAGGACAGGCTCCGCTCTGTCTGGGAGCGGAGGAGCGGGACGGACACCGGAAGGTACGCCACCCCGGCAAGTCCCGACCAGGCCTCAGGCTTCCTGCCTCTGCGCCTCACCTGGCAACGGGCCGCGGATGGGGACACAGGGCCTCCAGAACCGGCAGCCCAAGCAACAGGCTAAAAAGGCCACGAGACGACAGCTGGACTGTCCACAGCTGGGCTCCCCACCTGCGTTCAGACGCCTCTCCCCCAAGCCTGAGGACCAGGCAGGCACTGCTGTGAAGGGACATCCAGGGGGCACAGCCGCTTCGGCCCTGCCTCTCAGCTGGGGGTGAGGACAGCTGAGCACAGCCCGGTGACCAGTGTCGAAGCACAGCATAGGCACTCGGCCTCTCGGGGCCACTGCGGTGTGGCCAGGCTGAGGGCAGGGAACCAGGGGATGGTGGCGGTGGCGAGGGCCGTCTGCTGGCCCGGGCTGTCCCACCCCACCTGGTACGCGCAGCTTCCTGTGCCGACCGCCCGATCTGCCCTTCAGCAGCAGCCGCCGATACATCTTCTAACCTCCGACCTGCCCGGTACTTCCCCGTCCACAGCCAGCCCCACGAGGCCGCATCGTGGCTCAGCTTTTTCAGAAGCCACACTGATTTCTGCCCCATACACGACTCTCCCTCTGCAGTCGCCCCATCAGCTGTCAGTGGCCCCACGTGCATGGGAAGGCACAGGGTGCAGGGGTGCCACCAACTAAAGGCAGCTCCCACACACCCACGTTCTTCCTGCTTCCGTGGCCTGTAAGGTCTTTCTTCCAACATCACTGCAGTTTTTCATGACGTGCCAACTCCAGACCAGCCTGGGATCTGGCCTTGGTAACTCCAGCCCTAGAAGAGGACCTTCTAGCACAAGGGGACAGAGCAGGGAGGAGCTGAGCCACACACAAGGCCTGGCCCTCCCCAGCACAGATGTGGAAGGAATCTTCTGATGGGCTGCTGGTGGCCCCCGGGGCACTCAGGACAAAGAGGACCCGGAGAGAGGGCAGAAACCTGAGCACTTATGGGACGCGGGCATGCCTGTGGGGCCCTCCCCTCCCAGCTCCCTGAAAATCCTCCTCCTCGGTCACTGTCCCTGCCCACCGCACAGCCCCGGGAGGCAGGCCCGCCCGGACGGTTCTCCGCGACAGCGGGCCTCGCCGATTAACTGCCTGACGAGCCATGATTACGACGAAAGGCGTTCAGTGTGCAGTGAGGTGCCCACAGTGGGTAGGGCACATGGGACGTGCCCTGAGCAGTGACACTGTCAGCTTGGAAGGAACAGGAGGGATCTGGGTGGGGTCCAGGTAGCACGGCCACAGAACCAGGGACAGCAAGAAGCAGGGGAGAGCTCTAAGAAGGGGGTGCCCTGGCTCCTCCTGGTGGCAGCGGGGAGGTGGGCTGGGAGCTGCTGGAAGCCCAGGGAGGGGCCTGCCCTACGCAGACCGCTTGGCTTGGGGTGGGCAGCAGGGTACGTCCAGGAGGCTGAGGAACCACGTGGCCATGTCTCCCCTCGGGGCTGGGCTCTCCCTCTCCTGCCCTGTCCCCCAGCCCACCACGTGGGAATGTTTCAGCAAAGGTTCCCGGCTCAGAGGGGCAGCTGCTCAACCCCAGGAAGCCACCAGGCTCTCCTCACTTCCAGGGCACTTGGCCTGCTCCTCTGCCACCGGGTCGGGGGCACAGGAGGGCCCCACCCACAGGAAAGCACTGTGGGAGCACGCGCCGGGCAGGCTGGGCTCTGGTCAGAACGGGGCGGGCAGGAGTCTGCACTCAGCCCAGAGGAGCCAGCCCCTCGGGACTGCTGCCCCTCCAGCCCAGTGGGCGGCCAACCTTCCAGAAGGAACAGACCATAGCCCGCAGCCATCACGTGGCTCTCCGTGCAGATGGGCAGCCAATTCTTCAGCGGGACGCCTGCTAAGGAGGCCGCTCCTAGAGGTCCTCCCCAGAAGACACTTGGGGGGGGGCGGTCCCGGTCCTGTGGGTCTGAGCCTAAAAGAGGGCATCCTGGCAGTGGGGATCCGGGAGGTGGGTGGCCCCATGCTGGATCCAGCCATGCCCACTCTGTGCTCCCTGCACCCAAGGTGAGCTGTACGAGGGCCCCAGTGGACAGGGAGACGGGATCACAGGTGGGGCGAGCACCCCGGAGCACGCCACGCTGATGGCAGGGGGCCGGCATCGGAGCCGGGCAGAGCTCCAGGTCCAGCAAGGCCATGCCCCGAGCACCGCTGTCTGCCTGCCATCACGTCCGGCTGGGAGGGTTTCCCCTTTGTCTCTCGAGTGGCCTCGGCCTTAAAATCACATCATCCGCCCTGTGAGTGGCAACATCAGCTCCCCGGGGGCAGCCGGTCCCCTCGCCTTCCCGGTGGTCAATGCAGCGCGCAGCCGGGGCCGCGACCCCTCCGGTCCCCAGTGTGGCACGTGGGTGTCAGGCGCACACCTGCCTCGCCACGCACAGGAAGTGCTCCCACGTGCCTCCTAAACTGGGGACCCGGGGCCCCCATAGCCCCCTAGACTCTATCTGCAGACCACCCTCCGGTGAGGCGACAGCAGGGTGGTTTCCCTTGTCCTCCGGGCCGGCCCCCGGCCCGCCACCACCACCGGCCCACTCTGCAGCCCTCATGGGACTCAGGTCCTTAGGGAGCCTCCCGGCCCCTCGGCTACCCCAGCCTCAGTGGCTTAGAAAACACCCCAGGCTCCACCAGATGGTCCCTCGGGCCCACGCCAGGCCTTTCACAGCCACGGTCCCCAAGGAAAGCCGCGCTCCACCCTCATCACAGGGCGAGGGGCTGCAGGTTAGTGCTGAGGGCACCACGGCCCCGCCCCAGGAGACAGTGACCGCCCCACGAAGTGTCCCTGGCAGGCTTGGGGGGCCCCACGGCTTCCTGCGAAACAGGAGATGGAAGCCACTGCCACAGGAGCCTCGGCCGCCCTCCCAGACCTCCAGTACCGCGCCGTCTAGAGGGGGGGGCCCGGGGCGGCTGGCTCTGGCCAGCTCTGGTGGAACACCCTTGTTGGGAAAAGTGGAAGCCTATCCCCCTCATCCTTGCCACACAGAACCCACAGTGCCCGCTGCACGGCAGAGCTGACAGGCACAGCGTCTCTCTGCGCAGATGGGAGGCCGAGCCCGGAGCAGGAAAGTGGCCTGCACGCCATGCCCAGGAGGACAGCGCTCAGGCTGGGCCAGGCAGGTGCTGGTTCATGAGGCCTCTGCTCAGGGGCCTTTCAGGAAAGATGGAGAGGGCTCGACTCCCACGTGACACCAGAGGGGGCCACACCACTGTCCTGTAAACACTGCCAGACACGAAACTGGCCCCAGACTCCCACCTGCCCCCGCACTGAGGGAGTCTCGTTATGCTCCCCCGGGGCCCTCACACACGAGCACCGCTCGCCCGCTGCCAGGCCTGGGCCCCCACTGCGCTTAGTGTCCCAGACCCCGGCCAGCCCCAGCCCAGGCCCCACAGGAGCACGGAGCATGCCGGCACAGCGCTTGGCCTTCCTGCCCCTACCAACACGGCCACAATGCCACATAGCAAAGCCCCTGCCCCCTGAACAGTTATTCACGTGCTGGCGGGGGCTGTCCTTTTCTCCAAATGAGCTGCCAGGCAGCCAGCCGGCGCAGGAGGCCGCGAAGGCCCCACCCCCGAGCTCGCTCGGCAGGAGCTGCCCGGGACCTGCTCTAACAAGCTTCAGACGCGGGCTGACTGGAATCACAAGGTATGAATCTTTATGAGGCTAATAAATCACTCCACTTTTCCTGCGCTGACGGTTCCCAGCACTTCAGACGCTGGAAAAGCCCGGCTCCCGTCCCAGGACTGGGGCCCTCCTCTGGCAGCGGCCGACCGCGCAGGGGCAGCGGGGGCAGCAGAGGCCCCGCCCAGGTGACCCGAGGCCCCGCCCAGCTTTGTGGGCGGAGGGTGGCACGGGGGCCAGCGCTCCCGCAGGACCAACGAGACTGACTAGCGCCCTGCCAGAATCAGCATGAGGCTGGTGTGGGGAGGATGACCCTGGGGCGGATGAGGGCAGTGGCCTCCCTGCCCCTGGGCCTCAGGCCTGCACGACCACAGAACTGACCGGCTCCATTGGTTGGTCTTCCCGCCCACGGCCCGAGGCCCCAAGGCGCTCGAGACCCGCCTTCTCGCTGTCCAGTGGTGGTTGGATCGGGAGCTCAGCCTCTGACAAACATTTACCGATTATCAAATCACAGTGGCAGCCAAACAGAGCCATGTGTCACCCAAGCAGCTGACGGCAGTGCAGCCTGAGGAGCGTGGGCAGCTCAGTGATGACAAACCACCGCTGTCAGCCGCCTGTCCCACAGCGGGCCGTGTTCTCTGCTGTCCCACGCTACCTGGTACTTAACGACAACACTGTCAGCCCGAGACACAGCGCCGACGCCGGGGACTGTCAGGGTCCTATTAGAGGGAAGATTGAGACCCTGCTCTTCTTAAGCTCACTCAAGCAACACCAGCCGCTAGTTCCTACAATTACTGTGCACGAGCCATCGATCGCACGCTGACACCTGACCCGTCTGTATGAAATGGGAGTAGTTTGCTCTGTGACAGTCGCTATAGATTATGGGGGGCGGGTCTTCCCTCCCCATTTAACCATCGCTCTATGGGATGGAAGAGGGGAAAGTGAGCACCTCCCGCCACACACCCCACCCCAGTGTGGGGCCCAGCACAACCCCAGGGCTCAGGAGGCACATCCCTAAGGCAGAGGTGACAGGGCGGCAGACACCTAGGGGATCCAGGCAGAGCACACCAGAGCAAGAGACAGCCGCACGCCAGGCCATGCGCTCCAAAGGGCAGGGGCTCAGTGCCATGCAGACCGCTCACTTTCCTAGGACCCTCCTTCACGGAGAGGGGACAAGGCCGGGCTGGGAGCATACTCGTAAGCAGTGACCGCCTTGACATGGGTTTGTCCAGACATAGCTGGTGCTCACCCTCCCCCCACAGACCCAGGCAGCTTGGGGGCACGCTCTGCTGGCCCCGGGACCTTAAGCCTTGTCTGAAGTCAGAAGCAGCTGAGACAAGATGTCCTGGGACTGGGTGTCCCTTAGCCTGTTTCACTCAGGCCCCAGGATGGCCAGCGCCCGTCAGCACAGGAATCAGCCATGGCGGGTCCTGGGACTCAGCTCCAGCCTCCAAAGACAAAACTCATGGCCCAGTCCCCATTCTGCTCCCCTCGTCCCTTGGCCCTTCTGCGCTCAGAACCCAGCCCTGACCTCGACAGCCCTCAGGACCCCGTCTGCGGCCAACCTCCTGCTCGCCTGTGGCCCCCTGCATCCAGCACCATGGAGCCCCCAGAACACAAGGGCCAGGCCCCGGGCCACCCACAGGACTCACGCTGATAGCTCTGCAGTGGCCGTCTGCAGCCCTGCACCCTGGGGTGGGGTGATGGGAGACAGCAGGTGCTGAGCAACCAGCACGGCCGAGCCTGCCCAATTAAATGGGGGAGGGGGGCCTACAGAAGGGCAGCTCACCCCTCATCCCAGACCTGGGTGCTGGGCGGGGGGCCACGCTCCCTGCCCATGCCCCGCAATCCCGGACATCCTGTAAGATGAGGGCCAGCAATGCCCCACACTCAGAGAGGAAACCGCTGCCCAGCCACCACGTTTGCCATCACGCTGTCCCACATATGCACAGGGCCACCTCCACAGAGCCACAGGTGAGTGGACCGAGGGGCTCCACGAGGAGGGCCAGGCTCTCGGCCTCAGCTGCAAACAGCTGTCCTGGGAGGAGGGGAACAGCCCAGCTCCTGGCAGCGCCGTGGCGTCTGTGCGCAGGCCTGGGGCGGGGGCAGCACAGAGTACAGCCACGCCATGTTCACCAGAGGTAGCCACAGGCACTGCAGGTCGGAGCTGTGGCCATGGATCTCGGGGGAGGGTCTTTTCTGGAGGGAGGTCAGGCTGGAGGGGACACGCCCGCCCAGGCATGTGTCCCTGGGATCCAGTGCTTACCGCAAGGCCGAGGCACCCCCAGCCTTCCCTCGGGGGCGCAGTTTACCCTGAAATGAACTCCTCAACCCCTGGTCTCAGCAGAGCCCGAATCTCTGCTGCTGACAACAGTGTCCTCTTTAAACATGCTGCACGCAGCACCTGGGGGACCCACAGGGGACTCTCTTTGACTGAAGTCCTGTTTCTTTCGGCTCATTAAAAGCTAACTGCCTTCTGATTTCCATGGGAGCTTGTCTCACGTCATTTCGCAGCCATCCATGCCAGCCCTTCACACTCACGGCACCAGAGGGACAGCCGCAGAGGTACGGGCGTGTAAGGCAGACCCTGGTCCAGAAAGTCCAGGCCCCATGGGGCACGAGCCTGGCAGAGGGGACGAGGATGTTCTCCACTCCGCTGGCCCAGAGGAGACCCAGGACCAGGCCTCAGCTCCCCAGTGCCGGGAGGGACAGGGCATGGCAGGAAGCACTGGGGGCACTGCTGGCGGGGACCAGAAACCAGCTGCACATGGTCACCTGGTCACTCCAGCACTCCCATGTCCACTCACTGGGCCCAGCACTGTGGGGCAGAGCTAACAGTGCCCCGGCCTAGGCCCAGCCCGCCACCCCCACCCACAACAATCCAGGGGGCATGCTGGACCCTGTGGGAAACCTCCCCACTGCACTGTGCATGGGGGGCTGGAGCCCACGCCTCTGGAGGCACCCCTGAAACGGGCCGTCCTGCAGTCCATGAGATGTGCCGGGCCAGACGGGCTCCCGGCCTCCCAGTGCTCTGTCCGGGAGGTGGCTGTGCCCAGCACAGGGACTGCGCTGCAGACACATACTCTCAGCACGTCCACTGGCTGTGGGGCGCCCTGCCACCCACAGTCAGACAGGCCCGTGCTGCCAGCACCGTGCGCCCACTGCCCTTCCCTCCGCCTCCTCCGGCCAGCTGGGCTCCAGGGCAGCAGCCGCCGGCACACCTGGCACCGCGGGAAGTGCAGTCTGCACAGGTGGCACCCGCCTTGGGAGCCCCAGGCACTGGCTCCTGCTTGAACCGCCACTTCAGCGCCCCACCGCTGATACGAGGGACGATGGGGACGACAGCTGCCAGAGCCCAGCATGCGAGTGACGCGGGGCCAACGCGGAGAGCAGAGCCCGCAGGACGACGGCCCAGAGGGGCTGCCTGGACACGGGTACTCCCGGGCTGAGGGCCCTGGGTGAGCCAGAATCCCCCCGTCCAGATGGGCAGAGGTGTGGGGCCAGCACGTCTCCCAGGGCCCTACCACGCCCACAAACCGTAACCAGCTGAGGGAGCAACGTGCCAGGGACGAGACCCCTGGCCCGGGGCCACTCCCCTTGGACACCCACGGCATCCTGGCTACTCAGGCCATCCCAGAAAGGGCCCCAGACAGGGTGGCTGACACGGAGCAGGCCCTGGGTTGCTCCCTCACCCCCAGCACAGCTACAGCAGGTGGGGGACAGGCTGAGGGACAGAGTGCCTGACTCGGAGAGCACTGGCTCTGGGTCCCACAGGAGCCTCTCTAAGCGCAGCACCTGCAGGTAAGCTGGGGCCCCTGTGCTGGTCACCTGAGGTTCAGCCCTGGAGGCAAAGAGGATTATGGGGAGGGCAGCACCTTCTTGCATGTACACAACCCCCACAGCAAGGGGAGCTGCCAACCTCCCTGAGCTAGACACCTTATCCCAGCCATGCAGACCAGCGCGTGCTGGGAGCAAGGGTGTGGACCCAGCAGGCCCTGGCCTCTGCAGACCCCTGTAGACTCCGGGCCAGCGACACTGGAAGTGTCGGGGGCCCCACGGCTTAGGGCTCCTTCCAGCCAGGCCTGGAGAATGATGCCTGGGCAAATCAACAGTAACTGGACACCTCACGATTAGAAGCTGCTGGATTTGCGGTCGTGTGTGGCCACGTATGTCCTTTGCAAATCCCAACAATCTAGGCATTTAGACCCAGTGTTCAGATTGGAAGGTACCTGTGTGAGTGCAGAGAGCTCCAGGCCACACGGGGTGCTGCCCAGGTGGCTCCAGCAGGGCCCGGCTCGGCTGTGGTGCCTCCTCAGACTCCTCCCAGCCCAGCGCCCTCCCAGCCTGGGCCTTTCCTGGAAAAGGCGCTGGCCTCCTGCTGTGAGAAAGGCCCCTGACAATCATGGTCCGCAGCCTTGGGAAAGCCGCTACCACCTCCCGTGGTCACAAAGAGATGGGATAAGCGGAAGGGCCACAAAGAGCAGAGGGCCCCACGAACACAGGCTTTTCCAGGGTCATGCCATGTCCCTAGAAAACTGACAGCTGAAGAGGAGCAGCCCGTGGAGGGACGCAGGGCCCCGCCCTTCTAGGACAACCGAGCCCACAGCCCTTGTGTCCCTCCCTCAACAATCAACAGTAACTGGACACCTCACGCAGAGCCACCCGCAGGACCTCAGGAGGACAAGAAGCAGAGGGTCTCAGCTCAGACTCTGGGGGGAAGTGCCCATCTTTGATGCTCATCCTGAGGGGGCTCCATCCATGTCGATGTGCTCCCACAAGGACACAGAGGGCAGGATGGGCTGACCAAGTGGACACAGCCCTGAGCGCACCACCACCCACCCACTGCGTGCAGGCTCCAGGGCAGCACGTCTGTCCCCAGTGTGCGAAGCCCACGCTGAAGCCCCTCCCTGCCACCTAGAAGGAGGGAGGGGAGGGGTGGGGCCGTGCTCTCAGTGGGGAGGCCGGGTGGCACCAGGCCCTGCTCCTCCTCCAGCTGCCTGCAGCATTAGATCCCTTGGGGGACACAGATCAACAAGCCACTCCTGTCCTAAGCACAAGGTCCCCAGACACTGGGAGCGCCTTTCTCCCCCACAATCATACGCTGTGCAGAAAGGCGCCCTGCACACCCACCTGTGGATGGGAAAGTGGGCCCTGTGATGCAGGGTGGGCTGAGTGGGCCCCACCGCCCCGCACTCCTGCCCCCTCACAGACCCTGCTCTGCTGGAGCCTGCTGCCACACGGAGGCCCTGCTGGCAATGCTGGGGCCACAGCCTCCTCCTCCTGAGTGTCCCACAAGCCCACCCAGCGCGGATCCCCTCCCGGGGG
>NW_011889037.1:761186-793402 GCF_000151845.1 Pteropus vampyrus | reverse complement strand
GGGTTTGTCCAGACATAGCTGGTGCTCACCCTCCCCCCACAGACCCAGGCAGCTTGGGGGCACGCTCTGCTGGCCCCGGGACCTTAAGCCTTGTCTGAAGTCAGAAGCAGCTGAGACAAGATGTCCTGGGACTGGGTGTCCCTTAGCCTGTTTCACTCAGGCCCCAGGATGGCCAGCGCCCGTCAGCACAGGAATCAGCCATGGCGGGTCCTGGGACTCAGCTCCAGCCTCCAAAGACAAAACTCATGGCCCAGTCCCCATTCTGCTCCCCTCGTCCCTTGGCCCTTCTGCGCTCAGAACCCAGCCCTGACCTCGACAGCCCTCAGGACCCCGTCTGCGGCCAACCTCCTGCTCGCCTGTGGCCCCGTGCATCCAGCACCATGGAGCCCCCAGAACACAAGGGCCAGGCCCCGGGCCACCCACAGGACTCACGCTGATAGCTCTGCAGTGGCCGTCTGCAGCCCTGCACCCTGGGGTGGGGTGATGGGAGACAGCAGGTGCTGAGCAACCAGCACGGCCGAGCCTGCCCAATTAAATGGGGGAGGGGGGCCTACAGAAGGGCAGCTCACCCCTCATCCCAGACCTGGGTGCTGGGCGGGGGGCCACGCTCCCTGCCCATGCCCCGCAATCCCGGACATCCTGTAAGATGAGGGCCAGCAATGCCCCACACTCAGAGAGGAAACCGCTGCCCAGCCACCACGTTTGCCATCACGCTGTCCCACATATGCACAGGGCCACCTCCACAGAGCCACAGGTGAGTGGACCGAGGGGCTCCACGAGGAGGGCCAGGCTCTCGGCCTCAGCTGCAAACAGCTGTCCTGGGAGGAGGGGAACAGCCCAGCTCCTGGCAGCGCCGTGGCGTCTGTGCGCAGGCCTGGGGCGGGGGCAGCACAGAGTACAGCCACGCCATGTTCACCAGAGGTAGCCACAGGCACTGCAGGTTGGAGCTGTGGCCATGGATCTCGGGGGAGGGTCTTTTCTGGAGGGAGGTCAGGCTGGAGGGGACACGCCCGCCCAGGCATGTGTCCCTGGGATCCAGTGCTTACCGCAAGGCCGAGGCACCCCCAGCCTTCCCTCGGGGGCGCAGTTTACCCTGAAATGAACTCCTCAACCCCTGGTCTCAGCAGAGCCCGAATCTCTGCTGCTGACAACAGTGTCCTCTTTAAACATGCTGCACGCAGCACCTGGGGGACCCACAGGGGACTCTCTTTGACTGAAGTCCTGTTTCTTTCGGCTCATTAAAAGCTAACTGCCTTCTGATTTCCATGGGAGCTTGTCTCACGTCATTTCGCAGCCATCCATGCCAGCCCTTCACACTCACGGCACCAGAGGGACAGCCGCAGAGGTACGGGCGTGTAAGGCAGACCCTGGTGCAGAAAGTCCAGGCCCCATGGGGCACGAGCCTGGCAGTGGGGACGAGGATGTTCTCCACTCCGCTGGCCCAGAGGAGACCCAGGACCAGGCCTCAGCTCCCCAGTGCCGGGAGGGACAGGGCATGGCAGGAAGCACTGGGGGCACCGCTGTCGGGGACCAGAAACCAGCTGCACATGGTCACCTGGTCACTCCAGCCCTCCCATGTCCGCTCACTGGGCCCAGCACTGTGGGGCAGAGCTAACAGTGCCCCGGCCTAGGCCCAGCCCGCCGCCCCCACCCACAACGATCCAGGGGGGCACACTGGACCCTGCGGGAAACCTCCCCGCTGCACTGTGCATGGGGGGCTGGAGCCCACGCCTCTGGAGGCACCCCTGAAACGGGCCGTCCTGCAGTCCATGAGATGTGCCGGGCCAGACGGGCTCCCGGCCTCCCAGTGCTCTGTCCGGGAGGTGGCTGTGCCCAGCACAGGGACTGCGCTGCAGACACATACTCTCAGCACGTCCACTGGCTGTGGGGCGCCCTGCCACCCACAGTCAGACAGGCCCGTGCTGCCAGCACCGTGCGCCCACTGCCCTTCCCTCCGCCTCCTCCGGCCAGCTGGGCTCCAGGGCAGCAGCCGCCGGCACACCTGGCACCGCGGGAAGTGCAGTCTGCACAGGTGGCACCCGCCTTGGGAGCCCCAGGCACTGGCTCCTGCTTGAACCGCCACTTCAGCGCCCCACCGCTGATACGAGGGACGATGGGGACGACAGCTGCCAGAGCCCAGCATGCGAGTGACGCGGGGCCAACGCGGAGAGCAGAGCCCGCAGGACGACGGCCCAGAGGGGCTGCCTGGACACGGGTACTCCCGGGCTGAGGGCCCTGGGTGAGCCAGAATCCCCCCGTCCAGATGGGCAGAGGTGTGGGGCCAGCACGTCTCCCAGGGCCCTACCACGCCCACAAACCGTAACCAGCTGAGGGAGCAACGTGCCAGGGACGAGACCCCTGGCCCGGGGCCACTCCCCTTGGACACCCACGGCATCCTGGCTACTCAGGCCATCCCAGAAAGGGCCCCAGACAGGGTGGCTGACACGGAGCAGGCCCTGGGTTGCTCCCTCACCCCCAGCACAGCTACAGCAGGTGGGGGACAGGCTGAGGGACAGAGTGCCTGACTCGGAGAGCACTGGCTCTGGGTCCCACAGGAGCCTCTCTAAGCGCAGCACCTGCAGGTAAGCTGGGGCCCCTGTGCTGGTCACCTGAGGTTCAGCCCTGGAGGCAAAGAGGATTATGGGGAGGGCAGCACCTTCTTGCATGTACACAACCCCCACAGCAAGGGGAGCTGCCAACCTCCCTGAGCTAGACACCTTATCCCAGCCATGCAGACCAGCCCGTGCTGGGAGCAAGGGTGTGGACCCAGCAGGCCCTGGCCTCTGCAGACCCCTGTAGACTCCGGGCCAGCGACACTGGAAGTGTCGGGGGCCCCACGGCTTAGGGCTCCTTCCAGCCAGGCCTGGAGAATGATGCCTGGGCAAATCAACAGTAACTGGACACCTCACGATTAGAAGCTGCTGGATTTGCGGTCGTGTGTGGCCACGTATGTCCTTTGCAAATCCCAACAATCTAGGCATTTAGACCCAGTGTTCAGATTGGAAGGTACCTGTATGAGTGCAGAGAGCTCCAGGCCACACGGGGTGCTGCCCAGGTGGCTCCAGCAGGGCCTGGCTCAGCTGTGGTGCCTCCTCAGGCTCCTCCCAGCCCAGCGCCCTCCCAGCCTGGGCCTTTCCTGGAAAAGGCACTGGCCTCCTGCTGTGAGAAAGGCCCCTGACAATCATGGTCCGCAGTCTTGGGAAAGCCGCTACCACCTCCCGTGGTCACAAAGAGATGGGACAAGCGGAAGGGCCACAAAGAGCAGAGGGCCCCACGAACACAGGCTTTTCCAGGGTCATGCCATGTCCCTAGAAACTGACAGCTGAAGAGGAGCAGCCCGTGGAGGGACGCAGGGCCCCGCCCTTCTAGGACAACCAAGCCCACAGCCCTTGTGTCTCTCCCTCGGCAGAGCCACCCGCAGGACCTCAGGAGGATGAGAAGCAGAGGGCCTCAGCTCAGACTCTGGGGGGAAGTGCCCATCTTTGATGCTCATCCTAAGGGGGCTCCATCCATGTCAGTGTGCTCCCACAAGGACACAGAGGGCAGGATGGGCTGACCAAGGGGACACAGCCCTGAGCGCACCACCACCCACCCACTGCGTGCAGGCTCCAGGGCAGCACGTCTGTCCCCAGTGTGCGAAGCCCACGCCCAAGCCCCTCCCTGCCACCCAGAAGGAGGGAGGGAAGGGGTGGGGCCGTGCTCTCAGTGAGGAGGCCGGGTTGCACCAGGCCCTGCTCCTCCTCCAGCTGCCTGCGGCATTAGATCCCTTGGGGGACACAGATCAACAAGCCACTCCTGTCCTAAGCACAAGGTCCCCAGACACTGGGAGCGCCTTTCTCCCCCACAATCACACGCTGTGCAGAAAGGCGCCCTGCACACCCATCTGTGGATGGGAAAGTGGGCCCTGTGATGCAGGGTGGGCTGAGTGGGCCCCACCGCCCCGCACTCCTGCCCCCTCACAGACCCTGCTCTGCTGGACGCCTGCTGCCACACGGAGGCCCTGCCGGCAATGCTGGGGCCACAGCCTCCTCCTCCTGAGTGTCCCACAAGCCCACCCAGCGCGGATCCCCTCCCGGGGGCCCACAGGCCCATAAGGCTGTACCTCAGTCCAGCCCCGGGCAGCCGGCCCGGGCATTCTCGCTCCTGGGGCACGCACTGACTCTGCAGGCCTGTCTCCCCGAGGGGCAGCCTAGCTGGGGCAGACGGCATCATCCAGCCAGAGTCCACCCGAGTGACCGCCACTGCACACGAAAGAACCAGGCATGCGAGCAAATCAGACTCAAGTGGAATGAAGGGGAATCCAGAAATGCGCGGTCGGACATGGACTTTAAAAATGACTGACACGATCAGGTACTAAATACTAAAAGACAAGCCTGCAAATTCTGGCAGAGACCTAGAAAGTATGCAGAAAGACCAATGGAAATTTTAGAATTCAAAAATGACTCAAGCCAAGGCCTCGCGGAACGAGTTTAGTAGCAGAAAATACGAAGCTGCACAAGCGATGAGCAAACTAGAACAGGGGTTAGAAGAAACGATCCCGATTTCAGCATGGAGGAAAAAGTGATGGAAGACACAGGAAAGATGAAGGAGAGGGGCAGGGTGTGGTGAGCGGCTCCACCACGGACGGAGCTGAGCTCCCAGGAGAAGCGGGAATGGGGCGGAAGTGACTGCGGCAGACAGGACGGCTGAGGATTTTCCAAAAGTGATGAAAACCATTAAGTCGCAGCTTCAGGAAATGGCACAAACGCTAAGCAGAATAAATCAGAGGCGCGCGAGGCGCACCGTGGCACAGCCGCCGAAAACCACGTGCAGAGAAAAAGCAGCAGCCGCCAGCCACCCTGGGGGAGGACGGCTAAAGAAAGTGCCTGCAGCCCAAGTGCTCACACTCCTCGGGGAGTCCCACGAAGACGAAGGCTTTCCAGATGAACACCCGTCGAGGAAATGGTCTGCAGCAGACCAGCGACGCTCAGAAAACGTCAAGAGGTGTCCTTCAGGCAGGAGAGGAAGCAGTGAAAAGAAACGGAAGAATACACCCGCGAGCAGATCGAAATAAACGCGGGCTGTGCAAGACGTTTTGTGAAGTCTGAAACACGTGGACAGTTAGAGCCGCAACGTCCCCGCGTGTAAGATGGAAGCGGGGGACAGATCTCCGTCCTCCAAGCTCCTTGTTCCACCTGGGACGTGATCAGACGAGAACCTCTTTGTATCAGGAAGACAAGAACACACAGTCTAACCTCTGGGAAGCCACTAAAAGGAGAATAAAAGAGTATCCTGTAAGCTAAATGAGCAGAGACAGAATAAAAAACATGTATCCAAACAAAGAAAAAAAGAGAGGGAAAAACACAAACGGGTTTAACAAAGAAAAGCACATGGTAAGAAAGGAGACCGGCCCCCGAACACATCAGCAACCGCACCGTGTGAAAGACTGAACCTCTTAGACCGTTCCAGACTGCGCACGACACAGAAAGGCTGAGACGTGGGTGCCGCTGTGTGCGTTTGCATGTGTGTGTCCACACACACGCACACATCCCGCAACATCGAGTCAAAGACTGATGTGGCTACACCCGAACCAGAGAAGGGAGACTGAGGCAGAAAGCTTTACTGGAGACGAAAAAGGGCATTTCAGACATCAAAAGATTCAATCCACCAGGGAAATATAACAGTTCTACGCTTGTTTGCACTCGGCAAAGCGATCTCAAAATATTTAATACAAAAATGACAGGCAAAGAAATTAACAAATTCACAAGCACAGTGGAAGATTCTAGCACATCTCTGCAGGTGACTGTGGAAGAGAGAGACTCCCTCCCTGCCCCCCAATCAGTAAGTACAGAGATCTGAATACCACCTTCCAGAGCCACGCACCCACCACGGGGACTCCATGCTGCCCAGCGCACGCGGCTTTGCCGAGTGTTCCACGCGCCAGCTGTGACACAGCCCTGCAGACCACATGGGACGGACACGACGCCGCTGCGTGCACAGTGGACTACGCTAGGCAGCAGGCGGCCCCCGAGCCCCGCCGGCCTGGAAGCGAAGCAGAGCCCTTCTAAACCACCCACGGCCAAAGGGAAACTCACACGAACCAAACAGTTCTGAAGGGAAACAAAATAACTGACTTGCAGAATACAGCTCTGCTTAGCGGGAAATTCATAACCTGAAAATGGCATCTTTGAAAAAAGAGACTGAAAGCCAATGTCCACCCACCTGGTCCTGGCACTCCGTCCGGGCTCAGGCCCACTGGCCCGTGTGGGCAGCTCGGCCCCAAAGTGGCGGCCCCTCCAGCCTCTGCTCCCCAGGGGCCCGTCTCCACCCTTGCTGCCCTGTGGGGCGCTGTCCCAGGGCCCAGAGTCAAGGACACGCGGCCGCCAGCCCCAGCCCCAGGGCAGCAAGAGGAGCAGTCTGGCTCTGCCCCCTCTCCGTCCATTGCCCCGCCCTTCACCAGCCCAGGGGACAACAACAGTGTGGGGGTGGCAGCCGGAGCCAGACATGGACAATGACCCCCCACCAGCACCTCCCCTTCACAAGCAAGGCGTGAGGAGAGCCAGCAGAAGGGGGTTGGCTGAAGGGGGCTCAGAAGGAGACGCACTTCCGGGTTCCCATGCGAGGGGCCCACCTCTGTCCCTCCAAGCCTCCCACTGGGCAGAGGGACAGGGAAGGGCAGCGCAAGTCAGCTCAGGGCCACTGGTCCACAGAGTCAGGGCCCAGAGTTCACAGCTCCCAGGCAGCGGCCTGCCACCCCGGCCTGTCTGCGCCCTTAGTGATGACGCCTGGCCTGCCTAGGCAGCCCCAGGAGCTCAGCAGGGCACACAGGACATATGCAGCGCGGACTGCTGCCCAGCAGAGTGCTGGGAACGGGGCGGCAGTCCCTTGACAGACTTAGCGTGGCTCCTCGTCCTTCCTTGGCCGATGGTGCTGACAGCGCTCTGGTCTCCCAGGGCAACAGGGCAGGAGGGGCAACTGGGAGGGGCGGGGCAAGCGAGAAGGAGAGGGGAGACATCCCACAGGTCTAAAGAGCTGATGAAGCCGGGAGCAGCAGCAGGGCCAGCCTGGCGAGGGCCCTCCCGCCTGGTGAGTTCCATCAGTGTCCCTCGTCCCTCTGTTCCAGGCAACTCCAGGTGAAGGACACCAGCCCTGCCCCTCTCCGTGCTCACTGTGCACTCTGCTCAGAAGGCCCCCAACCCCATCCCCAGTTCCTCCACCCTCCAGCCCTCGGGAAGCCCTGCCCAGCCTGGCACCCCGCCCCTCGCCTCCCAGCCAGCTGGCCAGTCCCTCTTTTCTCTCAGCCGTGAAAAGTCGCGTCTGTGCCGGCGTCATCCGTTTTCTCCCTAGGCTGTTGGAGACCTCGCCAGGCTGGCCCAGTGGCCACATGCCCAGCACAGCACCTGAGGCTGCTGACATTCAGTGCCCATCAGCTTGCCAGGGGCAGGGACGGCACGGAGGGAGGGGCGCGTAGCCAGAAGACAAGGTGCCCTGCGGGCAGGCGACGCCAAGAACAGCACTTCCTTCCCCCCCGGATCTCACCTCGGCATGCCAGTGGACGCGCCCAAACCAGACCCCTGTCCGTGTGGGGACTGCGCCAGCACAGAGGGGCCGGTGCAAGGGGGTCTGGGGAGTGGGGTGGGGGTAGCCCAGCAGGCAGGAGCAGGGCCCCAGGGCTGATAGCCATGTGGAGAAGGTGCCAAATTCCAGAGACCTGGAAGGCCACGCCCCACCTCCAGCAGCTGGGGGCCCCACTGAGGCTGGCCCCCTTTCCTCAAGGCAGGGAGGGGCCGGGCCCAGGGGAGCTGCTGGGACAGACCACCTGAGAGCCAGGCTACCGGAAGAGCACTGGGGGCGGAGGAGGAGGGCAGCAGCTGGTGGGCTGGCGACGGTCCGCGGGTTGAGAGGGATCCTCAGGCCGGACAGGGCTGAGGGGGGCAACGAAACACGGGCCGTGACAGCCTGGGCACACCATGTCCACTGATCAGACACAAGGAGCAGCCCAAGCCAGGACCCTGGCCCACAAGGGTGCTCCCCTGATCCCCTGGGTACACGCTCCAGCCATCCAGAGAGCATCGCCCCTCCCTCCCCAGGCTTCAGCTTCTTGGTGTGGTGTGGGCACCCCCAGCTCCACAGAGGTCACGGCTCCCGGAGAGGCCCCGAGCCTGGCCAGGTAAACACGACTCCCAGGCCAGCTGTCGTGGTGATGAATTAGCGCAGCACAGCAAACGTAAAACGAGCCTGCAGCGCGCCTGCCGCGAGCGAGGCCCGGGCCTGCGCTGGCCTCAGCACCTAACCGAGCACTTCCTTCTCCCTG
This sequence comes from Pteropus vampyrus, assembly GCF_000151845.1. Classification (NCBI taxonomy): domain Eukaryota; kingdom Metazoa; phylum Chordata; class Mammalia; order Chiroptera; family Pteropodidae; genus Pteropus; species Pteropus vampyrus. The sequence continues at coordinate 785,109 of NW_011889037.1, read as the reverse complement.
TGAAAGGAGGCAGGACGCCAGACCCCGCCGCTCTCACACGCCTCACAGCATTTGCCGAAGTCAAGCTGAACCCACGGCACGGGATCACAGACCCCTCGGTGAAGTGCTGGCAGCTGGAGAGCAGCAGGAACGCCAGCCACGCACTGGCCCCGGAGACAGCCACAGAAGCAGGCGCGTCAATGCCAGCACCAGGCTCCTGCCGGGACACTCGCGGGCCGAGGGCAGGGCCCAGGGCTGCTTCTCAGCACCCGTGGGACAGAACAGGGCAGCGTGGCAGAAGCGGCACACCTCCTCTGTCCTCCTGCGGGCCCTCTGCAGCTGTGGCAGAAGCGCGACACGTCCCTGCCCACCACACGGACTGGGAGAGCCGTCCCTGGGCTCGCTGCAGCCTCCCACTCCCCACAGGCTGGGACTGACGGCCTCGGCTAACGGGAGGAGAGCCGCCGGCGGCAGCCTGGAGTTCGGGCACGCACTCCGTGCCAGGCAGCCGGCTCAGCTCAGGGTCCGCCCAGCGGCCTGGCTGGACCCCAAAGCACCCATGGCTGGTGCTGAGAAAGCGTCTCCTTCCTGGGGGCACCCAGGAAAAGGCTCCTTTGGCCCACTGACCCTCCCGCAGCCCTGAGGCCGGCACAGGCGCAGCACAGGCTGCCAGCGCCAAGCAGTGGGTTCCTGAGCTGCCTGTGGAAGCCACACTGCAGGGCTGCTGCCAGACCCACCCCTGCCCCGCCCACTCGGTGCACCTGGTCAGGGGGGCGGGGCCCTGTCAGAGAAGGTAGGCACTGGCCCTTCCTGTCAACTGCAGCCCCAAAAACCTCCGCTGCCCAGCTGGCCACTCTTCTGTGCAGTCTGGGACTTCTCAGGCAGGGCCCCTGGCTCAGGACAGGCAGGGGAAGGACAAGGGCAGGCTATGGCCACATGTCCTCTGTGGTCAGGTGAGGAGGGCCCCTCCCATCCCAGTGACTTCTGGGAGATGACAACATCCCCCACCCACCTGCCCACCCACCTGCGGCTTTTCCTTGGCACCTGGCAGCAAACACTTCCCAGTGGCTGTAAGAATGCCGTGACCTGTTGTCACCATGAAGCCCCACGGCCTGGGGCCCAGCGTGGCGGGTAGGCTGCCAGCCCTGGGTGTGTGTGGGCCGGGCAGCACCCTCTGCATACAGGGAGCCGTGCTCAGTGGCACGCATCAAGTGCATCGCTTCAGGGCAGCCTGAGTCACGGCACAGAGGCCCCATGTGGCCGGAGGGGGACAGGCCCCGGAGCCAGCCCTGCACGGAGTGAGAGCCCAGTACTGCCAGCACCGCTCACTAAGCACCACCTGGCACGGCTCCACGGTGGTGGTGAACCAGACCCATCGGAGGCCTGTGGAAGGTTACTCGCCCTCTGCCGCCGCCGCCGCCGCCACCGCCACCAGTCTGCAGAGACCGATCACGTGGCGTCTGCGCGGCGTCTGTGCAGTACAACGCAGGAGGCCCGCAGGCAGCAAACACGCCCCGGGCCCTTTCTCAGGCATCCTCTGGCAATCCCCCAGGAGAACCAGGAAGGGGCGGAGGCAGAGGAGGGCACGTGGTGACTCCAGGGCCCCCGCCCCGTCCCCCAGCCAAAGTCTGACTCTAAACCCAGAGAACAGGGCAGGCGGGGCTCAGAGGGCAGCGGAGCGGGGAGGGGAGGGGAGGGGAGGGGACTGGCAGAGAAGGGGAAGCGAGGAGTCAGGCTGGAAGCTTCACAGCTCAGTCCCCGAAGGCCCGCGGCCCCACGCCTGCTGAACAATGCAGTTCTGAATTCAATTAAAGCGATTATCTGTTGTGCCAAATAAATTGTGTACAGCATATATCCCGCGGCACGCTACACCTCCGGGCTCATTATTCCCTAACTGTTTCCTCCTGTTTATGCGCTCTCAAATTAAATTGCTGATAATATGCGCCAAAATAAAAAATGAGCGCACCTTGTCCCAGGAAAATTGATTCTCCCTTTTCCTGAACCGGCGACTGCCAGGTTTTATATACTCTGTTCTTGCTGATCATCAGTAATTCAATTTTCTTTTTATTGGCCCCCTTATCTGCTGAGCAACATAGTGGCAGAGCTGACCTCTTTCGCACGGGTAAATGTTTAAAATCTTTTCCCTGATTAATTTTGCCAGTTAAGAAAAAGAGGAGAAATGGCCCGGCTCTTAGCCATCACAATGAATAAAGCTTAATGTTGATTGTGATGGAATTTCTAATGCCGGGGAAATTGATTGAACGCGGCAATTACACTGCAACAGTAACTCAGGGGAGATGGGATCGCCTTCCCCTGGCCGCAGCCTTTTGGTTATTTAAAACAATCCAATTTGCAAGGATAATTATGTATTAGTGTTTTATCTGCCACTTGAAATGAACAGGGGAGTTTCGATACTGGCCCGGCATTAGCAGGTTATTGCTGCAAATTACTTGATATCTGCTTTCTTTCACATGAAGAGGAAATTAGGCAATCAATTACCAGACAAAGATGCACTGAGGGATAAGAGGGGCAAGTGCGCCCTCTGCTGACCACCGGGCCCGGCTGGCTGACGTGGGGACCTGGGGCTGGGCTTCCACAGCCAGCGACCACCACCCACCCGGGTCCCTCTGCTCCGGCACCCTGGGGTGGAGTCCACACGCGCCAAGGCACACAGCACATGGCAGCTGACATGCAGCCTCGCTTCCTCACGTCCCCTGTACCTGTGCCCTTCCCCCTCACGGCCAGCTCCCACGCAGGCTCTCAGCCCTGCGGGGCACCCGCTCCTCCAGGAGCCTCCGGCACGTCCTCAGCTGGGTCCCCGAATGCCAGACACAGCAGTCGTGAGAGCACAAGTCCCAAGTCCCACTACACAGGGCCAAGCCACCACCAGATTTCACATGCGCCACCTAGGAAGCCACCACAGTTCCCCCAGCTGCTCAAGGGAAGGGAAAGGGGACACCTCAGGCCCAGATGAATCCCTGCTCTCCAGGACAGCGTCACGGTGACCGCCTCCCCTTCCCCACTCGCCACAGCCCCATATCCCCCAGCACGGATCCCAAGCAATGCTAGCCTGGCAGCAGCTCCCCCAATGTGCTGCCATCCTCCTCAAGGGAGCCACACCCCGTGACCCCCTGACCCCACTGATCACTAGCACACAAAGCCAACGTCCCAGGCAGCTCCCAGGCAGCGGCCAGTAGCAGGAGGGAGTGGTGCTGCCCCAGGCTTCCGAGGACAGAGGACACACAGGAAGGCTGGGGGAGCCCTGGGCCTCCCCCTAAAACAGGAACCCGCTCACCCTCCTTCCCTGTCCTTCTACGACCAAGAGCGATGTTCTGGAAAGGCCATCGCATGCCTGCACAGCGGCATCTCCCTGCCCTTGACAGTCCATCCGCTGCCCGCCAGGCCGTGTGCTGGCAGGCCAGGGCCCTGAGGGCCGAGGTGGGCCCAGCTCGGGGCTCCTCAGAGCCCTCCTTCCCAGAAGCCCTGTCCCGTCCTCCTACCTTCCTTGGGGAGGTGGGCCCGGCCTGGAGGCAGGCAGCAAGGCCGGTGCCTGGGGGCTTGCATCAGGCTCTTGGGGGGCGTCTTCTTCAGACCAGGGCTGCTCTTCCCCCGGAAGGCCTGCCTCCTCCGCAGGCTGAACTGGCTCTTAGCAGTGGCAGCAGGTGGGGGGCTGCCCTTCTTGTCCCCAGGAAGACTGTGGAGACAAAGAGCAGACAGCTCACAACAGGCCCCACGTTGTGGGCAGCCCCCTCCCCTCTCGCCCCCCCCAGATCTCAGTACCAAGGAGTCTGCCCAGGAGGCAGGAGAACCCACAGGTTCCCGCCCTGCTCACCCCAATTTCCCAGCTGTGGGAGTAGGGATCCCCTCCCGTCCCCCAAGCCCCAGCTACAGCGGGGAAGGTCCCAGGCCCTGAGCCAGGGCAGGCAGTCAGCGAAGGAGAGTGGCCCAGCCTCTGACCCCTGCCCGTCAGTCTCTGTCGCCCCAGACGAGGTGAGCACCCGACTAGAGCTGGGGTAAGGGCAAAGGAGACAGGTGATGCCCAGAAGGGGAGCTGCCACCAGCATCCCCAGCCCTCGCCACAGGGGGCTGTTCTCACAGCTCCCCTCCACGTTCTTGAAACAGGAGGTCCCCAGCCAGAAGTGAGAGGGTGAAGGAAGCCTGGGGCACCCAAGACAACACCTGTCTTGGGAGAGCAGGGCCAAAGACCAAGGTCGGACAGCGGGAAAGCCCTGTGGGGCCAACTCCCACTGACAATGGAACAGGCGGCCATGCTGGATGGCAGAAGCAAGCCCTCCGGCCTTACCAGAGGCAGTGCCGTAACTAAGTCTCTGACCCCAGCCAAGTGCCACCTTTCTGCCTCCTCATGACCCACTAGGGTGGAGGCCAGGAGAGGGGCATGCAGTCGCCAGCACAAGGCAGCCTTCCCCCCTGGAGGAGGGACAGCCCCTCCTGCAGACACCCCGCATCCTGGGTTTGCTCAGCCAGTGGTTGGCCTGGGCACAATGTCGCCCGTCCACAAACCGTGGCCCAGAAGGGAAGATGCCCCAGCAGGAGGAAGGGCGGCCTTGCTAGCGCCTGCCTCCGCCTGTCCCTGCCTGGCTGGGGGCCCCAGGCAAGCCCCTGGCCATGCTGAGCCTCCCTTACTCAGTGGTAACCTCAGCCCCATCCCACACACAAAGCTTCGTGCTTGCCCAGGCCCAACCAGGCAGCGACCAGGCGGTGCCAGGTGATGCTCCATTTCCTCTCCCCACACCCCTGCGGGCAGGCCCTCCCATGGGCTCCGCCGGCCGAGCAGGGAGCTCACCAGGCCCGGCCGGGCCTGCCTGCCTGCACAAGACCCTGGGGGCGGCTGGGCCTCACCCAGTACTCCCGCGCCGCCGGACGATCTCGTTGCGGCTTCTCGCTCTGTAAGCCGAGAGCGGGTTCTCACTGGAGAAGGGCTTCAAGCTGCTGGGTCCCACTGCCGGCTTGTCCCCCGGCGGGGACCTGGATGGGACTGGAGAGAGCTGGGAGGCACGGTCCTTGCTGCCGGCCTCTGACTGCCAACGGAAGGAGGATGACGAGGAGGCCGAGGGGCTGGAGGCCTTCCACTTGTACTTGCTGGAGGAGGCCCCAGATGTGGAAGACATGGCTGACTTCCTGGGCTTGGCGTCCTGGTCAGCCCTGGTCTGCAGCTTCTCCGCTCGTTCTGCTGCGCCAAAGGGGGCCGTGCACACATTCCCCGAGGCCGCTCTGGGACTGAGGGCCCTTCGAGGCGCCCGAGGGCTCTTCGCCGAGGCAGCCACCCACTTGTAATTGTTTTTCCGGAACTTGTTAATCCGACAGGACACAAGCAGGGAGCTCTCCCGGGCCTGCCTAGGTCCGGAAGCTGGTCTAGCTGGGCCTGCCACAGAGCAGGAGGGAGCTGGCTGATCTGGGCGGCCGGCGTCCACTCGCCCGTCCGCAAGGAGCTGTGCGGCACAGCTGGCCGCGGAGTGGGCGCCCACCTTCCTAGCCAGGGCCGCTCCGGGGCGCTGCGACAGGAAGCGCGCCTGGACCGAAACTGCGCTCTCACTGACGGTCCGCCGCGGCCCCGAGGGGCTGTCACCCACACTGCTCACAGACTTCACCACCCGGGGCTTGCCAGGCTCCTTCTGGCAGACGAGAAGGGGGTCCTCTGTGCCGCAGGTCCCCTTCGCTCTTCCTGGCCTCGAGGGCTGCCGCTGCCCACCAGGGGGCTCACCCTCACCTGCCTGAGGCCTGTGGGTGCCCCAGGGAGGGCCCTGGCGGTCTTCCCAGGAGCCCCGTGGGACCCCCGCAGTGCTGGCCGAGCCTGGCTCTGACGGTGGTTTGATCTTGATGACCATGCTCTGATCTAGACTTAGCTGAACTTGCCTCTCCAAGCCATACTGCTGGGGGTCGGGGTCCCGGCTGCTCCCAGCCTCAAGGGTGGGCTGCGCAGCACAGTCGCCAGGTGGGTCCAAGGATCCCGGGGGCCGATTCACGAGGGAGTATTTCTTGCGCCACGCAGGCCCGTGGCTCTGGGAGAAGCCCCTCCGGCATGGACGAGGGTAGCGAGCGCTGAAGGCCCTGCTGCTGTTGTAGGCTGGTGGCTGCCACCGGGACGGCGCTGAGGGGCCCGGGGCAGGGGCATTGCCATGGAGGTTTTTGTAGTCATCGATCAAACCTGAGGGGACAGAATCACAGGCTTAAGCAGAGGGTGAGTGAAATGGCCATGACGTCCCGGAAGGACATCAGCGGACAGCAGCGCACGGATGCCACCTCGCTCCTGAGCCTGGCGCAGTCTCACGGCGGGAGGGGCAGCCCCTGGTGCCTGAGAACCAGTGACAGCTGAGCCCCGACCCAGCCTGCCTTTTCCGTCGGCCTTTTCCCCCTTTTACTGCAGCTCTAGTTCTGGCTGCTTTTCCTGACAATGCATTCCTGTGCCGTGATGCTCCCTATTTGTTGGGAATATTATTCCCAAGTCCACAATCCTCTGAGGGGAAGTGTCACTGAATGTGGAAAGGTCAGAAAAACCCCATGCTGTAATGCCTCTAGAAGAAGGGACCAGCCAGCGGCGGAGGCCCTCTGGCTTGCCCACGATGGACGGGGGCAACACTGCACCTTAGAGATCTCCCTGTCTGGCACACAGAACGGTGTAACACAAGTGACACCCCTGGGCACCCGACACTTGACAAGAATGTCACTCCCTCCTCCCCGCAGGAGAGGAGAGGCCTGATCACCCAGAGCCCCAGTGTAGTGGGCTGTCACCACCAGCACGGGGCCTTTCCAAAGAAGCCCCGAGCCTGGGCTCTCATCACCCGGGGCTCCCGAGCCTTACAACTCAACTCGCAATCTAGTAGCCAGCCGCCCACTCCTCCCCCAGGTACAACACTCCTGCAACACAGGTCCGGCCCCCAGACCCGGAGAGAGCCACGTCCAGACCTGGTGACACCTCAGAGTCGGTATGATGGAAGCCCAAGGAGTGGCCCAAAAGCAGGGCCAGAACACCTAGACTCTCCCCTATACCCACTTCTCAAATTCTTAAGTCTTCCCTTTCTGGGAATAACTTTAAAGGGGAAACTTTTTAAGTATAGAAAGGTCGACTTAGATATAAAAATTTTAAAGTTTAGAAAGCGAGGCCTGGGCCTGGACTATCAAGGGGAGTGTGACAGTACAGAGGAAAAAAGGTCAAAACGGGGCGTCCAAGGAAGGAACACGCTCCCCTCGCCGGTACGAGCTTTGCCGCGCCGCACCAGAGCCTTCCGCCCCACTGTCGGGGGCCGGGGGACGCCGAGGACGCGCCCGCCCGAGGGGGTGGGGGCCGCCTCCCGCCGGTTACTAAGCGACCGCCCAGCCGTCCCGCGCCGCAGCGCCGGAAAGGCCCGCACTGTCCGTCGGACGAATCCCAGGCAGGGTGCTGACCCGGCCGGCCTGGAAGCCCCTCCGGCCCCCCACCCTCTGCCTGACCCTACCTCCACCCACCACACCTGGCCGAGACCGCGGGCGGAGAGCGACCCCCTTCGGGAGGCAGGCGAGGGCTCGCCGTGTAGTGAGGGGAAAGAAGAAGGCGCGACCCCAGCCCGGCCCGACCCACCCTGCAGGAGGCGGATCTGCCGCCGTAGTAGCTCCTTTTCCTCCATCTCCAGAGTCCGCGACGCCCGGCCAGGCCCCCGCGACGTCATCGCTCCGCGACCGTTTCCCAGCGGGCGGGGCGCGGGAGGCTGAGACTGCGCATGCGGCCGGGCCCGAGCGCCCGCCGGGCCAAGAGGGCGCGCCGTCGCCCTGACAACGCTCGCGGGGCCACGCACGCGCAGAGCAAGGGGCCGGGGCGACGTCACTACTGAGCGCCGGAAGTGGCCTCACTACGCGCCGGGAGGAGACGGCCCGGCTGCCTCCCGGTTGGCGAGCTTCCGACCCACCTCTCCGCCACTGGTCCCCGTTCCCGGCGGGACTGCGCGAAGGACCGAGACCTGGGTTCCACCTCGGCCGCAGTGCAGCTCCTCCCCCAGTCCGCGCGTGGAAGTACAGACATTCAGCAAACAAACGATGCCTGAGGGCCAGACGTCCCAGGTGTTGGGAGTCCTTGGCGGTGGACCGTGTCTCCCTCCCCTCACCGGGCAGTTTTCTCCCACTCTCACCCCTCGCGCTCCCCACCTTCTGCCAACCCACCTCTTTTCTTATGTGGGGTTCTCCGCACTGTGGCTTAAGCAGCCTTCTTCCTGAGCCGCAAGCCGTTCCCCCTGACCACCCGGCCCAGGTGTGCCCTGAACCTTGCCACACCCCGCTTCTGTCCAGCCCCATCACATAAGGCTACTTCGGGGGCACCAGCCCCTCTGAAGTGGGTGGGAGGTCAATAAAGGGAAAGCAACGTGGCCATACCAAACACACTTGTATCACACTTGCATCACACTTGCATCGGGACAAGCACAAAACGTCACACCCGCCTTGGGTTTATCTGCCCCCGACTCTAAGCCTCCGCCTGCACCTCCCTGAGGAATCCCCGCTCCTGTCCTCTGGGAGGTCTGCCTGTGGGTGGGAATCAGCTGACCTGACTCACCAGGTCCTCAGGTGAGAACAGGTGGTTGGCACGCTGGGACCACTCCCCCACGGATGCTCCTCTTTTATCCCACAGAGAGGGGAGCAGGAAGTGACTGTGAACGAGAACTGTCCTTGAGAACCCAGCGGATCCCCCTTCACCCCAGCTTCACAGCTTGCAAGGGCCCTCACTGCAAAACTGACCCTCAGACTCTGAGCCAGATCCTTCTGGAAGAAAATATTAGTCTACTGTCCCCCCATCACATCACCTCCATGACTCTCAGGGCCCACGACTGATGGATAGTGTGAATTTCACGACACTCTTTCACATGCCCTAGTACTGGGCAAACCTGGGGCGATGTTCCCACCTTCCGGAAAGATGCCTCCCCCGCCCCCACTGCCCATGTCCGTATTTCAGCAGCAGGGCTTCTTCCAGCTGGGGCGAAGCCCAGTGAGGCTCAGAACACCTGAAGCAGGACCAATGTGTCTGCTTCCCCCTGCGGAGGCCCAGTCAGGATAGGGCTGTGTTCCATGCCGGCGCCGCCACCCCACCTTACTCAGCCAGCAGAAAGCCCCAGGAGCCAGGAAGGCCTCAGCAGACCTCAGGGCAGGGGACCCCAGAGGAAGGAGGAGGTGTAGGGGTGTGCTGGAATGGGGAAGGGAGCCTGGACATAGGACCTGGGCAATGAGGACTTCTGACCACCTGTGCCTGCTCCCTCCTGTGAGCCGCCTGGGGTACCCAGATCTGCAGGGATAATTTCCCCAGGGCCCTCAGCTCTACGGGGCCTTTGCCGCCTACACCCCTCCTGATTCCTGGGGCACTTCAGAACCAGAGACTCTCTCCCCCACTACCCGCCCGGGTTCCCACCCTGGGGCCTCCCAGGCCAGGAGCTCTCCCAGGGATCCCCTGAACCTTTATTGAGCTCCCAGTGGACAGGGCCATCAGAGCCATAGGCGGAAAGGCACTAGGTGCGGGGTGGGGACGGCGAGCGAGAGGGACGCCCCGCAGGGACTCAACCTCCAAAAAGGAAAGACATCTGAGACTTGGTCTGCGCACAGCTCACTCCAGGCCCCACCGCCGCAGCCGGGCTGGTGCTCTCGCTCCGGGGGCGCTCTACCGAGCTGTATGCCAGGCACGGGTTCCAGGTCGTCCGGCCTGCGGAACAGAGACGTGGGCACCGGCGGCGGTGGGGGGAGGGGGACGGGGAGTGAATGCAGGCGGGGCTGCCGAGGGCGTGGGCTCCGACTTCCCGGCACCCGAGGAAACGCGGAGTGTCACAAGGAGGCCCGCTCTAGATCGCGGGAGGCTGCGGCAGCCCGCACTGCGGGACCCAGCGTTGCCTGGAGCCCACAGCCCCGCCCTCGCGCCGGCCCCGCATCCTGCGGCACCGGGTGGTGGGGGCACCGGCAGCCCGCGCTCCGCTCGCCTCCGAGTCTGGGTCTCTGGTGGGGCCCGCCTGGCCTCGTGTGAAGCGTGGATGGGCTCCTCGTGCAGGCTGTCCCCACCCCGTCTCAGCCGTCCTGGCCCCTGCGGTCCTTTCCTGGCTGGGCCGCAGCCGCCTCACCCCTCACCCTGAACCCACCCTCCCATCCCCTCCACGGCAACGCCCAGCGCTCCGGGAGCGCGCTCTCCGGGTCATCCCAGGAATCTTAATGACCTGCTCTGTCCCTCCCAGGGTCACTGCCTGCCACTGCCGCGTTCCCAGTGTGCTTGGCCAGGCTCCAGCCCCTTACACAGGTGGGGGGTAGGGGCCTGGTGGCAGTGAGCTGCTTCTTTCTTAGCTGTGCCGACACCTGCACAGCGGGAAGCCCCTTTCTAGGCTCCCAGTCGTTGGTCACAGCTCACCATTGGGGACAGGGTGTCCACTCCAACTGTGGACCCCCAGGACCTGCCCGGACCTCGCCCAAGGCAACCTCACCCAGCTCCATCTAACAGGGTATCCATGAGGAGGGTGTCATGCCACCCGGAGTTTCTGACTGTCAAGATGTTCTTGTGTGTCCCCGCCCCCCAGCTTCCTGGGTGCCAGAGAGGGGATGCGGATGGAGTGCCGGGCCCCACCCACCCTCCTTCTGCTTTTTCTCCCCAGAATGCACACTTCCTGCTCTCTCAGGCTGACCTCTGTCCTACGCGAGTCCGGGGCCCAGGCGACACCACTGTTCTCCTAGCCCAGTGTTTCTTGTTTTGGTTGTTGCTAAATAACTGAAAATGTGAAGAAATCGCACCAGCCGTGACTCGTCCATCCTACCCGGCCACAGGCTGTGACGGCTCCAGATCACGGCCTCGAGGTAGGAGGGTGCAGTGTGCCATACCGTCTTTATCTGCCTGGCACCTGCCTGGCACCTCTGCCTCAGACCGAGTTCCCAGGGCTGCACGGCCGCTTCCCCTACATTCTCTCAAGTGGCAGCCAAGACCTTCTAGAAAAGTAAACCAGGGCTGGTCACATCCCTGCTGGAAACCTACAGTGAGGTCACCCTGCTGATGAGGCCGCCACCTCCTGACGTTGGCCTGGCGCCTGCCTGCTGGAGAGAGAGATGAGAAGCAATGGGACTGCAGGCAGCACGGAGCTTTGCCTGGGGACGGGGAGAAGCCGGCTGAGCTGGAGGACGGCCAGCCCAGCAGCGTCGGCCACACAGCGCATCCAGACGTGCGCATGCGAACGCAAACATGCACAGTACGAGCGTGCACACACGGTGTGCACAACACACCACACAGAACGTAAGCATGAATATGCATATGTGTGAACATACATGTGTGCAAATAACATGCTCATATATGCACACATGCGGACACGTGAACACACACTCAGTGAGGATGCCTGTCACTCCAGTCAACAGTTCCAGGGGCTGGACCAAGGCTGGGAGCCCCTCGCTGAGCTGGCTGGGCGCCCACCACCTCAGAGCCCCTCAGCCAGCACCTCTCTCAGGCCTGTCCCCTAGGCCCCCAGCATGAGGAGCGAACCAGCTTCAGAGACCCCAGGCAGACGCTGGAGGAGGCCAGACCCCTGGATGGCCTGTGCCTGCCTGTGTCTGGCCCAGGGTACCCAGCAGTTGGGGACTTCTGCTTGCACAAGATGTTTCCTGCTCGAATTGTTCTTTCCAGTTAAAGCAGCTACAACGTGCCAGCACACAGCACAGGAAATCACCTTCCCAGAGCTGGCACCAGGCCTGGCAAAGGCCTCATGGGAAGAGCACCTGGCTCGGAGGCTGAAAGACTGACTGAGTAAGGCAGAGCTTTCGGGGTGTCTCAGGCCAGCCAGCCCTGCTGTGGGCTCGCGTGTCATGGGTTAAGGGCCAGGCAGTGGCACGTGGAGGAGGATCCCCCACTGCCATGCACCAGACATTGGTGGCACGTGACCCAGGACAGTAAGAGCATCAAGGATCCTGTGACGGGCCTGGATATTGTCACTTGGCTCTAGGTTTTCTAAATAACTTTGAGATACAACTCACGTTCCATACAATTCACCCATTTAAAGTGTAAAACTCCATGGGCTTTAACATTTGTGCATCTAACGACTGATGTTAGAACATTTCATCACCCCAAAAGAAACTGTGTTCCCATCAGCTGTCACTCCCCCCGCCCCCAGTTCCTGGCATCTGCCCCTTTACTTCCTGTCCCTATGAATTTGCCCCTTTTGAACATCTGCATGTGAATCTTGTGACCCCTCTTTGGAGTTGAGTCTCTCCGCCGGGGATGGTGTTTTCAGGTTCACCGGCACCGCATGCGGTTCAGAATTTCATTCCTCTACTGGTCACCTGCGGATTGGCCCCCCACCCCCACCCCCGTTAAACTGCGCATTGGTTTGTGGCCCACTGGGGTGTTTCCACATTCGGCTGTTAGGAACACTGCTGCACGAACGTCCATGTGCAGGCTCTGCGCGGACGTGTTTTCACGTCTCTTGAGCACACACCCAGGGGCGGACTGGATGAGGCGCGTGGTAACGCTGCGGTCCACAGCGGCTGCCGGTTCACCGCGCCCCAGAGTGAGTCTCCCTGCCTCCCCACGTCGCCAGCTGGCGGCTCTCTCCCCTGGTCATCCAGGCGGGTGTGAAGCGGCCGTGTTTGAGTTGCACCTTTCCATGTGCCTGTCGGCCGTTGGTACATTTCCTTTGGAGAAGAGCCCGCTCAGCCCTCCGCGGCGGCGCGCGGGGCTTGAGACAGGAACAGCGGAGAAGGCGGGCGGTGGGCGGGCGGCGGGCGGAGGCGGGGGCGCTCGCGGGGGCGTTTCCGGGAGTGTTGGGCGGTTGCGTGCTGCGTCCGTCGGTTTCACTTTTGGGTCTGGGCACCAGCAGACTGTGTGCTCCCTCCGTTGCTCCCGGGCACAGCCAGCGCGAACCCGGCCCAAGGTGGCCTCGCCTCACTTCGTGGGCCTGGAGCCTGGGCGCCACTGTCACGGTGAGCCGCGCCCCGCACGCCAGGGGCGCCCGTTGCCCCGTTCCCGCTGGGTGTGTGTGGGGGTGCCGACTCTCTGGGTATTGACCTGGTCCCAGGACCCTCCCAGGACTCCCCATAATCCCAGACCCGCCCTGGGAAAGCCCCGGGCCTCTGGGAAGGCGGTCCCCTCGCCAGCAGCCGGGCGAGGTTTGGGCTCGGCTGCAGCGTGGGCACCTTGCCTCTGATTTCAGACCAGCGCTGAGGCACGGAGGCTTCTACTGGGGTGGCACTGGCGGGTCCTGTCTCCTGCATCCGGGGCAGGCCAGCTTTGACATACGGTCCCTGAAGCCCCAGCCTTGGACAAGTGGCTCCTGAAACTCCTGGCACAGAGAGCCCGGTGAGCTGGGGACACTGGCTGGGTCTCGCTGTGGGCTCCGCTGCCCAGTACCCAGGAGGTGGCAGCTCCTGCTCCTTTCCCCACCCTCTGGACACTGCGGCCAGGGAGGCAGCTGCTACAGCCCATAGAGCATCAGCCTGGGAGTCACCCCAAGGCCCTTGCCTTGCCCTGCCCCCACTCAGTGGCCGCCCTAAGCCTCTTTGGGCTGACAAAGTGGTAGAAGCCTCCGTGGGTGGCCTAGGACTGCCTGCCCTCATCACTGACCTCGAGTAGCCACCGAGTCATGACTTTGGGGTATCAGGAGTCACGGGGTGTCTGTGCCAGGCTTCTCTTGGGCTCTGTGTGGGCGTTCTGTGGGCACTCGGGGTGTTCACGTCATCTCCAGCACAGATGGCGTGAACAGCCTGAGTCCCGCGGAGGTTTATGAACGACGTCCCAGCCTGGAGGCACTCGCGGCCCCTTGGAGGAATGGACTAGCGGGTGGCGGGGTGGACACTATTTCTTTCCGTATTGGGTCACAATCAGGGCGGGAGCTCTCTGCCAATCAGGGCACCTCGGGACTGGCCACGCAGGGTTGCTTTGGAGGGAAAGACCTCCCCATCACTGGAAGCATCCAAGTACTGACCATTCCTCCATCTCCATCCCTGAGGGCACAATGCCTGACCCCCATGTGCCCTCCTCAGGAGCATGGCGTCGGCCTTCGAGGGGGTGGTCAGGAGCGTGGTCCGGGAGCTGGACCGCAGCAGAGAGCTCATCCCGGTGGACAGCCTGCGGACCTCCACCAGCTACCAGCCCTACTGCCTTGTGGGCAGGAAGCCCTCCAGCTCATGGTTCTGGAGACCCCGCTACACGTGTGTCAACCTGTCCATCAAGGACATCCTGGAGCCCGATGCCCCGGAACCAGGTACCCCACCTGGCTCTGAGGCGGAGCCCCAGCCGGGAGGGGAGCAGATGCAGCCGGCCTGCTGCCTGCTCTGTGCCTCTGTGCGCTCTGCTTCCACAGGGCGAGGCCTGTCAAAGCCCCTCTGCCTGGTGGCACAGGCGCGGCTGGCGCCATGGGGCTTCCGCTCTGGTCTCGTTCCAGCTGTCGAACGCGTTGGCCCCTTCCACTTCCACGACACCATGGACGGGCAGCTGCAGGGCAGCGTGGAGCTGGCAGCCCCGGGACAGGGGAAGTTAGCAGGAGGAGCCATGGTGTCTGGCAGCTCTAGTGCCTCCATGAATGTGTGCACACTGCGTGTGGCCCCCAACACCTGGGTGGCCCTGCTCCAAGAGAGGTGAGCCCTGGGGAGGGGGTTCTGCTGACCTCGAGTAGCCACCGAGTCATGACTTTGGGGGATCGGGAGTCATGGGGTGTCTGTGCCAGGCTGAGGGTCAGCACAGCAGGAGGAAGGTTTGGGAGGCAGGGGTGAGCTGGGACTGGTGCAGGGGAAGGGGCTGCAGAGGGCAGGTGCCTGCATCCTGAGGATCAGGGCTGCCAGCCAGGGCCCAGGGGGTCTGGGTCAGACTGAGCCACAGGCCGCTGAGAGACTGGGCTGCTGGGTGGAGTGGACACGGAGACACCTCAGAGTTGTAACTTGGATCCAGGGAGTGGAGGGAGAGAGCAGCCAGGTGAGCCACCGGCTGAGGGGGTGGGCGCCTCCAGGGGCCGCAGGTATCCACTCGTCCTTCTTCCTTCCCCCACCTCTGCACCCCCACACAAATACTGTCGGGAGCACCTAGGGAGAAAGTGAAGGCCACCCCATGCCTGGGCATCCACAGAGGTCCTGGTTGCCTCGGCTGCGTCACCCGCTTGGCGCACTATTCGACGGCACAGAGGCCTAGGTCCGGTGCAGGAGAGCCGGTCCCGGTGGGAGGAGGCCGGAGAGGGCCAGCGTGCCCCTCTGTGAGCCTCTGGCCCACCCGTCACCTGTTGCAGGCGCCTGCGGCAGCCCGAACACAAAGTCCTACAGCAGCTGCGGAGGCGTGGGGACGACGTGTTCGTGGTGACTGAGGTGCTGCAGACACAGACGGAGATGGAGGTCACCCGGACCCACAAGCAGGAGGGCTCAGGCCAGTTTGCGCTGCCCGGAGCCATATGCTTGCAGGTGTGTGGTGAGGGCCGTGCCAAGGGCCGGGTCGGAGGCCGAGAGGGCAGTGTCCCCAGGCAGAGCCCGGCACCAGCCCACGCCCGGCCCCTCAACCCGGAGCCCGGCCCTGAGCCCAGATCTCCTTCTCAGGGCAAAGGCCAGGGCCACCTGAGCCGGAAGAAGACGGTCACCATCCCCTCGGGCAGTATCCTGGCCTTTCGGGTGGCCCAGCTGGTTATTGACCCTGACTGGGGTGAGCAGGATCAGGGGGACTCTTGGGGAAGACATAGGGAGGCCTAGGAAGAGCCTCTGGCTGGTTGGAAGTGCTGAAGGCATCTGGCTGCACAGCTGTGTCGGGGGTGCCAAGGGTCCTGGGCTCTGGCGTGTGGGATGCTGTGGGAACTGTGCGGGAGAGCCCCAGCAGGTGAGAGAAAGGCTGGGAGCTCCAGCCAAGTGACCTGTCTCCCCACCTCTGCTACTAGACATCCTCCTCATCCCAAATAAGAAGCAGAGGACCTTCGCGCCACCCCAGGCAGGTGAGCTGATGCACACCCCCGCCCCTGTCCGGCCGGGCAAGGGGACGCTCAGGCAGCTGAGGCCTTCTGCATGGTGCAGTGCAGCCCTGGACTGCCAGAGCTTATGCCCGCCCAGCTGCCCGCCCAGCTGCCCGCCCAGGGAAAGTGAGAGCCCAGTCCCGCCGAGTGCCCAGCTCACCACAGGGCTCGGGAGCCAGGGGAGGTTGATAAATGAGCGACACAAAGGGAAGGCGGGTCCCTGAGTTTTTGAGGAGCCTTACACCTGGGACGGGAGCAAGGGTGGGGACTTGCCCTCACGGGACAGCACGGTGCAGTCCCAGACGCCCGAGGGCTGGGAATGCGTGCGCACGAGGGGGACATGGCAACAGGCTGACACCATTGTGGCCCAGCCTTGCCCCCGCCCTGGCCGGCAGTGTGGGGGCAGGGTGAGGGCTCAGGGAAGGCCTCAGCCATCTGGCTGGGGGACCCACACCCCGCACTGAGGAGCCCTGCCCCGCCAGGCAGCACGCGGGAGTCCTCCAGCTTCTCCGTGATGAAGGACCTCTATGACCGCCTCAAGTTCCTGTCAGGTCAGTACCTTCGTAACCATCCCTGGGACCCCCAGTGGGTCCTCCTTCCTGCCCAGGGCTCTCCAAAGCCCTGTGGGTACCCAGACAATGCCAGTCTTGTCCCCACAGACGGGCCCACTGAGAACTGCCCGGTGCCCACCGAAGACTTCCAGGGCCTGCAGGCGGAGGTAAAGGCCTGGGCCAGCGCCCTGGAGAACGGGTCCGCGACGCTGTGTGGGCAGCTGCTGGGGGGCCTGGGGCAGGTGCTGCGGGATGAGCCGGCCTTGCAGGCCCTGGAGGAGTCGGTGAGCAGGCCCCACGGGGGTGGGGGCTGGGGGGCCACGGGGTCTGTGCCCGCCAACCAGGCTCACTGCCTGCCCGTGTCCCTAGCTGGAACAGGGCCTGTGCTCCGGGCGGGCGGAGCCTCTGCACGGTCCGGCGGGCGCTGTCCTCGAGTGCCTGGTGCTCCACTGCAGGACGCCGGTAGAGGAGTTGGCCAGGCCTGTCTTCTACCTGCTGGAAGCGCTGGCTGGTGAGGGGTCCTAGGGGAGGTGGGGGGGAATAGGATGGGGCTCCCCCAGCTGGCCTTTCGGAGCCACTGCCGCACGGTCTGTCCGCAGCCCTGAGTGAGACCCAGCACATGCTGCTGGCCGAAGTGCTGGAGACCGGGGCCCTGCCGGAGTCGGTCGAGCTGGTGAGAGGGCCTGTGTGCTGGGAGGAGGGACTTGGTCTGTGGGGTTGCCCAGCTGCCTCTGGGAGGGGCCAGTGTGGGCGGGCACTGGATGCTTGGGGTCCCACTGACGCCCTCCTGCCCTGTCCTGGCAGGTGGAGACCCTTCTGGAGCAGAGCACTCCATGGCAGGAGCGGGAGGCCATATCCCTGTCACCCAGGCTCCTGGGGAGCAACTGGGGCTCCGAGGCGCCCGCCTGGGTCCTGCTGGAGGAGTGTGGCCTAAAGCTGCAGGTGGGTGCCCCCCAGGTGTGCTGGGAGCCAGAAGCCCAGGGCCCCACGTGTGCACTCTACGCCTGCCTGGCCCTACTGCTGAAGCTGAGCCAGCTGCGCTAGCCTGCAGACCCGCGCATGGGGGTGTCCGTGCCCACCGAGCTGCCCGCCGGGGAAGGGCGAACCCAGCCCTGCCAAGTGCCCAGCTCACCACAGGGCTCGGGAACCAGGGAACTCAATAAATAAGACACAGAATGCGAAGATGGATCACCGAATTTTTGAGGTACCTTAGACCTGGGACAGAGGGGAGGGATGGGGATTTGTCCCTCATAGGATAGGGAGGGACCTGGGGGCCGAGAGCAGGCGTTTCTTAAGAGTGCTCAGGAGAACCTGCCCTGTGCTTGGACCTGGTCGCTCTGGAGTAACCTGCCATGTGGCTGGAGCCCTGGCCCCTGCCCAGAGTGCTGGCCTGTGGGACTGCGCAGAGCTGCAGGGTGGTCTGTCTGCCTCGAGGAGCCATGGGGGCTGCAGAGGGAGTCCAGGGCCTGTGTGGCTGACCGGCACACAGACCCTGTACCCAGGGGCGGCTTGAGGCTTGAGCCCTGGAAAAGCAGTGGCCCGTGAGTGGCTGGTCTTCCGTCCACGTCGCATCCAAAGGCACCTGCTCAGAGAAGTGGCTCCGGAGAGGCCTCCCCGCTGAGTGGCAGCAGGCAGCGTCCAGGGCCCCGCCGCGAGGGGGAGGCGGCTGGTCGGGGTGCCGAAGGGCCGGCAGGGTTTCCTCATCTCCGGGAGCTGGAGCGGCCAACCGGGAAAGGTCTGCCTTTCCGCAGTGGGAGGGTGCCGCTCACCCCTCATCACGGCACTGTACGAGCACGCAGCTTTACAACTCGCTGAAGAGAAGGGACAGTGGGTTCAGCTGTGGCTGGGACACCAACCCCCCACAGAAATCCAGGATCCCAGCCCAACAGTGAAATTAACATTAGAACAGAAGACAGTGCTCCCTAAACGGCCCAGACGCAGTTACAGAAACTCCCTCGACATCGATTCCCACACAGTGAGAGCTTGAGGATTCTCAGGCCTCTTTGTCTCTCCGGGGCCCGTGGTCCTGTCTGGGAAGCCTCGTGAGGGTGACTGGACAGGCAGAAGCCAGGTGAGTGGGACCAGAGCAGCCCAGGTCTCAACAACCAGCGAGTACAGACACACTGCCTCTGGGGCCGAGAGCGCCCTCAGCCTCAGCGCCAGGGGGAAAGGCAGTCCTGGTCAGCCCCGCCCAACCCCCATTTTCAGGGGCCGACAGTTGGCCCTCAGGTCCTAGGCCCCCGAAGGTCCTAAGGTCTCCAGTGACATACCCCATGTGGAGTATTTGGGCGTCAGATCAAAGCAGGAGGGCCATACCAGGGAAGGAGGTGTGCTGAGCTCCTGGCCTCGGCAGATGGTGGACCTGGTCAGCACCGACGCTTGCGGGGGGCCAGGGCCATGGCACTGCCATCGGGGGGCAGGGATGGCCTCTGATGAACCAGGCCACTGCTCCACCTGAGGCCTCCTGGGGCACCCAGCAGAGAAGTCCTTGAGAAGGGTCACATTTCCAGTGCCCAGTGGGTCTGGCCCTCAAGCCACTCAGGCTCTGTGTGAGCTGCAACCTGGCAGGCAGGGCGTCCAGCAGGCTGCCAGCTACTTGGCAGGGAACAGGGCAAGGAGAGGGACACATGACCAGGAGCGGCCAGCCGCGTGGTGCGAGACAGCCTGCTACTGGGTGGGGTGTGTGGCCCAGGCCCTCCAGAAGGGGGGCGAGAGAAGGGGGTGCTATCTGTCTGAGCCCCCATCTGAGGCGGGCTCTCCTTTCCCACGTGTGTCACTGTGGGGTTTGCCGCTGGCCTGTCCAGCTGTTCCCTGAGGTGGGGAGAGGCGTGTGTTTGGTCGGAGAAGTGGGCATGAATGCTCACCCTGGGTCTGACCCCTAGACTTCAAGGACGGGGGGCTGCCACGGAGGGGGTTCCTGCAGCTCCTGTTGAGCCCAGCCAGGCCCAGCCTGAGTCGGGGGGCTACAAAGGGGCCCCTCACAGACCCCAACTGTAGGATGGAAATGGAGCCCTGCCCGGGGGCCCCGTGACAGGGGAGTGGCTTGAGGACCCCAAAGACCAGCACAGATGTCCAGGACGTGGCCGTTGCCTCCTTTCCTCCCCTCCCCTTCTCCTTCAGGGGGGTCCTAGGGCCTCCTGGCCTGTCCGGCATGTGCCCCGATACCTTTCATGTAGTTCAATCTCATCTGGCATTGGCTTTGTAGGATCCAGACTAGCACACCAGACTGGGACCCCGCACTGCCCTGGGGTGACCTCCGAGGCCCGACGCCTCCCCTGTCAGCCCCCACCCTGTCGGCCTGGCGTGCCTGACCCAGCCACACGCCCGCGCCCTGAACCCGCCTGACCTCTAACTCCGCGCCCGTGACCCTCACTCCCGCCCACAGGCTGCCTTACCTACAGCCTCTAGTGCCTAGTGCATCAGAGCCACGTCCTTAGCCCGGCCCCAGGCCTCAGACAGACGCTGGAGCCCTTCATCCCCGTGTGTTTACTTCAGACACTTTCCACAGCGGGCAGTCAGGACCCCAGGCCTGCCCCTAGGTGTCCCCAGTCTGGAGGGACTGCCCTCAGCCCTCCAAGAGTCAAGGCCTGAGGCAGCAGCTGGGGCGGCGGCGGGGGGGGGGGCGGGATCCTGAAGGGCAGGAGAACGTTTCAAGGTGGGTCTTCTGGGTGGAGGGGGCTCAGCCACAGCCTGGGGAGCCTCCAGGGGGCCGTCCCCCCTGTACATCATCATGCCTGCGTCCTTCAGGCCCGGCATGAGGGCTCACTCTGGTGCGGATGCAGATGCTGCCCCCTGACACCTAATCCTGGGCCTGTGGTGTCCAGTGGAGAGGCCAGAGGACACTGTCTGGAGAAGGATCTGCTGGCATCTGATGCAATGAACAGGAGCGAGGGGGTGCTCGGGACTGCTGCCAGGCTGGGGGCAGCGGGTGTGGACAGGGGGAGAGGTCCATGGCTTTTGAGCAGACAGGATCTGGCCAGAACATCAGGCCAGGACATGGACTGGCGGGGAGTGGGGCACCTGATGGGGGAGGGCTGCTGGGTGGCGGGGAGGGCTGCTGGGTGGCGGCAGGGCCAGACAGGCAGGGAGCCGGGGCCAGGGCGAGCGGCGGCCCAGGAAGCAGGCAGCCTAACACGGCAGCAGCTCACAGGGCTATGCCAGCTTCACAGTATCCCCCACCAGACCCTGGCTTGGAAGGTTGGGGCGGCAGGGCACACTCCGGGGGCCTGGGAGAGCGACAGGCCTGAGGGGGCCCCAGGGGGCGGGCCCGGCATCCAGAGCCAGGCCAGGGTGCCCCTCGTGTGCAGTGTGCCAGGACTGGCCAGACAGGGCTGGGCCCAGCCCCCACCCAGAGGATGGGCGCCAGGTCGGACTCAGCCGGGTCCGGAGAAGCCCCAGCGGCCAGCGAGGCTCCGACGTTGGAAGGGGCTGGCTGGGTAGACAGGCGGAGGCCGGGCGGGGCGGGCGCGGCGCAGGCATGGGAGGGGCAGGCGCAGGCCCCGCCCACGGCCCTGCGCCCGGGCCAGCTGCGTCACCTGCTGGGAGGATACTTGCGAAGCGGCGACCACGGCAGGCTCGGGGTCACTCTGCAGCTGCCCCAGGTCTACGGGGACGGGGGTGCAGCTCAGGCAGGGCGGGAGGTCTCAGGACTGCCAAGCGCCCGGGGACCCCTGGCCCTCCACCCCGCCGCTCCCATCCACTACACCCCGGGCATCCACGGCCTCTCCGGGTCCCCACACCCTGGTGACTTGGGTCCTCACCAGAGAACAGGGAGTCCAGCAGGTCCTGGTTGACGTGGCTGGGGCTGGTATGATGCACAAGGAAGCCTGGACCAAGGTAAACATGTGTGTGCTGGCACCACGCCCCCAGCAGGGAGAGGCTGGCCCAGCTCCCAGAGCTCTGGGGACAGGCACACTGTGACACCTGGACTGCCTCACCGATGAGCACTATGGCTGCCCGGCGCAGGGGGCCCTGTGGGCTCTGCAGGTAGCCCTGGGTCTGGCTCAGGAAGCTGGGCACATGGCTTGGGTACCACTGAACCTGAGGACAGAAGAGCTCATGGCAGGACACGGGGGCCAATCCCATAGGGAGAGGAGGTGGCAGAGGTGAGCCTAGGGGCTAGGGTCCCTCAGGAGCCCTCAGAGCAAGAGGCCAGGACCTGAGGTCTTAGACCTTGGCTGGGAGGGCCGTGGAGACTCAGTTTCGGAGGAGCGGCCCCGGTGTGTACTGGACCAAGTGGGCAGCTGACCACACCCCATCGCTGACACTGTCCTCCCCTACTGACCAGTCGGTGGCAGACGCGGCTTAGGGCCTCGGGGCTGTCATAGTGGGCCACAGTGACAATCTCCTCTAGAAGACTCCAGCTCAGGGCTTGGTCACAGCGGGCCAGGGTCCACTCTGAGCTCTGGTACAGGAGAAGGGAGCTGCATCAGAGGTCCAGAAAGTGGCGGAGGTGGCCCGGGAAGTGGCCAGCGTGAGGGATGGAGACGCCCAGGGCAGAAGGCCTGGGAGCATGGGAGCCCAGGATGCCTGCATCCGAGGTCCTTGGGGAAGTCCCTGGCGAGGCAGTGGGGTGGGGGCGGGTGGGGTTGGATGGGGACACTGGTGGGACAGTCTTGGCGGGCGGCTGACCTCAGCTGCGTCCAGGCTGGGATCGTGCAGGCGCAGCAGCAGCGGCACGAGACTCTTCAGCACTAGCTTCCGCAGGGGACCGCGGAGCCCCACGCGGAGCCCGCCCCGGCCCTGCCGCACCAGCGTCCCCAGGAGCCCTATGGCGGAGGCGCGGACGGAGTCCCGAGCCTGCGTGGGAGGGCGTGGTCAGGGGGCACCGGGGCGAGAGTGTCTCAGGAAGGATGCTGTCTGGGGGTGCGATCTGGAGGCCTAGAGCGGAGCCTGGGGGGGGGCCTGGGGGAAGGGGCTGCGCTTGGTGGGTTTGGGCGAGGGAGCCTGGAGGGGTGGGGCATCGCTCACGTCGTCCAGCAGCGGCGCGAGGCGCGGCCCCAGCTCGGTGCTCAGGAGCCGCACCGGCGCCCGTGGCTGCAGCAGGACCCTCCGCAGCGCGCCCAGCGCAGCACCCACGAGCCTCGCGTCGGCCTCGCCCAATGCGCCCAGAAGCGCGGGCAGCAGCGCACTCACGTGCCGCGCCTGCGGGGTCAGGGGTCGTGGGCAGGGATCGTGGGCATCTGCTCGCAGACCCCGCCCGCTCCCGCCCGGTGCCGCCCGGCGCAGCCCCTCACCTTCCCGTTGTTCAGCGCGAGGTGGCCGAGGCCCAGCAGGCCCAGCCAGCGCACAGTGGGCTCAGGGTCGTGCTGCCAGGCCCGCAGCCGCTCCAGGATGCCCTCCTCCCGCAGGAGCCGCGCGGTGGGCCCGCTCTGCAACAGCTGAGCGGGTGACACGGGCTCAGCACGCTCCGGTCTCAGCGAAGGCAGCGCTGCTTAGGGCCAGGTCCACAGCCGCCCCTCACCACCCGTGCCAGAAGCGGGCTCACCCCGGTGAAGAAGGCCATGGCGGTGAGGCGCTGCGCCTCGTCCGGGCTGCACAGCCGGGACAGCAACTCAGCGAACAGGCCTCGCAGGTGGTGGTCTGCGTGGGCCACCATGGCGCTGGGGTGGGGAGAATTGGCAGCTCTGCCCCCAGCTTATAGCCTCACCCCCGCCCCCGAGAAGCTCCCACACGACCACCCTCGCGCCCCTCCCTCCCTTTCCCCACCTCCCCAGCACCTGGCCAGCAGCAGGACGCCCTCCAGGTGGGTGTGGGCCGCCGCCAGCCTCCTCCAGCCTCCAGCCTGCTCCATGCAGGTGACCACCATGCGGGCTCCATCCCCGGTAAGCAGAGCCTTCAGGGCGTCCACGGTGCAGCTGGGGGGGGCACAGCGGTGAGGGCAGTGAGGGCACTGGTCCCGCCCTCGCTTCCCCCGCTGTGACCCCCTCACCTGGCGTGGCTGTGCGGTGGCCCTCGTTGGGATGGGGCCCAGATCTTAGGGGTGTCAGGGGAGTGTGCACCCCGGGCCAGCCTGTGCAGCTGTGTGACCAGCGTGAGGAGGAGGTGTGGGTAGAAGCCCCGCGTAGCACCCACACAGCCGGACACAGCCAGCATCTCCCCAAGGGCGCAGGTGGCCTAGGGAACAAGCAAGGCACTCAGCTTGGGGTGCACTGCACACCGAACAAAGCCTCAGACGCTTGAAGGACACGACGGATGCGCGTGACTCGGGCGAAACCCTGCTGCCCCTGCCCCCTGTGTCCCAACTGGCCTGCCCCCTTGGGCAGGGGGTGGGGGTGTCCCCTGGCAGGGCTGGCTGGGTCACCTACAGCCAGTGCCTCCAGCTCAAGTCCAGCCGTGCCCTTTAGCACCCAGAGCAGCTGCAGCAGCACCTGCCCATTCACACGCTGGTTCCGGCCCAGACTGCTCCACAGCTCGGCCGCCGCCCTGGGGGTGCAGGTGCCTGACCCAGGGTCCCATGCTGGGGTGGCGGGAGACCCCAGGTCA